>NW_006921650.1:8013211-8027864 GCF_000298275.1 Orycteropus afer afer | reverse complement strand
GCATTGTAAATTTTGGTCAATGACATGAGACAAAGTATATGTGAACTGCGGTATGAAAAGTGAATTTACTCTGTAAATCTTCACCCAAATCTTAATAAAAAAAAAAAAAAGAAAAAGAATAACTTAGACTTAGACAATATAAGTACAATATAATCATTCCACTAGTAAATGTTATATGCACAACTCAAGTCCAGGCCCCAAAGACTTAACTAATTCTCTATGTGTCTTCTTATCAAGCATGGTTACAATAAAAATTATACCTAAAGGTGTACACCTAAAGGAGCAAGTTCCAATTTTTTATAACCACTTCAGAGGAAGCTGCAAGGATAGATTACAGAAGTGGCAGACAACATACAGCATTAATTACATAGCAGAACACTGGAAACATTGAAAGTCTAATAGATGAATGGTTGAAAATTTTATGATAAAGCCTTAAGATGTTAGCTTAACTAGCCATTTCTTCATTGATGTAAAAGTGATTATGGCCAGCTGAAATCCAAAACTCTGAGAAGGTTTTAAATTTGTGTGGTGGAAATAATATTAACAAATATTTATATAGTGCTTATATGTTGTTGTTGTTGTTATGTGCCGTCGAGTCAGCCCCGACTCATAGCGACCCCTCCTTGGGTTTCCGAGGCAGTTATCACTACGGAAGTAGGATTGCCCAACTTTCCTTCCGAGGAGTGGCTGGTGGGTTTGAACCGCCAGCCGTCTGGTTAGCAGGCAAGTGTCCTAGCCACTATTCTACCAGAGCTCCCAGTGCTTATATACAAGACCCTATATAAGACCTGGAGCTCTGGTAGCGTAGTGCCTAGGGCACTTGACTGCTAACCAGAAGGCTGGCGGTTCAAACCCACCAGCCACTCCTCGAAAGGAAGATGGGGCAATCTAATTCTGTAGTGATACTGCCTCGGAAACCCAAGGAGGGGTCGCTATGAGTCGAGTCTGATCGAGGGCATATAACAACAACAACAACATATAAGACCTCTACATACAATGACTCATTGTATCCTTACATCAACTCTATGAGAGAGCTACTATTATTATCCCTTTTGAATACATGCGGGTACTGAGGCAAAGTGAGATTAAGACACATGTCCAGCTAGTAAAGGAGCCATGAAGGCTCAGTGGTTAAGCACTCAGCTGCAAATCAAAGGGTCATTGGTTCAAACTCACCTGCTGCTCCGTGGTAGAAAGGTATGGCAGTCTGCTTCTGTAAAGATTTACAGCCTTGGAAACCCTACGGGACACTTCTCCTCTGTCCTGTAGGGTCACTGTGAGTCAGAATTGACTCAACAGCAAGGTGTTTGTTTTTTCTATTTGTTTCTTTTATTCCAACTAGTAAGTGCCTCAGCCAGAATCAGGGTGAAGGTATTGGGGAATCCATGTGCAGTGAGGAAGTAGGAGGGACTCACTGTGGCTCCTCCAAGTCACATGTAGCTTGATGATTTCCTAGACAGATGTAGAATTTGTTGCAGCTGAATAAAATACACCATTATTACATTATTGTTGGCATAAAAGAAGCTGCCCCCCAAATAACTGAACTGTCATACTCAGAGTGAAAGCCCTTCAATGTATCAAGATTGGCAACAGATGATTGTGCACCCCCAATACCCAATTGCAGGCCATTTTCTGCCTGCCTGCACTACAGTGCCTGCCTTTATTGAACACAAACTGTGACGTACTGAAGGAATCCAAGATAAATTTGTAAAACATCATGTCAGGCCCTTTCTAGTCCCAGTATCCCCTGGTGATCCGAGGTTGGGGTCTAAGAAATAGAACAGAATAGAGAAGAGAAAGCAGACACCAACTTGCCACAGATACATGTAGAGTGAAGGAGGTATTTTTATTTAAAAGACAGACAGCTGAGAAACAGTTATTTGATCCCTGCTGCTTGAGGGACAGTAGGGAAAGAAAGGTATTTTTGTGATCAGTCTTCAGCAGCATTCCCTATGCAGCTTGGTTCTTACAGTCACAACAAAACCCAGGCTCTAATAATACATTGCAGCCAACCACAGATATGTTGCGAGCATTATGCACAGTAGTAACTAATGTTCAGCTTCCCTTTGATTACTTCCAGGCCTGTGACATTTAGATTGCTCCACATTTCTTCTAACCTCAGAGAATGCAGAGTCAATTGCATGCATCTAATAATGATGTGCTGACATAGGAGCTGTAAGGAATTACAATTGGTTAGTGTCATTTATCTGTCTTTCATCACATTTAGTGTGATAGTGCAAATGAACCCCTTATTCGGGTTTTGAACTAAACCTAATGTTGTTACTGATTACCTGTGACCTTGAGCATATCACTTAAGGTCCTGCTGAACCTATGAGGCTTCAAGTGCCCTTTCTGTAAAAGGAGGATAGTTTTGAGTGTCCAGGAATCCTCTCAACTCTAATATTCTATGCTAGGTCATTGATGAATTCTGGCTAATAGCAGTTTCCAAAGAGGCTAGTGCTCATCACGTTTCACTGAGTAAAATCAGAGACCAAGAAAGTGGCCTTCCAGGGGCTTTTAAGGTTTACCTGTCAACTGGGGCTGGCTCAAATACTTCTGAAAGTAAAGCAGGCATAACTTTTTATACGGAAAAAAGTGAGAATGTTAACTCTCATTTGAACATTTAAAATGTCAAATATTTCTGCATTTAATTTATTTATCTGGTATCGTTATTATCAAAGTTAGTCTTTACATTATTGAGAAATGCAAGCATGAGTGTTTGGGGTTGTTTTTTGTTTTTAATCTCACGTAAGTCTTTATTATAGTAAATTTTATTCAATTGTAATGCAGTTTGAAAATTGTTTGTTTGTAGGTTTGGTCAGCAAATGAATACTTTTGAGCAATCTGGAACACACCATGTAAAGAAATTTTGTGTATTTCCCTTTACCTGTATTTGTGTGTACCCTTCACCTTTAGCTATGCCAAGCCCCACAACTTGACTAAATATCATAAACAGACCATTTGCCAGATGCAAAGTGTTACCAATAGACTTAATGTAGATGGTCTCATGTAGAGAGACTTAGAAAATGCACATCTGCATTTTAAAATATATGTTTTCCATAAACACCTAACAAATTCATGCATTCAAATCTTAGGGAAGGAAATGTGTTTGGTAGCTTGAGCCTGCTGTCCATACAGGCTTTATGTGTTGGCTGTGCAAAACCAAACATCATCCCAGAGGCCCTGACCTAGTTGAGCATAAATACCACACCATTGAGGAGCAACTGACTTCAGAATGGATACGTTTGATGAATAAATAAGATAGCCTTGTAAAGAGGCTAAACTTGAGGTGCTTCTAAATTAGTTGTTTTGGGGGTCTTTTTTAAAGCATGGCAGCAGCCTTTGGCTGTCCCACTGATGCAAAAACTGATATAAAATTGTTCTGTAGAAGGTAGCTGCTTATTCACATTTTACAAGATTAGAAAATGTATTTCACCCATATGAGATTATAATGCAGAGCCTTATGTTTTTGTTTTAAATGTTCGTGTAGCCTGGAACCTGATAATTGGGGCCAGTTTTACTATCCAAATAATTTGGCTTGGTGGTTTTCCTTTTTATTCATAAGTGTGTGTGAATGTGTTTGTAAATGCACCTCAGTTACACTTTTTGTGGTTCATAGAGTGTATCGGCCAGTGGTCCCTCTGACCTGCCCTAACAATACAGCTCCATCTGAATCAGTATCTGAATTGATCACTATAAAAATGTAGACGGATGGGCATTCTCTGTGTTCCTGGGCCTGCCGGTGAGGCTCATTAAAGAATCATTCACCAGTAAGAGCAACCATCCATTGCTACTCATACCACATAACAATGTTGTTGTTGTTTAGTGCTGTCAAGTCGGACCCTACTCATAGCAATCCCTCCTTGGGTTTCCAAGGTAGTATCACTACGGAAGTAGATTGCTTAACCTTCCTTCCGAGGAGTGGCTGGTGGGTTTGAACCGCCAGCTTTCTAGTTAGCAGTCAAGTGCCTTAGGCACTACACTACCAGAGCTCCTCCACATAACAATAGTATCCAGAAAGAAGCAATATTTTATGGTTTTGCTCACCTGAGATGAATTTTGAGAAGTAAACATAAAAGATGAGGCTCAGAATTATAATTGAGTCCTTGGTATTGACAAATTGTACTGAGTCTTTTGATTTTTTTATTTTAAATTCCCTCTAAAAGGTCACTGGATACAAAGACAATCTCTGATTTTATTCAGGGAAAGCTATAAAGCTGTTACATGCAGCTTTCTGCATGCCTGTTTGTATTTCACACTCTTTTGCCACCCAGTCACAAGCACACAAAATAGAATTCAGTCTAAGAATTTCCTTACTGTCTTTATAAAGATTTTCTTCAGGGGTTTGTTTCTAAACAATGATGGAAAACATTTTTAATTTAGGGGAAAAAAATGGGAGAGGGGGAGAAAATACAAAGGTCCTACATTTCAAGTTGTATTCACCTGGATGAATGTATTTATGAGGCCCTGAGGTGTCTTTTCAGCTTCCTACTGGGAGTTGTATTCTTGGCATGGACTCTGTTGCTGCTGCATTTATACTGGAAACCCTAACTAACCAGCTGATTGCGTGGTGTAGGCAAGGCATGGCGCCAGTGTATATCCAGCCTTAATGCTCCATTGCATGTTTAGCCTATTTTGGGGGGTGATTAATTAGATCTGAAAAGAACCCAAGTGGCCAATGGTTAAGTGCTTGGCTGCTAACCAAAAGGCTGGCAGTTCAGATTCACTCAGCAGCTCTGCGGGAGGAGAGACCTGGTAATCTGCCCCAGTAAGGATTAAAGCCTGGAAAATGCTATGGGGGAGTTCTGCTCTGTCACATGAGGGCACTCTGAGTTGAAACTGACTGGACGACACCTTACAACAACAATTAGATCTGAACCTAGTGTCTCAGCCTCAGAATTCAAATCTGCCAAGTAGACAGAATGAGGTGCCCCAAATTATGTTGTTAGTTGCCGTGGAACCGGTTCCGACTCATAACGACCCTGTGTACAACAGAATGAGACACTGCTCGGTCCTGCGCCATCTTGACCATCGTTGATATGCTGGAGCCCACTATTGCAGCCACTGTGTCAGTCCATTTCATTGAGGGTCTTGCCCTGCTTTAGTGATCCTCTACCAAGCATGAATATCCTTCTCTAGGTACTGGTTGGTCTCTTCTGATAACATGACCAAAGTATGAGAGATGAAGTCTAGCCATTCTCACTTCTAAGGAGCATTCCAGCCCTGCTTCTTCCAAGACAGATTTATTCATTCTTCTGACAGTCCATTGTTGTTGTTATTATTATGTGCCGTGGAGTCGGACCCAACTCATAATGTCCCCTCCTTGGGTGTCTGAGGCAGCATCACTACGGAAGTAGATTGCCCAACCTTTCTTCCGAGGAGTGACCGGTGAGTTTGAACCGCCAGCTTTCTGGTAAGCAGTCAAGTGCCTTAGGCAGTATGCTACCAGAGCTATTATTATTAATATAAATTCAGGTGGACCCTTCTCACAGTCTAGAAAAGCCTTTAAACCAAAAAAAAAAAAAAAAACCTCACTGCTATCAAGTCGATTAGGAGCTCTGGTAGCATAGTGCCTAAGGCACTTGACTGCTAACCAGGAGGCTGGCGGTTCAAACCCACCAGCCACTCCTTGGAAGGAAGGTTGGGCAATCCTACTTCCATAGTGATACTGCCTCAGAAACCCAAGGAGGGGTCGCTAGGAGTTGGGGCCGACTCGATGGCAAATAACAACAACAACAACAACATCAAGTCGATTGCAACTCATAGCAACCTCTCCTTGAGTTTCTGAGGCAGTGTCTCTACAGAAGTAGATTGCCCAACCTTCTTTCTGAGGAGTGGCTGATGAGTTTGAACTGCCAGCCTTCTGGTTAGCAGTCAAGTGCATTAGGCACTACGCTACCAGAAACTCCTTTGGTAAGTCATAATTACAAAGTTAAAATATAAACAAATCTTTAAAACTTCTTAAAATTTGGCTATATTTGTCAGGCCTGGTATTCTTCACCTGATATGCACTATCTTGTTAAAGATTACATGCTTTCCTTGGAAATATAAATATTACAGTGTTAAAATAAATTCAGCAATGGATATTAGAGTAGGTGTTTTCTATTTTTATATGTAAACCATCCATTAACACAAATTATATTTCATTTCTTAGGTAGTTCTCAAATACCATACATTTTACCTTCGTGTGGCATTGCATGTACCTTTTTTTAAAGTCCTTTTCTCATTTATGAATACATATTTTATTTACCCAGTTTTGGAGGTAGATTGGTATTATTATTTACATATTACAAATGCTCTGGTAGCACAGTGGCTAAGACACTTGACTGCTAACCAGAAGGCTGGTGGTTCAATCCGATCAGCCACTCCTCGGAAGGAAGATGGGGCAATCTACTTCCGTAGTGATACTGCCTCGGCAACCCAAGGGGGGTCGCTATGAGTCAGGTCCGACTCCACGGCATATAACAACAATTACAAATGAGGACATAGTTGTTTGTAAAACTGAGGTGAAATATGGCATGTTCACTAGGTTTATCTGCTCCATCATGCATCTACTATACACTCATTTCCAAGAACTGAAGGAAACCACCACAGTTGCATGTTTTCCAATGCTATTGATTGTGCCCCTATTTTTCGTTCATGTTGTGGATAATAAATCCATCCATCCATTTAAAGACAAGAAGAATTCAGTGTTCAGCTGTGGTCTGCTACACACATGTCCACTTTCCTTGCATTTTCTTTGAACAGAACACAGTAAAATCTATTGTACAGCTCACCGGCATGATATCGCTTTGATAGACACTGAGTGACCTAATATACACACTCCAGTGTACTCTAATCTGTGGTCTCCCAGCTCCCACTCGGCAGGAATTCTGAGATGTTGATGGAACCCCATGATTTAACAGAGCAGCCGGGCTGCCCTTTCACCCCTCACACTGGTTCTGACAGCTGCCTGCCATGTGTAGAGAAAACCTCACAGTCTGAAACCCTGTCTCAGAGTAAAGGTCTTTGAATAAACATATACAAGTATGATCATGCTACTACTCTAAAATTAAATTGTTATTGTTGTTATTTTTTGAACTGAATTTGCAGAAGGGAAATTTTACAGCTGAAGATCTGAAGCACCCCAAAATGTGCCTAGTGCCTTTAAATATAAAATAACACACACAGTAAGCCTAGTCTTGTCCGTACGCATTTTGAGTTACCTGTCATTTTCAAGTGGATTAAGTCAGTTTACCAATGCCCGGGGTTTTCCACTCTGAAGCAGTAGCAAGCCAGCTAGAAATAATGTGCAACATTCCCTGGGTTAGTTAGGAAACTCCATTTCTGTTTAAGCTGTCAATTTAATCCACAGTGCCTTTTTACTTTTATCAGGATATCCTTCAGGTAGAAAAGAATGGAAGGGGGCTTTAGGCATGACTACTGTCCTAAATATAAAGTTGGTTAAAAAAAAAAATATATCCCTATCTCAGCCCCAATAGCATTGTGCTTGATAATTCATTCTTTTCACATACAGTACCCTGCGTTATCCTGGCTAATGTTTTCCTGCTGAGCTGCCGTCATCTTTTGTTGAGCTGTCAGGGTATTAAATTGATGTACCTTCCACATTTGGATAGAGGTCATTATCCTGTTGCCTGGTTGCATTGCCTCTGCTGAGGAGGTTAACTGCTTGAGGTCTTTCATCTAGATAAATGTTTCACCGGCACTTTTGCTCTGTGATGACATGAGCTGTTCCTTAGAGGTCAAATAGTGATGTTATGATAAGTTGTTCCCTATGTGTTCACAGATACAGAAAGGGTTGGAATCCAAACTTGGTCATAAGCCTAAAAATAATAAATGCTCGTATTAGTGTATTTCTCCCCAAATACTAAGTTTGGGGGCTCTTTAAAAAGTAAAATAGGTATTGATTTTATAGAGAGAGTAATTTTTGTTTTAAGTATTTTATTGTTCCAGTGTCATGGATGAGTCTACTCTGTCAGATTCTACCGTTGATTGGGATAATGACAGAAATAAATGACTATGTATGTGTGTGTGCATGTTGTGTGTATGTGTAAATTTGCAAGCTTTCTTATAAGAGTCTTAAGATAGTATTTGGAGTAGTTTAAAGACCACATTATTAGACACCTTGTGCTATCCATAGGGGCCCTTGTGGTTCTCAGCTGCTAACCGAAAGGTTGGCAGTTCGAACCCACTGGCAACTCCACAGGAGAATGATGTGTCAGTCTGCTTTCATAAATATACTCCATAGCCTTGGAAACCCTATGTGACAGTTCTACTGTGTCTTGTAGGGTTGCTATGAGTCAGAATTGACTCCACATCAGTGAGTTTTGGGTTTTGATACTATCCACATGTTGTTGTTATGTGCCGTTGAGTCAGACCTGACTCATAGCGACCCCTCCTTGGGTTTCCGAGGCAGTATCACTGCGGAAGTAGATTGCCCCATCTTCCACATAGGAAGACAATATTTAAGTGAAGAAATGCAGCTTCCCTTTAGTGAAAATTGATTTGCCAATGAAAAATAGTTTGCTTACGGTAGATTTTTTATCTTATAGACTGTAATAAATAAAAAGAAAGATAATTGTAAATGATTTTTTATAACCAAGTAACATTTATGAAAAACTTAGTTTTGAATTCTAAGTTTTTTAAAAGTAGTTTTCAACTGATTAGGCTTTATTTTCCTATTTTCCATGCTAGTGTTGTTACATGAGCAAAAAGATGTTTCTATGAGTAAGTAATTTTTTATTTTTTTAATCTTTGAGAAAATGACACTTTAAGCTATGTTGTTGTTATGTGCCTCGGATCCAACTCATAGTGAGCCCTCCTTGGGTTTCTGAGGCAGTATCACTACAGAAGTAGATTACCTAGCCTTCCCTTTAAGTAGTGGCTGGTGGGCTTGAACCACCAGCCTTCTGGTTAGCAGTCAAGTGCCTTAGGCCCTACGCCACCAGAGGTATAGTCTCCTTTAAATGTAAATACATGGAGCTCTAGTAGCATAGTGCCTAAGGCACTTGACTGCTAACTAGAAGGCTGGTGGTTCAAACCCATCAGCCACTCCTCGGAAGGAAGATGGGGCAATCTACTTCCGTAGTGATACTGCCTCGGAAACCCAAGGAGGGCTCACTATGAGTCAGGTCCAACTGGACAGCACATAACAACAACAACAGTATGAAATTTGTGAGCTCTGGTGGCCTAGTTACCTAAGGCATTTGACTGCTAACCAGAAGGCTGATGGTTCAAACCTATCAGCCACTCCTTGGAAGGAAGACTGGGCAATATATTTCTATAGAGATACCACCCGAGAAACCCAAAGAGGGGTTGCTATGAGTTGGAATGTGACTTGACGGCAGTGAGTTTGGTTTTTGGTTTTTGGGGGATTTTTTGGCATGAAATTAATTTTCCTGACACTGTATCCTTTTAGACCAAAGTCTTTAATTTTCATTTTTGGCCATTTCCCATTGAATGGCATATTTAATACTGCCTTTTAAAAACGAATACTGTGATTCTCAACACTTGGGATACATTTAAAATTGTTGTCTTATTATTGAGGATCAATTGTGCGTTGTCCACAAGTTTTAGAATATAACGAAATTTGAATCCTTCTTAGAGGTAGGAAATCTGCTTCTGACAACTACCAATGAAAACCTTAGGGATCACAACATAACACTGTTTTAATTTTTATTATTCACACTAACCCCCCATGAAATTATGAATCCCTACGAGGTGTATATCACCTCTCCTTTCCATTGTTCTCACACTAAGATGCCCGCACCCCTGTACTTCCAGACTCTTTCCTAAAGTCCCTATTCCTTTCTAAAATTCATCTGCTTGAGAACACCTGCTACTTCTATCCCAGTGGTCCTTCTTCCCCTGTACCAAAGACAGCATCCTCTCATCCAGCCTAGCCTTACCAGGTAGCACT
Source organism: Orycteropus afer afer (assembly GCF_000298275.1). Classification (NCBI taxonomy): domain Eukaryota; kingdom Metazoa; phylum Chordata; class Mammalia; order Tubulidentata; family Orycteropodidae; genus Orycteropus; species Orycteropus afer. Next base: position 8,017,945 of record NW_006921650.1, on the reverse strand, counting down.
GTCTTGAACTGCGCAAGACTTACGGTACCAAACATAGAAGTGCCAAGATGTACATATAAGTACCAAGAAAGCCTGTCTTAATCAAAACACCCAGTCTCATCCTAGCAATAAATAATAATCTTGCAGGAATTTGGGGGAAAAAAAAAAAAAAAACTTTGGCTATTTTAACTCATAGTAACCCTCTAAGACAGAGTAGGACTGCCCCCATAGAGTTTCGTAGGCTGTAATCTTTATGGAAGGAAGTCCTGGTAGTGCTCAGCTGCTGACCAAAAGCTCAGTGATTCAAGCCCACTGACAGCTCTTTAGGAGAAAGATGTGGCAATCTGCTTCCATAAAAATTACAGCCTTGCAAACCCTGTGGGGTACTTCTCATCTGTCTTGTAGAGTCACTATGAGTCACCATCAACTCAGTAGCAACAGGGATTCTCTATGGGAACAGATTGCCACACCTTTCACCCACAGAGCGGCTGGTGGGTTCAAACCATGAACCTTGCAGTAAGCAGCCCAGCTAACCAGTTAACCAGGTTTTGGTTAACCACTGTGCCACCAGGGCTCCTTTTTTGGGCCACTGGGAGCCTTCATGTTGCCTTCTGACTCATTTTAACAAAACCCTAATAATTTTTAATAATATCCTTACTTTCTGATATGAAAAGATGTTATAGACTTACCTAATACACATAGTGCATAAAAGCACTTGACTGCTAACCAGAAGGCTGGCAATTCAAACCCACCAGCCACTCCTCAGAAGGAAAATGGGGCAATCTACTTCCATAGTGATACTGCCTCGGAAACCCAAGGAGGGGCCGTTATGAGTCGGGTTCGACTCGACAGCACATGACAACAATAACAACAATATTTTCCCTGCCCCAGACTTGAAACCCACTTTTTCTATAGTGAGATCACAATTTGAATGCTTAGGGTGTGCAAGTTGCTACTGGGTTGTTTATTGTTTCTAGGGAGCTCTGGTAGCATAGTGGCTAAGACACTTGACTGCTAACCAGAAGGCTGGCGGTTCAAACCCACCAGCCACTCCTCGGAAGGAAGATGGGGCAATCTACTTCTGTAGTGATACTGCCTTGGAAACCCAAGGAGGGGTTGTTATGAGTCGGGTCCGACTCGATGGCACACAACAACAACAGGCCTTTTCTATAGAAAGACTATGAAATATGTGATTCTTCTAAAGAGGAAACATATCCTGAGTTCGTATTGATAGTTGCAATTCAAGTTTAAGATTATAAAGTTTTTCAATAACCTTACTTATCTTAGAGTGATGTCTCCTTTCTATACTCTGAAAATTATGGTCAGAGGATTCCTCACCTGCTTGATCCCACTCTATATACACCACAGCCTCTGAATGACATGATTAATGAAAACAGTTTTATTTTTCTTCCTTTTCTTTTTTCTTTTGGCAGTTCTTATTTTAATTTGGGTATTCCAATGAGAGATATACTATATATGCTTATACAGCCAAATAAATATATAGTCTGATTACAATATTTTAAAGTTATTTGGATTGATTCCCCTTCCAAATAGATAAACTGGTTTCTTTTTATTTAAATATATATATATATATATATATAGCTTTGGGATAGCCTTTGTAAATTTTTTCTTTCATAATATTATGAAATACATTTATAGATCCAAATTCAGATCCATAAAACAATGTATATTCAAAGAAGTCTTGCCCCTATCCCTGTCCCTCCCTCTCCCTATGGTTCTTTTTTTTTTTTTTTTTTTTTTTCAATTCTCTGGTTGACCTTCCATTTTTTAATGTAAGGAAATAGTTTCCTGTATTTGTAAACTCTTTCTTTCCTTGTGCTGCTTTATGCATACCATACACACTTAGGTGAAGAAATATGAATGGACTTGAAGGTTCAAACAGAAATGGCAACAGAGGTGTATTGAGTAGTTGCCTACTTGAGGAAGGTCATAATTGCCATGCCTGCAGGCAGAAGGAGCCATTGTGGGGTTTTGAGCAGAGGGTTTTGTGAAGTGAGAAAGATTCAGGGAGAATATAGCCTTTTTTTTTTTTTCTAGGCCCAATCTACTGCCCCAGCCAGGACAGAGGGGCCCTGGGAAGACTGTAGGTTTCTGGTGAGAGAGACAGTGGACTGCAAGTACCAGAACAGGTTATTTATACAAACATAAGAACCTGCTTCATTTTTAGAGGGCAGGGTGGGCACCCATCCGTTCACTCATACCAACTCAGATTAGGATCTGTGCTCTCTGATGATAAGTTCGATTCTTGTGGGGAAGCCAGGAAGGGTTTTTGGCAGAAGTGAACCACAGACCATGAAGCTCTAGGTCCATGGCACACACTGATCCAAACCTCATGCATCCATACCACACAGGAGTGACTGCCTGGAGGACAACAGGTTAGAGTCTGTGTATACAGTCCCAGAACCCCTTAGTTGTAGACTCTGTCCAGTTTCTCCCAACTTTTCCCATTGCTGAAAGATAATTTGGCACTTTCGCATTCACGGATTCAGAAGGAAGGAGCCTGGTTGGGTAGAGAGAACTTTTCCTTGCAGCGGAAGCCTGACTGAATTTCTTACATCTCAGTTTCCTCATCTTTCAAATGCCATGTCTCCTCTAAGGAAAATTTGAGGGAACACAGGGAAAAAATATGGATGGAAAGGTTTTTTTGTTCTATTTTTTTTTTTTTTAAAGGAAAAGACCTATAAAATATAAGAGATCCATATTTGAAAAACCCCACATCTCTTTGAGAGATTACCCAAAGACCCAGTTTTTATTAACATTTTAACAAGGTCCTATTTCTTTGAAAATGTTGAAGAATAAATTTTTCCTCAGAGAAGGAAAGCACATGTACTTTACTATGGTTGAATTAAGCTTTCCAGAGCATATTGGTTTACACGCAACAAGTAAGCACCAGTTCTGAGACACGCAGCAAACCTTTAATACTTAGTTAACATCTAAGGGATTTAATCAAGCTATAGGATATATGATTCAAAGCACTTAAAAAAAAAAAAAAAAGATAATTAAGAAAATTACTTTCTATAGCAAGGAAAAAGAACAGATTGTTTCCATTAATTTTATGAGGAATTTTGTTTTTGTTGGCTGAAAACTAACCCTGGTGGGCAGGGTGGGAGGCGAGGATGAGAGTTGTTACGGGAGAGAGGATTTAATGGAACAGCACAGGAGCTGTATCACTGATGTGCTTCACCAGTCACACAAACACACGTGCACATAGTCCAGCCTCCTCAACGCAGTTCATCTCCCCGGACAAGTTGGCTATCTCAGTTCCTCACTCATGCTTTCACTGTAATCCCAGTGGTTCATCTCCCTTCATTGACAGAGAAAAAAGAGATGTTTCTTCTGAGTTTGTATAAAGGCACATATATATTTGTATAAAGGCTAGCAGTGGCCCTAGTTGTCATTTGTATTTTAGGGAAAATATTCTGGCAACAAGTATTTGTTCATTTATCCAACTAATGCTTATAGCAATATGTCCTGGACCCTGCATACTCAGGGGAAAAAAAAAAGACAGATATATATTTCTACCCTCACAGTCCAGCACAAGTAACCTATGATGCTAAAAGTAAATAAATTATACCCACTTCTGATTTATTGACTTGGTTAGGTACCAAGTACCAGGTCATTGTACAAAAATCAGTGTCATACAAAAATGGAAGATGACCACATGAGATCACAAAATGGATGATGCCTATGTCATTATCTCACTGCCAAATTACATCATGACCTGACTGCCAAACCACTGAGAATTAGACCCAGTCAACTTGATACACAGCCTTAACCATCACAACCAGCATAACTCTCACCTCACACCTGGGTGTTCATTACTGCCAATGTACGTCATTAATGCACAAAGTAGTCAGTTAGTAGATTTTTTACTACAGTCATAAATACAAAATAAATGGATAACAAGATAGGCAATAAGTGAGGAGTTGTGTTGTTATTGTTAGATGCCATCAAATTGTTTCCCACTTTTAGTGACCCTTTGTACAACAGAACAAAATGTGGCCCAGTCTTGTGCCATCCTCACAATTGTTGCTGTGTTTGAGCCCGTTTTTGCAGCCACTTTGTCAATCCATTCCTTTGAAGGTCTTCCCTTTTTTTATGACCCTCTATTTTATCAAGCATGAGGTCCTTCTCCTGGGACTGGTCTCTGCTGATAACATGACCAAAGTATGTGAGACAGAGCCTCATCATCCTTACTTCTAAGGAGCATTCTGACTGCACTTCTCCCAAGACAAATTTGTTTGTTCTTCTGGAAATCCATGATATATTCAGTATTCCTCACCAACACCATAATTCGAATGCATCAATTCTTCTTTGGTCTTCTTTATTCATTCTCCAGCTTTCACATGTATATGAGGTGATTAAAAATACCATTCCTTGGGTAAGGCATACGGTACTCCTCAAAGTAACATCTTTGCTGCTGAACCCTTTCAAGAAGTCTTTTATAGTAGATTTGCCCAATACAATACATCCTTCTTATTTTTTGACTGCTACTCGCATGGGCATTGATTGTGGATCCAAGTAAAAGGAATCCTTGACAACTTCGGTGTTTTCTCTGTTTATCATGATGTTGCTTATTGGTCTAACTGTGAGGATTTTTGTTTTCTTTATGTTGAGGTGTAATCCATACTGAAGGCTGTAGTCTTTGATCTTCATCAGTAAGTGCTTCAAGTCATCTTCACTTTCAGCAAGCAAGGTTGTGTCATCTGCATATCACAGATTGTTAATGAGTCT
>NW_006921650.1:7999486-8009040 GCF_000298275.1 Orycteropus afer afer | reverse complement strand
GATTATCTTCTGTGTCTGTGTTAATTGGTTTCCCTTTTCTTTGTTGAAGAGGGTCTGTGCAGTCCTCTGCCTAGTCCGCCATCTTGCCGGAACCTCCTCTTTCCTTATTTTAAACCACACAGTATCCCCTTGTTCTGTTCAAATGACTGACTCTTGGTCTATGTATAGGATTTGCATGAGCTTAATTCAGCATTATGGAATTCCCAATCTTCACAATGTCATCCATAATTTGTTATGATCCACACAGTAAAATGCCTTTGCATAGTCAATAAAGCACAGGTAAACATCTTTCTGGCATTCTCTGCTTTCAGCCAAGATCCATCTGACATCTGCAGTGGTATGCTTCATTCTACGTCCTTTTCTGAATCTGGTGTGAATTTCTGGCAGTTTGCTCTCAGTGTACTGAAGCAACCATATTTGAATTGTTTCAGCAAAATTTTACTGACATGTGATATTAGTGATATTATTCAATAATTACTGCACTCTGTTGCATCATCTTTCCTTGGAATGGGCACAGATATGGACCTCTTCCAGTCAGTTGGCCTTGTAGCTGTCTTCCAAATTTCTTGGCATAGACAAGTGAGTGCTCCAAGTGTTTTGTTTCTTGAAACATCTTAATGGGTATTCTGTCAATTCCTGGAGCCTTATTCTTTGCTAATGCTTTTAGTGCCACTTAGACTTCTTCCTTCAGCAGCATGGGTTCTTGATCATATTCTACCTCCAGGAACAGTTGAACGTCAACCAGTTCTTTTTGGTACAGTGACTGTGTGTTCCTTCCATCTTCTTTTGATGTTCCTGTGTCCCTTGATATTTTCCCCCATAGAATCCTTCAATGTTGCAACTCAAGCTTGAAATTTTTTCTTCCATTCTTTCAGCTTAGTTTTCTAACTACAAGTCTTTGCACATTTCATTGTAATACTGTATTTTGTCTTCTTAAGCTATCCTTTGAAATTTTGCTTGCCTCTCTTACTTCATCATTTTTTATGCTCACTTCAGCTACTCTCCATTGAAGAACAAGTTTCAAAGTCTCTTCTGACATTCATTTTCATCTTGTCTTTCTTTCCTGTTTTTCTGATGACCTTTTGCTTCTTCTTGTGTGATGTTCAGTGCCATCCCACAACTCGACTGGTCTTTGGTCATTAGTGTCTAATGCATCAAGTCTTTTCTTAATATGGTCTCTAAATTGATGTAGGAATATGGAATACTGATTCTCAGGGTACATTGGCCCTTATAGTACTTTGGCTTTTTTTGGACTTTTTTTCATTTTCTTTAGCTTCAATTTAAACTTACATACAAGCATCTAATGGTCTGTCCCACAGTCAGCCCCTGACCTTGTTCTAGCTGATGATATTGAGCTTCTCCATCATCACTTTCCATAGATGTAGTCAACTTGATTTGTGTATTCCATCTGATGAGGTCTTTGTATGTGGTCACTGTTTATGTTGTTGAAAAAAGGTATTTGCAATTAATAAGTCATTAGCCTTGCAAAATTCAATTGTGTGATCTCGGGATCTCCAGCATAATTTCTATCACTAAGGCTGTTCTGATTACCTAGTGCCACTCTAACAAGAATATACCACAAATGGGATGGCTTGAACAAACAGGAGTTTATTCTCTTACAGTTTGGAGGCTTTAAGTCCAAGTTCAAAGTGCCTGTCTCTAGGGGCTGGGTAAAAGCCCCTCAGCCTTGGTCTTTAGCTCTGCCTCCAGCTCCCGGCCCATTGGAGCTAGAGGCTTTTCTTCACTCAGACTGCTGCTGGCTGCTGAGGCTAACAAGCCCAAGATTGACAAGTAAAAAGGCACAGTCTGACCTCACCAAAGCACATGGCAGGCCATTAATTCAAGTCCATTGAAAGTCCCAAGGTCAGCAGAGCATGGCAGGCTGCTGAACAATGACACAGCTACATGCAGGGTTCAAGCATGCCATAAGCTAGAGACCGTTCCCCAAGGCTTCTTCTTACAAACAGGAAGCAGACTACATCTGTGAGGCAGCTACTCAGCTGCTCACAGTAGATTCCACCATGGAGTTGGTTACCAGTCTCGTCATGGAGAGTACTACATCCAGTTGCCCAGCCACTCAGCCAGGACCAGCCAAGCTAACACAAAAAATTAACTATCACAAAGGCCTTATTTTCCAGCTACCGACCCTACTTTGTTTCCAACTTTTGCATTCCAATCACCAATAATTATCAATGCGTCTTGAGTGCTGTTTGAACAATTTCAGATTGCAGAAGTTGGTAAAGAAATCTTCAGTTTCTTCATGTTTAACATTAGTGATTCATGAATAAATATGAATATTAATATTAACTGCTTTTCCTTGTAGGTGTAGGGATATTATCCTATCACTGACAGCATTGTACTTTTGGATAGATCTTGAAATATTCTTTTTGACAATTAATGCGATGCCATTCCTCTTCATTTTGTCATTCTCAGCATAGTAATCCATATGATTGTCTGATTCAGAATGGCCAATGCCGGTTCATTTCAGCTCACTTATGCCTAGGATATCTATCTTCAAGCATTCCATTTCATTTTTAACAACTTTCAATTTTCCTTAATTCAATGAACTTTGTTCATTCTACATCTGAATTATTAATGGACATTTGCACCTGTTTCTTCTCATTTTGAGTCATGCCACATCAGTAAATGAAGGTCTCAAAAGCTTTACTTCATCTACATCATTGAGATTGACTCTACTTGGAGGAGGCAGCTCTTCTCCAGTTGTATTTTGAGTGCCTTCCAACCTAAGGGGCTCGTCTCCCAGCACTATATCAGACAACGTTATGCTGCTATATGTAAGGTTTTCACTTGCCAATTTTTTTAAGAAATAGATCCTCATGTCCTTCTTCCTAGTCTGTCTTAGTCTGGAAGATTCATTGAAACTTGTCCAACATGGGTGACCCTGCTAGTATTTGAAATACTGGTGGCATAGCTTCTAGCATCACAGCAAGATGCAGGCCACCACAGTACAAGGAATTGACAGATGAGTGAGGAATAGGTGTAATTAAAGGCTGTTGTCCTTTCTTGGTCTTCTCTCTATCCAATCCTACCCACCCTACAAGACCAAGCTCAATTCCAACATCTCACTGTTGAACTCCTTCCCAGATCTTCTGTTTAGAAAAAAATTTTAAACCCTGATGCTTTACTTTTTTTCTGACTTCAGAAGTAACTGATGTACAATAGATAAATTTAAAAAAACAAAAGAAATACATAATATTAAAAGAAAATGTAACCCATAATCTCATTCACCAAATAAAGTCACCTTCCCTTAGTTCAAATTCCTCTAATGTTTTACATCTATACAGCTATTAATTTACCACTGTCATCATCATTATATAATAGATAAATTACTTACTCCCAATATTAAGATTTTTATGGACTTTGTACCTGGAAAGCATTGGGTTTTACTTTATAGAGATATAATTCACATATATAAAATTCACCTATTTAAAGTATTTAAAGTTAGGGGGTTTTTAGTATGTTGACAGAGTTGTGCAACCATCACAACAATCTAATTTTAGAACATTTTTATTACCCTAAGAACGAAACCACATACCCGTTATCAGTCACTCTTCATTTATGCTCCCTCCAACTCCCACCCCAGATAACCACTAATCTACTTCCTGTCTCTATAGATTTGCCGATTCTGGAAATTTCACATAAATGAAGTCATACAACATGTGGCCTTTTATATTGCCTTTTTTCACTTAGCATAATGTGTTCACAGTTCATCCATGCTGTAGCATGTATCAGTACTTTATTCCCTTTTATGGCCAAGTATATCCCATTGTGGGAGCTCCGGTAGTGTAGTGCCTAAGGCACTTGACTGCTAACCAGAAGACTGGCAGTTCAAACCCACCAGCCACTTCTCGGAAGGAAGATGGGGCAATCTACTTCCGTAGTGATACTGCCTTGGAAACCCAAGGAGGAGTCACTATGAGTCGGGTGCGATTCAATGGCACATAACAGCAACAACATATCCCATTGTATGAATATACCAATTTTATTTATCCATTCTTCACTTGACAGACATTTGTATTGTTTCCACTTTTTGGCTATTATGAATATTGCTGCTGTGAACATTAAAGTGACTGTACCCTTTTACATTCCAGAGCTTCCCTATTAATAATAGCCTTAAACAGGACAAAAACAAAACGAAGACAGTCATCCAGGATGAAGGAAACCATCAGCATATACACAATACAGAAGCCAGTGGAGTCCATCCATTGAATCATAGTCATGGTGCTCAATATAACTGATGGAGTACAAAGGAAATCATCACAAGATCACAGTTGGGAGATCAACGCATCGTTGTTGCAGGCAGGACTAGAGTAGCAAGGACGGGACATGGTTGGGATACCTACACAAATGAAGATTAAAAAAGGTTATAGGATTGGCTTTGAGACTTGACCACTTGGCTGCATGGTAGTCAAGGTATGACTCATGACCATGCGGCCCTGAGTCATAGCCACAATACTGATACAAGAACAATACCAGGACCCCACCTTTTAATTTAAATTAGAGAAGGACACAGTCAGGCAAGTTCCCTAGTTCTTTGTGTGAGCATAATCTAGTTTCACCCACACTCTTCCTGAAGGCAAACTGCCCCAACCCTAGATTTATCTGGGATTTTTCTATGCATAGCCACATTGATGGATTAATGACCAGAAAGAGTCAAATGATGTCTCAAATGGCATCTGAATTGGTCAGGACTCAAAATGGAGTTAGGGCTCCCCCTGTATACCATAGCCTTCCACAAACTAAGTAAAGCAAGGCTCTTTAACAAAGCTTTAAACCATGCTGATCAACTTAACCAAATACCAAACAGGTCTGGTTTTTCATTGCAATTACCAAGTAGTATAACCACCTCACTCACAGTTAGGGGTCAGCAGTTACTTATCACACGTTTTTGCATGTGTTAATTGCACAAATAATTAGTAAATGCTTTCTCATTGTAAAGTATTCACAGAACACATGCAAATGTCTAGTAAGACCTTCAAGTTGCTCACCCTGCAAAAAATCCTGATATTCATCCCAGAGGTTGTTGTTGTTGTTGTTGTTGTTTGCCGTCGAGTCAGCCCCGACTCATAGCAACCCCTCCTTGGGTTTCTGAGGCAGCATCACTACGGAAGTAGGATTGCCCAACCTTCCTTCCGAGGAGTGGCTGGTGGGTTTGAACCACCAGCCTTCTGGTGAGCATTCAAGTGCCTTAGGCACTATGCTACCAGGGACTCCTATCCCAGAGGTAGTCACTATTAATAGTTGGTATGTATCCTTTCCCATCCCTTTTGATAGGCATAATATTTCATAACTTATTATTTCAAAGACTATTATTTCTTGAATTTTACTCAGATTCAAATTATAAGAAGTTCTACTTGCCCAACCTAAGAATGATAATTATACAGAATACCAATTTTTCAACAAATATTTAGAAACTCTCCTGTTACTAGAAGGAAGAAACACCAGCAAAAATAAAATGCTGTGAAACTTACCATATGTATCCAGTACTGCTATTCAATTCTCAGCATAAAAAGATGGGCTTTCTTGTATGGTTTGTGGTGTTTGTCTCATTACCTTGTTATATTTGCTTCTGTTGTTTTCCAAAAGTGAATCTTTCCTGCCCACATCTTTTAATAGTCTGATGTCCAGCTAGAGATCAAACCCTACACTGCTGAAGACTAGTTCAGAAGAAGCCTGCAAGTTGCAGCCTGGGTGAATTCTACCTCAATCACCTGTGTGTATTACCAGATGTGGGATGTCTGTCTCACACAGATGACTCCACAGTCACTTAACCCCACCCTTTTGCACAATTCCTGGCATTGTCCCTAGTTTCCGGTCTCACTGTTGGCATTGCAGTGTTGCTTTTGGCTTTTGTCCCCAGCTTGTCGATTCTTTATTGTGAAGATCATGTACTGATCCAGTGTCAGCAACACTATGGCCACCTTGTTTCACACACCACTAAAACAGTCAGGGCAAGGTTCTCTGTCCCCACAAAACCTCTGGAGAGCATCTTATTTTCCTGGTGCTTGAAAATAAAGTAAGTGAACCTACCTGATAATTTAAAAGAAGACATATGAGATGAAAAGAAGTTAAGAAAAAGAAAGGACCAAAAAGTTTAGTTTTCATTATGCCAAGTTCCACTTTTTCTTAAATGCTCTCTACTTTGGCTCATATATGGAAAGGTTACAAATCTGCAGTATGCTTAGGATGCCATATACATATATTGAGAATTTATCTTAATTTCAAGAATATGACAGACTCACATTCAAATAGTGTGTATGTGGGTGTGTACGTGTGTGTGAATGTTGAGGGAAGGGCAGGAAAGGGAAGGGCGAGTGTGAGACAATGTCACAAGCCCCAAGGAGGGCTGGTAAGGGATGGTCTGTTCTCATTTGATCAGGTGGGAAACTGCAATCAGAAAATTTATATGTAGTGCTCAACGGAAGGAATGTTATACAATCAAATGGTATAAAATTAAATTACGTGGATCAGAGGACTGAAGCAATTCTGTGCAAATTTCCTCAAACACCCAAGCCACTGGATCAATGGGAAGAGCAAGGTAGAGAGACTGTTCATGTGGTTGCTATGGCAACCTTAGGCTGATTGGAATAAGATTGGGCATTCATGATTTATACCTGAGTCCATGTTTTCCTTGTTCCTTCTTAACTGGTTCCTGAAGAGCCACAGTCCTCAGGATCTTGGGGCTACTAAGTCAGGTCACCCAGAGAAACCATGTAACCAGAGGTGGCTTAATCCTGTCAAGGATTGTTTTTTTGCTAACTGCCATCAAGTCTGCTCCAACACATGACAACCTTATGTCCAACAGAATAAAACAGTGCCCAGTCCTGCATCATCCTCAAAATCACCAACATGTTTGAGTCCATCCTTATGGCTGTACCAGTCCATCTCACTGAGGGTCTCCCACACCCTTGCTGGCCATCTATCTCACCAAACATGGTGCCCTCCTTTAACAATTGAGCCCTCCTGGTGGCATAGCTAGAACAAGCAAAATGGACAGGGTTCTGTTGTAATCCATAAGGTTTTCATTGACTGATTTTCAGAAGTAGTTTGCCAGGTTTTTCTTCCTGGTCTGTCTTGGTCTGGAAACTCCATTGAAACCTGTCCACCATGGGTGACCTTGCTGGTATTTAAAATACTGGTGCCATTGCTTCTAGCATCACAGCAACATACAAGCCACCACAGTACAGCACACTGACACACGAGTGGTAGCCTGACATGGAAGGTGCAAGTAATTCATGTGCCTGAGATGAACAGCATACAAGTGTAGATAAGGTTTAATCAGGAAGATAAAAGTGAGCAAGAATCATCAAAATGCTAAGCTTCCATGTAAGTCCTGGGGCACTGCAGGTCTGAAATGGCAGAACCAAGGTAATAATAATTATGACAGTTCAGTTTGTGAAGAGCAGCCAGAAGACCTTGCATTGGTCTTCTGATGATTAAAAGGGGGAAAAAAAAAAAAAGACACAATTATTGATAAGAGAAACAAAGCTTTGTCCAGAGAGTAGGAATAGGAAGCACTTCTCCTACATGTATTTCTGAGCATCAGTTTTCTCAGCTGCTAGATGGGAATAAAAACACCTGCCTGAAAACGCTGCTGTGAGGACCAGTTACACAGTAAATCCTTCCCAGATCTTCAGATTATTTGTTCACAAGCCCTCCTGAGAGAAAAACATGGGTGGCCATATTAAGACCAAATGCAATTTTTTTGGTTGATGTTGTTTTTACCTAAAAAGGGGAAATAAAATTTCAAGTCAAGCACAAAGCTACGAGAATCCCTCGTCATGATTTTTATTTTCACAAGAAAGAATATAAAATAGCATACCAAGTGAAATGATTATTAATGATACTTAGTGTATTATAATTAGTAAAAATGGCTACTATGGGATTAATTTCCATTTATCTTTAATTATTCATTAATGTTGGTATATATCAGACAGTGTTTCACTGCTATTCATAAGGTTTTCACTGGCCACTTCTTTGAGAAGTGGATCGCCCCTTCCTTCTTCTGAAGCAAAGCCCTCCAAGCAATGGCCATGATAGTCTATCTTTTCCAGATTCAGTAGGGTTTGCAGTAGTTGGTATACTGCTCATGACTTTAATAGATAAGAAGGGAGAGAAGGTGAGAAATTGTGTTCAGGAAGAGGAGTCTTCACCTCAGCTTCTCATACTCTCAGGGTCATTGTAAATAGGGTTCCACAGCCTACTTGTTTCTCCAGGTGATAATAGTCACCTTCTTCAGCTAGAATGGCACAGGGCCCACCTCTCTGCAGGTGCATAGGAGACATGGTGCATAGACATAAATAACTGTAGTACTCTAGAAAGTGATATGTATGATTAGGGGTTTAAAAAAAAAACTCACTGGCATTGAGTCGGTTCTGACTCATAGCGACCCCTCCTTGGGTTTCTGAGGCAGTGTCACTATGGAAGTAGATTGCCCAGTCTTTCTTCTGAGGAGTGGCTGGTGGGTTTGAACCACCAGCCTTCTGGTTAGCAGTCAAATGCCTTAGTCACTGTGCCACCAGTTAAGTGTACTGATATATGCAACTTATTTTTAAATGCATCAAAATAATAGGATTGATTAATGGATGGATAGATTAATAGGCAGATGGATAGATATGTTACAAAGCACATATTGAAAAGTATAAATTGTAGAATCTACACAGTACATAAATGCATGTTGTACAATTCTTTCATTTTTCTATATGTTTTAAAATTTTAGTAAAATGTTGGAGAAATATGTGATCAGAACATTTAGAGTACATACAATTGTTTATGGCTCAGCAGATAGGACAAGGGGAGAAAAATGAATGGAAGTTGGTTTTAGCATTTGAAAGACTCAGTCTGTCATTTTGGAGGCAGTTCTTGAGTATATATAAGTAAATCTACATATTTTAGAATTCCACGTGCAAAGAATTTTTGGTCAAGAAGGAATTCGTGTGATATATGTGAAGTCCTTAGCAAAGTAGCCCTCCAAGCAATGGCCATGACTCTCCATCTTTTCCAGATTCAATAGGGTTTGCAGTTTTTCTAAAAATTGCTCAAGCATAAAATTGTTCTTGCCATTAATTGTTTTCTAAGTCTCTAAATATGTCTTTGATTTCACACCATTCATCTTAGTAATTCTCGTCTACCCTGCCTGGTTCAGAAATGTCTGTTATCTGATCACTCATCCCTAGTTTGAAGACAACGCAAACCACATCCTAGAGAGCTAAAGGAAGAGTTGCTACATTCTCCTTCACATTTTACTAGACATACATCAGTCTGTAAAAATCAACTTGTTAGAATTTGTCTTAATAAGGAGGTATTAAGAGATATAAGGTTTAGTTTTATTGTGTTGACTCAAGAATGAGTGGTTTTATATCCTACTTGGACCAAAATATTCAATAATTGATACAAGAATGCTGTAAACTGTAGCACTAAAACTCAGTGTTAGAAATTGTTGTTGTTGTTGTTGTTGTTATGTGCCGTTGAGTTGGACCCGACTCACAGCGACCCCTCCTTGGGTTTCCGAGGCAGTATCACTATGGAAGTAG
>NW_006921650.1:7972842-7999386 GCF_000298275.1 Orycteropus afer afer | reverse complement strand
CTTCCTTCTGAGGAGTGGCTGGTGGATTTGAACCGCCAGCCTTCTGGTTAGCAGTCAAGTGCCTTAGGCACTATGCTACCAGAGCTCCTAGTGTGAGAAATGGAACTCATAAAAATTGATATCCCAGGCATTAGTGAGCTCAAATGGAATGGTTTGGGCCATTTTGAATCAGACACAACCATATGATCTACTATGCCAGGAATGACAAATTAAAGAGGAGTGGCTTGGCATTAATTGTCACAAAAAGTGTTTCAAGATCTATCCTGAAGTACAGTGCTCTCAGTGACAGGATAATATCCATATGCCTACAAGGAGGACCAGTTAATACTACTATTATTCGAACTTATGCACCAACCACCAAAGCTAAAGACAAGGAAATTGAAGATTTTTACCAACTTTTGCAGTTTGAAATTGACCAAACGTGCAACCAACATGTATTGCTTATTACTGGTGATTGGAATGTGAAAGTTGGAAACAAGAGTCACAGAATAGGGCCTCAGTGATAAAAATGACACCAGAGATCACATGATAGAAATTTGCAAGACCAACGACGTATTCATTGCAAATGCTTTTTTTCAACAACATAAATGGTGGCTGTACACATGGACCTTGCCGGGTAGAATACACAGAAGTCAGATTGACTACATCTGTACAAAGAGGAGATGGAGAAGCTCAATATCTTCAGCCAAAACAAGGCCCAGTAGCTGACCATCAATTCCTCATATGCAAGTTCAAGTTGAAGCTAAAGACAATTAAAACAAGTCCATGAGAGCCAAAATATGACATTGATTATATCCCACGTGAATTTAGATATCTTCTGAAGAATAGATTTGATGCATTGAACATCAATGACCAAAAACCGGAGGAATTTTGGGATGACATCAGGAACATCATACATGAAGAAAGCAAAAGTTCTTTACAAAGACAGAAAAGGAAGAAGAAAACAAAATGGATCTCAGAAGAGACTCAGAAACTTTCTCTGGAATGGAGAGTAGCTAAAACAAGTGAAATAAATGACAAGATAAAAGAACTAAGCAGCAGATTTCAAAGAGCAGCTTAAAAAGACAAAGCCAATTATTTTAATGAAATGTGCAAAGGCCTGGAGTTAGAAACCCAAAAGCATTCCTCAAGCTGGAAAAATAGAAGAAAAAAAGTCAAGCATAGAGTTGCAATATTGAAAGACTCCATAGGAAAAATATTGAATAACACAGGAAATATCAAGAGAAGAAGGAAGGAATACACAGAGTCCCTGCACAAAAAAAGAATTGGTTGATGTTCATCTATTTCAGGAGGTAGTGTATGATTAAAAACCAATGGTATTGAAGGAAGAAATCGAAGCTTCACTGAGGGAATTGGCGAAAACAAGGCTCCAGGAATTGACAGAATACTCATTGAGATGTAGCAAATGGATGTTGGCTAGAGGCACATCCCAGTCTGTGCCAAGAATTTTGGAAGACAGCTACCTGGCCAACTGACTGGAAGAGATTGATATTTGTGCCCGTTCCAAAGAAAGGTGATCCCACAGAATGTGGAAATTACCAAACAATGTCATTAATATCACACACAAGTAAAATTTTGCTGAAGATATTTCAAAAATTGTTGCAGCAGCATATTGACAAGGAATTTCCAGAAATGCAACCTGGATTCAGAAGAGGATATGGGACAAGGGATATCATTGCTGATGTCAGATGGATCTTGGCTGAAAGCAAAGAATACCAAAAAGATGTTTACTTATATTCTATTGACTATGCAAAAGCATTTGATTGTGTGGATCATGACAAATTATGGATACCATTGAGAAGAATGGGAATTCCAGAACACTTAGTTGTGCTCATGAGGAACCTGTACATAGACCAGGAGGCTGTCGCTCAAACAGAAGAAGGGTATACTGCATGGTTTAAAATCAGGAAGGGAGTGTGTCACGGTTGTATCTTTTCACCACACGTATTCAATCTGTATACTGAGCAAATGATCCAAGAATCTGGACTATATGAAGAAGAATGTGGCATCAAGATTGGAGGAAGACTCATAACAACCTGCAAGATGCAGACAACACATCCTTTCTTCCTGAAAGTGAAGGTGACTTGAAGCACTCATGATAAAGATTAAAGACTACAGTCTGTAGTATGGATTATACCTTAACATAAAGAAAACAAAAGTATTCACAACTGGACCAATAAGCAGCATCACAATAAATGGAGAAAAGATTGAAGTTGTCAAAGATTTCATATTACTTGGTTCCACAATCAACACCAATGGAAGCAGCAGTCAAGAAATCAGACATCGTATTGCATGGGCCAAATCTGCTGCAAAAGACCTCTTGTGCTGAAGAGCACAGATATCTCTTTGAAGACTAAGGTGTGCCTAACCCAAGCCATGGTATTTTCAGTTGCCTCATATGCATGTGAAAGCTGGACAATGAATAAGGAAGACTGAAGAAGAGTTGAAGCTTTTGAGTTGTGGTGTTGACAAAGAACACTGAAAGTACCATGGACTACCAAAAGAATGAACAAATCTCTCCTGGAAGAAGTGCAGCGGGAATGCTCCTTGGAAGGGAGAATGGCCAGACTTTGTCTCACCTACTTTGGTCATGTTGTCAGAAGGGACCATTCCCTGCAGAAGGATATCATGCTTGGTAAAGAGGAGGGTCAGTGAAAAAGGGGAAGGCCCTCAACGAGATGTATTAACACAGTGGCTGCAACAGTGGGTTCATGTATAGAAAGGATTGTGGGACTGGCACAGGACTGGGCAGTGTTTCTTTCTGTTGTACATAGGGTCACTTTGAGTCATAACTGACTCAACAGCCCCTAACAACAACAGCAATGAAACTCAGGAGGTTAGTGTCTTAGGCTAGGTTCTCCAGAGAAACGAAACCATTGAAGCTCAGAGAGAAAGAACTGTATCTTGAGAAAATAGACTATGCATTTGTGGTGGCAGACAAGTCCCAAGTCCGTGGGTCAGACATCAAGCTGGAGGCTTCTCCTGACTCACATAGCTGCAGGGGCTGATGAACCCAAGATTAGCAGGCAGTACAGCAGGCTGCTGACTTCAGAGTTTGATGGCAGTGTGTTGACTCACAGGCTACTAAGGCAACAATCCCAAGATCGGCAGGCAATACAATACAGCAGGCTACTGGTTCAAGTCCCAGAACCAGAGGTCAGGTGAACACAAGCCAGATGCAGGATCCAGACTGAGCAAAAGGCCAGAGAACTTTGCCAGAGCACTTCCATAAATATATTGGAAGCAGGCTACACCCTGAAGGAAACTCCCTTTCAGCTGATTAGCTGCTCTTAGCAAGTCTCATCGTGGAAGTGATTACTGCTAAACCACTTAGAATCATGGCCCAGCCAAGTTGACACGCAGCCATAACTGATTATCACAGTTAGTAATTCAAAAACAATAAAGCTTTTCCACTTTTAACATCTCAGGCCCTTGCTCATTATGCAATTATGCATGACATGTCATGCGGAGCGACTGAATCTGGAAATTGAAAAGGGAATGAAACTAAAACAGCTTATAGAAGCTGATTAAGGTGACATTTTTTTTCCCCACATTGGTATACTTCACAAATACACACATTCTATTTAATTATTATGTTAAAATGGACCTGTGATATTTTTACCCTATGATAACACACAATGAGTAAGTCACTAGATATTTTTTTCCCCTCTTCAAAATAACAAGTGTTCAAAGTCAGAATTTTTTTAAAAAGAACTTAATGGAGCATTATGGGATGTGGTAGGTGGTTAGAGTGCAGTTTTAATGCCAACAGACTGGAAAACAAACAGCATAACCCAGACAACATATGACTGTTCGTCAGCATCCATGTGAAGAGGAAATAAGATCTTTCTGGGGATGTGCTCACCCTCACAGGTGTAGAAGAGAAGATGTTGCATTCTTTACCTACCACAGCATGTACGGGATTCTGATTTGGGGCAAGGCAAGATGATATTACATGGACTCTCATAATAAGAGCTCAATTCAGTGAACTTCATTGGTGCTTTTGTTTCAGTCTGCTACAAGTGGACATTAGCAAAGCATGAAGCAGCCCTTGATCCCACGAGCCTGATGTGTGCTGGCTACTGTCACTGCATTCTCCAGCTGTGCTGCCAGTGGAAGTGAGAGGTTGACCCCAGGCCTGTAACCACTGTTCTTTGCTCTCCCAATAAACCACTGAGCTGTTGGCACTCTAATTGTTTTATACCAGAAGGAAACCAATTGTGTTGATGTGAATGTCTTATTCATCAGACATTTCAGGCTTCACATTTTTAATGAGCTGAAACTGCTGGTCCAAGACATGCAACCACAGTGAATCAAGACAAGATTGTAGTGATGATGTTGTCTGATTTATTGCAGTTGCTGTTTAAAAGATTTGATGGTGTTTCAGAACTTTAAATGCTACAATTAGTAAGCCTGTCTGAGGTTAATAAAAAAAAGCAGTAAATCATGTTTGAATTATAAAGGACAGTAAGGTAGTAAAGCTAGAAGTACAAATGCATCTTCCCCCCCCCCTTTTAAATGCATAGGCAAATATAGAAAGACAAGTGAACAGACTATTCTTCAAGTGCCTAAGGCATCTGTCTGTTGCCTGAAAATGTCCAAATTATCCCTATGGGCTAAGTTTTGAAAATTGTGGTCCTTGCAAAGAAGCTTAGCTTCTGTGTCATCATTAGTCCAGAACATTCTGACTATTCCACACAGGCAGAAGAAAGTGTTTTCACATTAAATTTTACAAAATCCACTACCTTGTCTGCAGTTGGGAGCTCTGGTAGCATAGTGCCTAAGGCATTTGACTGCTAAGCAGAAGGCTGGTAGTTCAAACCCACCAGCCACTCCTCGGAAGGAAGATTGGGCAATCTACTTCCATAGCAATACCTTCTCGGAAACTCAAGGGGGAGGGGTCGCTATGAGTCGGGATCCACTTGACGGCAATGAGTTGTTTTTTGTTTTTATTTAGCTTGTGTGTGCAGTTGCAGCATCATTTGAAGAGCCAGCTGCATTGCCCAATTTGATGGCATCTTGAAGAACATAGCTAGAGAATATAACTCTATGCCCTTGGATCAGAACATGGAATTTCCCTGCTCAAACACTTTCAATGCTTCTTTACCGCATACAGGAAAGCCCAAACTCCTAAGCGGGGTATTTAAGGCCATCTCTGGTAGCATAGTGGCTAAGACACTTGCCTGCTAACCAGAGGGCTGGCTGTTCAAATCCACCAGCCACTCCTCGGAAGGAAGGTTGGGCAATCCTACTTCCGTAGTGATACTGCCTCGGAAACCCAAGAAGGGGTCGCTATGAGTCGGGGCCGACTCGACGGCACATAACAACAACAACAACAACTCCATTGCCTTCACCTACCCTTTCAGCTTCTCCTTATCTGCATCTTGACATGCAGATGTGTGCCTACCCCACAAACCATTCGTTGCTTCCCAGCACTCGGAGCCTTTTGCCTGTGTGGAGAATGTGCTACTCCCTCTTTCCTACACATTTAACATTTTGAAATCCAGTTATTCCCCACTGCATTGGTGTCTCTTGTGTAGCACTTACAGTTTTCATTTTGACTTACAGATAGAGGTTGTCCCACCATCTCTGCCTCCAAACCCTTGAGCATCTTAGGGATAGCAGTGCTATTTTGGCAAATGGTTAACAGCCAGCCCTCTTGAAAGAAAGTGGAGTAGCCCTGATTGATCATGCTTGCTTGCATCCTGTGGAGTAAAAACTCCCACCATGGCTGATTTCAAGGGTAACTGCATTTAACAACCAGCTTACAAAATTCCTGAAAATTTAGCATTCAGCTCTCTTGAGCTAGCTCAAGCCCGCTCGAGAATGCTAGTGGAATCTTGCTTCAATGGTCCTTATATTATTTTCCTCTTCCATCCTAAACATAATGCTGTGCATTAAAATAGGTGCTCAGTAAATGTTTGCTAACTTGAATTATGCAGGCCAACCAATGGCTTGGGTCCTCCCACATTGCCTGGATCAGGGATCATTTCTGGCAGTGATGCACTACAGTATTTGCACTTCTTGCCATTGGAGAGTGTTGATCTTAGCCATCTCCTCCAAGCCACTCCACACAGGCTTGTATACATTTCAATAGAAAACTTTATTGAAAATGGAACTGAGAATTGAGGTGAGGAACCACCACCTCATTAGAGCAGAATGTGATCCACCATGATTGCAATTTAAAGTCTTTTAAGAAAGCCTAAAGCACAGAGTCGACATGGTGTCTCTTCCAAGGAGGTAAATGGAAAACCCCTGTACAGTCTGGGGATTGAGAGGAGAGAAGGCTGCCAGCTCTGTTCCCTTCATCTTTTCAACAAACTCTTAGCCTTTGTCAGGGTTTTTAACATTTGTAATTCTTTTCTTTTGTGACTCACATTTTCAGATTGACGTGTCAGCATATCTTTCATTTTAGTTAATGTAATAAAGTGCCAAGCTTGCTGACCCCATTTTTATGATCGACTTGGTTGTCATTACACATCAATCTTTTGTTCCTGTTAGAGTGACTGACTCATCCTGCTTTATTCTGGTTTTAAACAGAAGTCCCTTATCCTAGGGACTCCTCAGTGTGGGCAAACCAGGACAGTTTGTATCTCTAGTTCCTATAAAAGTTATGGTGCCTATAGTAAATGTTCTAGATGTTTAAACTTGCCACACCCATTCTACTGCCAGTATACCAGAAGACATACAACAGATGACTAAAAGGACTAGAATTATCTAAAAATTATAGTTTATAATATCTCCTCCCTTATTACAGTCATGGTCTTCTTTTTCAAATACTTTAATTAAGTGAGAGAATAAATGGGAATGTCCTTTGAATAAGGAGAAATTGCTACATGAGCATAAAATGCTAATATTTCTTTTCCATGAGACACATGTTCCATAATTGTATCTTTCAGAACTCGTCATGAGTGTTGCAGAGAACTTGCAGTGGTGGGACAGACAGTATCAAAATATTGTAAAATAACCAATTATGATTTTGTGGGGCATACATATCAGATGATTTGACATGTAGATAGAGTCTTAACTTTCATGGGTCAACATTCAATGATTTGTCATTTTGCTGAGACCTCGTCTGTATTCAGTTCATGTTCATGTTGTGAAGCAGCAATGTAACAGTGAGTTGGTGAGGAGCTTAGCTGGCCATCCCACATCCTCCACATGGACTTGGTGGACCCTCTTCACGGTCTACAGATACTTCCTCATGGAAACGATGTGCTGTAGTAGTGCCCACAATGTATGTCTATGTAACAGTATCAAAATGTGTTCACAAAAATGCTGGTTTCAAATAAGACATTGTATCTGTACTCCTCCCTGTGTTCAACAAAATCACACAGTAAAACATGCAGGGCTTATGGGAAGAAGAGAGTAATGGTCAGACCATTCAAAATGTATTTAATTTGGTAACCATAACAATCACAAAAGTAGTAAAAATACTAAGAAAAAG
This sequence comes from Orycteropus afer afer, assembly GCF_000298275.1. NCBI lineage: Eukaryota > Metazoa > Chordata > Mammalia > Tubulidentata > Orycteropodidae > Orycteropus > Orycteropus afer. The sequence goes on along the minus strand of NW_006921650.1, from coordinate 7,991,939 downwards.
ACTAGCACTGTTTCTAGATCAAAGAAGCTTTATGGAAGGGTTGAGGCTGCTGAACTTTGGATGAAAGAGCAAAATGTGTCAAAGATCCAGGAGAAATCCACAGTAGACAATTCTGAGACAGAGCACATGGCCAAACCAAGCCAAGAGGAAGATGGTGGTGCAAATGGACAACACGTGCAGCACTGTGGTCGTCTTCGGCTTCCGTACAACTGTTGGTGTATTTTGCACATGGCTACTGTGACTTGGTAGCTCAAATACTGGGAAGAAATCTCACATGAGCCAACACAACTTCTGATATATACTGACAATATTTTCTACTTATCACTCATATGTGATCTGATTCACTACTACAGAAATGCATGGTTTAACTTTGCACTGACTTAAGCTTAAAGACTTAAGTTAACCTGTTCATAAAACAGGTTCAAAATTATAGGTAAACCCATATATTCTAAGCACAAAAACGTGTTGTGCTCCAATACCTTAGACAATAATATTAGACAAATTTTAACTTGGGGAAAAAAAAACATCTAAAATGGAGCTACATTTCCCTTCAGATCTTTTCATTAAAATCACACATGAACCCTTACGTTTTCTTGACTGCTAAATACTTAGAAGTGCGTTTATGATATTTGTGTGTGTTTTGCTTAATTATGGAAGCTGTGGTGGCGTAGTGCCTAAGGCATTTGACTGCTAACCAGATGGCTGGTGGTTCAAACCCACCAGCCGCTCCTCGGCAGGAAGGTATGGCAATCTACTTCCATAGTGATACTACCTTGGAAACCCAAGGGGGAGTCACCATGAGTGGGATCTGACTCAACAGCAATGAGTTGCTTAACTTTGTATTTGGTTAGTTTAAATAGAGTTTAGTAAGACTAACATATAAGGAGAGTTAAAGGGTCAGAATTCTATTTAATTAACATATGCCTACTTGGGAGCCAGTCAGTTATAAAGGTATGCTGAACAAATAAAGCTCCCAATAATATGAAAGCCTTGAAAAAAATAAGCCACCTTGGCAAAGGCTTTTCCATCCTAATGTTGTCATTAAAACTATTTCAATGAGCTTTTTCAAACCTCAGTGTACGTGTGCATATGCACATGTGTGTATGTATATACATAAATGTGTGTATGTGATTTTAAAAAAATAAATAAGATTGTGTCTTGGTGCTATTGAGAAAACCAGATCAGCATCTTCCCTGAACTTCTTGTGGCCTTCTCTGAGATAGTATTTCTTATCTCCCAGAATTGCCCATCTGTAGTCTAAACCAAACCAAATCTCATCTCATTGATTTTGACTTGTGGCAACTCTAAAGGGCAGTGTGGAAGTAACCCGTAGGGTTTCCTAGGCTGTAAATCTTTACAGAAGCAGACTGCCACATCTTCCTCCAGTGGAGCGGCTGGTAGATTCAAACCACCAACTTTAGTTAGCAGCCAAGTGCTTTAACACCAGGGTTCCTCATTCTTTAATCTACATTGTCTAAAATATGACCAGTGTTTTGCATTTACATAAATCTGATTTACTAAGCAGTCACACCATTAAAATAGAGCATTCTTTCAATCATGGCTAATTACATATCATATAATGCCTGGTCTTTAATGAGGATTTCAATAAATGTTCACTGATAATGATGATTATTAAAATGATATGTTAAGTCAGTCTCCTTGTGTGAGAAATGCTTTGTTTTGAAATGTTAGACTTATAGCTTTGCCTAAAAAATTTTAATTAAAATCACCACTTTGGCATGAAACTTAAAATGTGCAAAGTTGCTGCAATTAGTGCATTGTGTATCCATATGGGTGTTACCAAACAGCTTTCAAGTTAAAGGATTTGGGCTATGTTGAATGACAGACCTTCTGTTAAGCTTAAAACAAAGCCTGTCTATCTCGCATTCATTTTAATTAATATTCTCTTGCTGGTCTTAAAGATGTGTTCTCTTTTCAGGGGGAGGTAGGGAGAAGCATAATTATCATAAATCAGAAATAAGTTACAGAAGTAGGTTTTAACTAATTTTCTACTTCCTTCTATTTCATCCCATTTCTCCCTACCCCATAAGGCACTTCAATGCAACGTCAGAGTAAATGGGAAAAAACGATTTCTGAGGGCTAACAGAAAACCTGTATTTCTAGCCAGATCGAACATCATCAACCACCCTCAAAAATGTGAGGAAATTAAGCTGTCCCAAAATTTCTTGAATATAGTATAAAGTTTAAAACTTACTCTGAGTATGTATTTTAAAATGTCCGACATCCATATGAAATCTAAAGTGTAAAATTTGAGCATGTACACAAACATGTGCACACACGATATATGTACTTCAGAGAAATTCCTGTTTTCCTAGGTGCTTAGAGTTTAGCAGTCTTATTTATGGACTTAACTGATTCCATACAATATCAAACTCTGCTTGGGAGTGAATGTGGTACAAAAGATTTATTTTATTTTTCTTAGTATTTTAAGAAAATCAGACTTGATAGCTTGTAGGTTGGGTTTTTTATTTTTGCTTTTCTCCCCTTGGAGATTTTTCATGGGAAACATTGTATATGTGGTACTTGGGAAGGGAAAGCTCTCTGGACTTCGTTTTCCATAAAGTGAGAATAAACTCTTTACAAAGAGTTAGACATGATACCTTTCAGTTAAAGCTCTGATTTTCTAACTGTTCTCTACATCTTGCCTGCAACCACTGTCTGTCTTCGTTAAGAAAGCCGTTCGCTCAGATGCCACTGGAATCTTCTGTCTGGATGCCCATTTAGGCCATGTTCAAATACTGACTTAGGAAGTAGATAGCTAAAATGATTTTTTAAAAAAGCCTTCATTAAATTCTTAAGGGCAAGGTAAATGTAAAAAACTGCAAAGCACAGTATACCCAGAACATGTGGATAAAATAACTCATCCAACACGTGCATAAAACCAAAAAACCAAACTCACTGCCTTGGAGTCAGATCCGACTCATAGGACCCCTCCTTGGGTTTACAAGGTGGTATCACTGTGGAAATAGATTGCCCAACCTTCCTTCCAAGGAGTGGCTAGTGGGTTTGAGCCACCAGCCTTCTGCTTAGCAGTCAAATGCCTTAGGCACTATGCCACCAGAGCTGGACAGGCATAAAATTAGTAAATCCAGTGTAGAACACTGCCATAGCAAGTTCTTTATAGATAGACAGATTAGAGAGAGAGAGAGAGATTTTTACTCCAGCATTATGGATACCTGTGCACCATAGCCCCTAGATTTGACACAAAGATACCCCAATTTCTCCATATTGTCTATATTAGTTGTTTTTATTTCCTTTTTTAAAAAATCATGTAAGTAGTTGTGTACCTGTCTTTTAAATGCTTCTTTAGAACAGGAAACGCAAAACAAAACCCAACGCACTGCCATGGAGTCGGATCGGATTCATAGGGACCCCACCTTGGGTTTCCCATGCAGTCAGTCTTTATGGAAGTATATTGCCCAACCTTCCTTCCGAGGAAGAGGTTAGGAATTTGTTTCATTCTATATTAGAAACAGATAATGTTAATCTTGGTCAAATGATAGAAATTGTTTTTGTTGACAAAAACTTTTTTTATAATCTTACGCTGTCTTTATTATGATGGTGAAGTAGCTTTCTGCCTGTCCGATTTTAATTTCTTCCCTTAGTAAAGATGCTAGGCATCTTTCCAAAGAGATCTTTCACATAGGAATGAGTGGGTTACCCTACAGCCTTTCCTACACCCTGGTGAATATCCTGTTCACAATTTACATGTGAAGGACAACGTAGAGTTGTTTCAATTTGGAATCAAAATTGTCACTTCTCTCCAGTGAGCCTTGGGGAGGGGGCGGGAATTAAGTCATAGTCTCCCAGTAAAAAGAATTCTGTTGTAAAATGATAATAACTTGAGAATGGGTAGTGCAATGGAAAAAGTAAAAAATAAACACAAAATCTTAGAGGGGCTAAATAGGCCAGAGTAAGGCAGACCGTCTGATCACATTAAAGCACCCTGAACTGGAGTCCTGGGCTGTGTTGTCCCTCTGGCATGTAAACTGTGTGCATGTGTGTAAGGGTGTGTGCATGTGTATGTGTGTGTGTATACACAGATTTAACGGGGCACGCAGAGGGAATTAGAAAGAGCCTGGCCCGTTTTTAATTTGGGTCTGTTTGCTTGCATTTAGCACTTAAGGGCTTCTACATTCAGTTTGCTCAAAAGAGTGATGAAGCACTCCTTGCGTATGCCTCAAATCAGAAATGCATGAAGTGCAGCTGCAGAGATAATACATTTTCCCCAAAGGCTTTGGCTGAGCAAATTAGGTGTCAATGGGGTGCCTGCGCAGGCAGTACTCTCTCTAATTAGTCTCTTGAGCCTAGTTGGTGGCGGGTATGAGATGATCTAATCAATTGGTCTGTGTCTGATGGTTCGTGTAAAAATCCTACCAGGCAGACTGTCTCCCACAGGTCACCCACCTGCACAGCGGGACTGCTCATTTTCATTTTTCATCTCCTCCGTCACATGATGCTGACAGTTGGTTTTAAAAAAATTGAATCCAAAAAATATCTAGTTCATAGGGCACATGGGTCAGAATAAAGTTGCATTATGGGTACTAGCAATCCAATTAATTAATATTTATAGCTGAGAAGCTCTATGTAGATATTTCTGAATAAGGATTTTATCAATAAAATCCAATTTCTGGTTTAAAACATTCATTTCTAGAGAAAGAACATTGTAAAAGCAGAAAGCAAGATAAAAATGGCATCCATTAATCTTATGATTTATATACCTGTGAGTGGATGTGCACATACTGGAGCTCATAATTCATGCTCACTGTTCCTCCGTATTGGGTATGCGGTATATTTTAACTATTGAATACAAGAGAAAGATTTACAATGATCTTATTTCACAGCCCCATGAGTGTGTGTACCCTCTCTCCTTCCACCTACATCTCCATCAAATGTTTGATTACATTTTGATTTCAACTAAGTGCCCTCCTTGACAGAGGGAGCTGATGCTGTGCAAGGAGGGAGAAAGAACTCCCTAGGTCGGGCACTCCTCGGAAACCCAAGGAGGGGTCGCTAGGAGTCGGGGCCGACTGACGGCACACAACAACAACAACAATGCTACTAGAAGGAGCCCTGGTGGCTTAGTGTGAGCCTAGCAGGGTCAGTGGAACAGTTTAGGCTGGTTGGAGTCATCTTAGAGGGAATGGAGAAAATCTTTTATTATTATTGGTCCTTCTATTAAATGTCTGAGCCCAAACCTAAGTAATGGGCTTATCATAATTCACTATGTTCACAATTAATCATCCAAATTATTATCTACCCTTTATTACCCAATTCTGCTTATGTCTTATGGTAGGCACAGGTGATGCTTCTAGGGTTTTACTCAACGAAGCAGGACAAAGGCCAGGATGCATACCTTCAGTGGTGAAAAGAATGTCTTAAATCAACCCAACTGAACAATAATATGCCATGGACTATTGTGACAACATAATTTATTGTTATATAAAAATACATGTACCAAAAGCCAAACTGTTGCTGTTGAGTTGATTCTGACTCACAGCAACCCTGTCCCATAGGATTTCTAAGGCTGTAAATCTTTATGGTGCAGACAGCTACGTCTTTCTCCTATGGAGCAGCTGGTAGGTTCAAACTGCCAACCTTTCTATTAGCTGCCAAGCACTTTAACCTTTGTGTCACCAAGCCTCCTAAAAGCACATATAAACCCAAACCAAACCCACTGCCATCAAGTTGATTCTGACTCACAGCAACCCACATTGGTTTTCCAGGGCTGTAACTTTTTACAGGTGATTTACCTTATCTTCCTCTTGCCGAGCAGCTGCAACCACCGACCTTCTAGTTAGCAGTCAAATGCCTTACCCACTATGCCACCAGAGCTCTTTAAAAGCACATATATCCACCAAACCCACTGCTATCGAGTCATAACCAACTCATGGTGACCCCTCCTTGGGTTTCCAAGGCGGTATCACTATGGAAGTAGATTGCCCAACCTTCCTTCTGAGGAGTGGCTACCAGAGCTTCTAAAAGCACATACACTAGAAATCAAATCATTCCTTTCAAGTAGAATAGTGAAAAGTGGAAAGCAACAAAACAAAACATGTTGACCTACACGAAAGTGTTACTCATACCTACCATCCTTGGCCAGTGGGGTATTTGTAGCCGGCCTGCCTGTGCCAGTGCCATGCAATTGCAGGAATAGCCAGATGTAGTCTGCTTCCTGTATATAAGGAGAAGCCTCTTGCTCCCAGCCCACTGGAGCTAGAGGCGTTTCTTCACTCAGCTACTGGCTGCTGAGGCTGGGAAGTCCCAAGGTTGACAAGTGAAAAGGCACAGTCCTGATGTTACCAAACCACACGGCAGGCCATTAACTTAAATCCATTGTAAGTCCCAAGGTCGGCAGAGCATAGCAGGCTGCTGAGCAACAACACGGCTCCATGCAGGGTCCAAGCGTGCCATAGGCTAGAGACCATTCCCAAGGCTTCTCCTGATATACAGGAAGCAGGCCACATCCCAAAGGCAGCTACCCAGCTGCTTGTGGTAGAGCCCACCATGGAGTTGATTGCTAGTCTCATCATGGGGAATAACTACCACCAGCTGCCCAGCCATTCAACCAGGCCCAGCCAAGTTGACACACAAACATAACTACCACAAACTGGAATCTCAGCTGCTGCTTAAGCAACATGAAAGAGAAATGCCATTTATTTTTCATCTATTTCATTAAAATTTTAAGGTTGGTAGTGAGGTTGGGAAATGTACAGGATGCCTGTGGACAGGTGTGCTTGAAACACTGTGAGAATATGTGCTGTTCTTGGCGTCAGGGACCTGGGGAAAGATGTCAGCGCCCAGACCAGAAGCACTCTTAGATGGGAGCAGCAGGTAGCGTGTAAGTGACTTCTTTTGATTTCTCTGGAAGAACAATGGTGCATAAGGTGTAAGCATATTGTCCCATATATTATTTTTGTCAGCATGATGTCTTCAAGATGAGCTTTGATAAAGGCATATCTGAGCAACCTAGCAGGGGTGAGGTGTGGCCAAGTGAGCCACATGCATATTGTCCCAGGAGCAGCAGATGTTTAAGGCAACAACTGAAAACTTGGGACTCAGTGATAGCAAAGGGCTTATGTGTGTTCCCTTCATCCCCAGACCTCTCCCAGAGACTTAAGGAAACCAACCAAACCCACTGCCAGTGAGTCGATTCTAACTCACAGCAACCTTGTGGGACAAAATAGAACTGCCCTATTGGGTTTCCAAGGCTATACATCTTTATGGAAGCAGATTGCCACATTTTACTCCTTTAGCATGTCTGGTGGATTCAAACCACCGACCTTTCAGTTAGCAGCTAAGTGCTTTAACCACTGTGCCACCAGGGCTCCTTAGAAACTTGGGAAGCACTTTTATTTACTTTTGGCCTATTCATTGAGGATAGAACACTCCCAAGAATAGAAGTTAACATTTCCAAAAAAAGCTTCATAGTTAAGTGGGGAAATGAGTAGAGGGTGAAGAGAATGCTGTCTGAGTGATTTTTAACTGCAAAATTAGAACTTTTTGCTCTCTTGGTGAGGATATTGCTGCCACACAGGAGTGATGCCATCAGAGCTACAGCCTGTGTGAGCAGCAGGAGGGAGAAGGGCGCTGTGAGGTCTCAGCAGAAGGCCAAAACCAATGGGCTCAGGCTATATCCCAGGTTCCCTCTGTGTCCAGAAAGATGACAGTGGCATTATAGATGGAGACCAGAAGCCTAACTAGGCCTCAATGGCCTCAAACTTTCAAGCCTAGATGATGCGTTGGTTCTGAGACTCGGTGGAGCTGATGCATGGAATCTGTTGGCACTTTGAACTTAGACTGCAGCCTTTCCTAACAGCATTTCTTTTCACTCTTCCTGGCAAGACATTCTTCTCCCGTCCTAGGGACTCAATGAAGATACAGAGGGCTAAAAAGAATTGTGGGGAGGATCAGAATGAATCTTCCTTCTGTCTTCTAATCTGATCACCTGGCAGTAGTTACCGTGTTTTAAGCAGGCACCACTGAAAACGTTTGGCATCCACTCTATACAGCCACATGCGGAGGATGGAAAGAGGCTGGCAGTGCAGGTCATGCTGCCCAACTTTCTTTCTGCTGAAACTAGGTCTGGAAATAGGCAACTGAGGAATTATATACAGATGGGTTTGTTTTTTTTTTTTTAAGCAAGTATGTGATCCACTTTTCTATTTCATGTTTATAAAAATGAACATGACTATACATCCTTATAACGGCCTGTAGGATGTCACAGGCACTTTATTAAAACCAATATTACTACCAATCATTTGAGGAAGGAAGTTTTCTGGATTTCTTACCCTCTAAATAATCCAAGAGGAGGTTAGACCTTTTACATTCATGGAGTTAAATTCATTTGAGGGATGAAAACACAGAACATTTGTCTCTTTTATAAGGTTTACTTTGGTTAAGGAAAGGAGCAGTGATTGTGTAGTGGTTAAGGCGTTTGATTGCTAACCAAAAGATCAGCAGTTCGAACCCACCAGCTGCTGTGCAGAGGAAAGATGAGGCAATCTGATTCTGTAAAGATTTACAGCCTTGGAAACTCTATAAAGCAATTCTACTCAGTCCTATAGAGTCGCTGTGAGTCAGAATCAACATGATAGCACTGGGTTTGGTTGGTTAAGGAGACTCTCCTGCTTCAAATATATGCTTGGAGTGGCTATGGAGAAAATGAATGGGCCTGATTTGGCCTGACCAATTTTCATATATCTTGTGTAATTTAGCAAAAGTGAATGATGTCAAAAAAAAAAAAAGGAATGATGTCAGGTTTTTAGGTTTGGGGTGTGTGTGTGTGTGTGTGTGTGTGTTTTCAATATAACAATTTTCTCTTTTCCTCCCTCCAGGATTAAGTTGTCATCATTCTGGGAAGAAAAAAAAATTAATGAAGTGGCCAATAATGCGAAGGGAATCGTAGATCAGTTTCCTTCCCCTCCTGGTGGTGGATTTCTTTTACAAGAAAATTGAAGCTGGCAAGACCCTGTTTTCTCTGCAATTTATTTAAAACCTTGCACGCATTTGGATACCTTGTGATTTCCAAGAACTATGTGAAGATTAAGCTTTGCTTACTGATACATGGCATGTATTCTTTTCAGTCTTTTGTGTTTGATTTTGTTTGATTTCCCTCTGTAGCACAGCGTCTCTGTAAAGGTTTTTATGCTTTCACCAGCCATGTCTTAAATACATTAAGACAACACATTTGGTGTTCACACTTCTTCAGTAATGTCTCTACATGAAAGCCACATAGTGGCAGAAAACAATATGTGTTTTCTTTGAGAGCACTGCACAATTTGCAACCACTAGGAAGGAAATGTTTAGCATAAGCAAACCCATGTTCTCTGACTGACTTGACAACTTGGTCCCTATCTGTGGAGCCCATACCTATTGTACCTTTTGAGGACATTTGCATCTGTGGTTTTTTACTGGGACAGTAATCGCACCTTTACATAGGCTATCAGAATCGGCTTAGCATTTTCAAGCCACATAGCATGACTGTTTTCAGAGTTGGTTGGAAGTGAAGAAAAAATCTCAAGCATTTAGAACAAAGACAGGGATAATTTGCTAGTTTTCAACCTCTAGAAATTGAGGTAACTTAACATGTTTTCTGGGTCCTGTCAATATCATATTTTTCCATCCTCTCTGTTACACTTTGTGAGTATTTTCTAAATAGAGAAAAGAGTTGAGGAACAGAATGTTTAGAACCTGGGTGCAAACGAATTGTATTTGCTGGCTGAGCCCTGCAGTAGTGTTTGCTGGTTTAACATGTAAAAAGAAAATTACAAAGTTATCCAGATTTACAAATTTGCTCATTTACACCAAAGCACCTTTGAATTGCATTTTTTAAAGACATTCCAAGCAGATTGGAAGGCATCCCCAGTACCTTTCTTTAAATAGTTTCCTGGAATAACTTTTCAAATGCAAATTTTAGAAAAGGAAAAAGTAAGGTCCAGCTCCCTTTCTTTAAGGAGTTGAGGGACTTCTGAGAATGAAAGCGAGTATGTGTCGCTGAAGGAAAAGTAGATGGGGCAGGCATGTGTTTTGATCCAGAGGCAAAGCTACCTGATTCAGGCCAGCTCCCAGTGGGGCAGCCTGACTGCCGAATCCCAAATAATACAGAGGCCAAGCGGGATGCTTAGGGAAGTTCTTCTAAAGCCTGAAACCTAGTACCTTAGGACACACATTCTCACAGAAATACCTTCTTGCACATTGTTTTATATTTGTCTATTAGTCAGAAGGAAAGAGAGCTTGAAAGATGTCACATTTAGGATCAGGACTAGGAAGTATGAGCCAGTTGGACAAGTAGTTTCTCTGAGAGTCAGGTGACAGAAAAGCTTTTCTGTAGTCAAACTAATATACCTAGGAACTGGGACGCAGAATTGCTAAACATTAGAGGCCTTTCCTAGAGTGGGGTGGGAGATAGATGTCAAGGTCACACTCCTTCCTATGCAGATGTCACATTCATTGCAAGCTTAGAGTGACTGCTAAGTGAGGAATTCTTCACTGATTGATTTTAAAGGGAGCAAAAGTTCCCCAAGGCTGGAATGTTTCCTGTTTCCTACCTAGAAATCTTTCATACATTCCAACCCACTGGAAGTCTTTAGAGGTACTGTGATTTAAAATGTACTTAAATTAGGATTTTTTTAAAGTAAAATATGGGAAGAAAACTTTACGGGCACTCAAAACCTGTCTTTCCTGTGATTTGTTCTGAATCATCATTTGGAGGAGAGGCATAACTTTCATGTTCCACCAAGTTTAAATCAAGACCAACTGATGATTAAATCTTGCTGTTTAAATAAGCTTTCTAATTGGAAAATATTTAATGTTGAAAGACTTCAATTAGGAATGTTAGGGTCATCCAGAGATATATATCCCTGTCATAGACATCTTCTTCTAGGAAGTATGAAACATAAAACTACTCAGAAGAAGGCGAAAAAAAATCTGATTTATTTCAGAGACATGCTTTTCAGAAAGTTGCATTTGGGAGTTTTATCATTCCCCATCCTTGTGATTGATACAGAAAGTCCAGAGCTTGGTTTTTCTCTCTCTCTCTTTGCCTCTCCTATTTGCAATCACAGTCTCCCTCCCCTCCTTTCCTTCCTGACCTCTCTGAGGTTTTCGTGCTTAAACCAGTCATGAAAGTCATTACAGACTGTGGTCATTAGCAGATTTATTATTCTATTGCGAAAGCACTGGAATGTTTTTTGAGATTATTTTTATATGAAGGAATAGCTTGAATTCAAGCAGCTGGAATAGTAAGAACACCTTAGCAGGTGATGATGTCGACACAGCATCATTGCACGCACAGAATTCTGAAAAGCGATTTGGGACTTCATTTCCATTTTCTTAAAGGAACAGTTTGGTTGACTTGAAAATACAAGCTACCTAGGACATTTCACATAAAAGTCTTTTTGTAACACTCAGCAAAAAGTAGGGGGTGTGACACAGGGGTGGCTGTCCATCCAGTTGTGTGAGAGTGAGAAGCTCTTTCTACCTCCCAAGAGTGATTAGGAAGGTTTCCAGGGGAGCCTCCAGGCTTGCAGAGAAAGCAGGTCCTCTTGGTATCCTTTCCTCAGTGTGTATGACAGCCAGGTTAATCAGTACCCTAGGTTATGCTTCTCTATAAGATACTCATCTGTGAATATTACTGGTTTTGTAATCTTTGTTATATAAGAGGATGTTTAGGTTGTACATACTGGGGTAGAATATTGCATACCCCTATACATAGAAACATGCTGCATAATCACACATAACTTCCATCTTCCTTACTGGCTTGTAGACAGGAAATGGTGTATGTTACTTCCTTGCAATTTTCTCATATACACACAAATAAAATAGGCAATCTTCCTTTCTCATCCCCCCTTCTTACAACAGCATATTTTAGAAACACATACAAAATCTACATTCTCTAGTTGGAAGTAGATTTTTTATTTTTCTTATTTCTTTTTTTTTTTGTATGATACACTGAGATGTGTACTTTCGAAAAGGGGTTTGGTACCTAAGAGATGTGCTAGCATCATTCAGAAAACTATTATACTTCAAAATGACACATAGTAAGGAGAATGGAATAATACATGTTGCATATTTGTTACCAATTGTAATTTGTCTGTATTATGAAAGATGTAATGGTTTGTCAACTGTCACTGTTGTTTTCTTGTAAAATGATATGGAATAAAGTGTAGCAGAATCTCCACACATCTTCTTGGTGGCTGCCCAGTAAGACCTTCTACTCTATTAAAGATACATCTCTAAAAACTCTTAGACACAACCATTCTTAAAGGGTAAATAAGAAACCAAACACACAGTGCTCTTTGATGTGGGAAGGAGTGAAGTGGCTGGAATGTTCCCAGCATCTCCCCTTTCCCTTTGTGCCCGGAGTCTGCTGAGCCCTTCCCTTTACTTTATTTGCTGCGCCAAATCTAGGTAAGGAAGGGGAAGCCTTGCAAAACAGATCTGAGCTGCAGAATCTCCGCAATTCCCCTGGCCCCTGACTGGTGTTCACCACATGTTTTTCCCATCTCATATGCATCTGGAGGTGATCTGGTTTTGTTTAATGACAATTCTATTTACTTTATCTTTTTTTTTTTTTGGTTTTTTCTGTTTTTTTGCACATATCCTAAGATGCGGTGAGTAGGTTACCCTCCAATGAATACTAATCAAAAGCTTCAGCTCACAGATATTCACCACAAGCATTACTATTCTCCAAGCTGAGTCCATTTCCCTGAACCACCCCCGCCCCAAGAAAGTGGCTGTCTGTATTTAAGTGGATGGGATATTGTTGGGTGCCCATACTGAGGTTAACAATGTCCAAATGGAGAGACCAACCCCTTTTATATCATGGTTTCTTTCTTGTGGAATCTATCAACTTCCTAGTGGTTACTTATGTGATTTGTAAATTGCCAATAACACTTATTTAGAGACAGAATCACCAATTTACAGGTAGGATGTTTATTGGTTTAAAACCTTTACAATGAAGCCACAACCTTAAACAGTAAAAGGGAGATAAATTTCTTCTTCTTCTTTTTTTTTTTTTTTTTTTGAAAAAAGCCTCACCAGAGGTTAAAACTTTGTTTTTTCCTCCGAAGATAAATATAAAAACTCACATCCCGTGTTTAGGGGACCCAGGACCCTTGGCTTCCTGAGGATGAACTCTTATCCCCCAGCATCCATCTCAGGTCTCTCTTCCATTGCTCCTCTCTTGAAGCCTCTGTGATTTCGTATTTTTAAGCCCTTTACAAAATAACATTCTCACAAAACCAAACATCAGTGTTCCCAGCTGATGCATCCCAGAAAAGCTCACTCCTCCCACCCATCTTCAGCCCTTATCTGCCCCTGCTGTTTCTCTTAAAGCAGTAAAGTGTCCATGCCAAAGACAATACATTTTCAGACTCTATTATCATCAAGAGTGGATTCTGGGAACAGGAGAGTGCATGGGGGGAGGTAGACTTTATGGTAACAGTGGTAGAGATAATATGCGCATTTCTTGGTTAAATGAGGTCATGATTATAATGGAAGCTGATTAGAATTACAGAAGTGTGAAAAGAATAACTTGTTCCTTGGAGTTGTTTTCAGGGAGCAAAGTGTCTGCCATTATCTTACTTACAAACCCCTCCAATAGCTCATATGCCCATTTATGAGGTTCTTACCAGCAGCCTCAGCAGCAAGGAAACAGTGTTTTACAGATTGTACGCCATGTTGATTTAATCACACAAGTTCTTAATAAAGACGGGTTGGTATATACAAGGGACCAAAGGAATACCTTTGAGAAATATCCTTAACTAGTTTAATGGTGCAGTACAGTAGAGATGACAGGTTTCCTCTCAGTTCCAATAATTGCCCAACATTTCCTTCTTTTTCAGCAGGAGCTATTCAGGCCCTGCCAGATTGGAGGATATGATATGTGTATGTTGAGCCAAACAGTTAGAGTCAAGAGGGCAGCACTCCTATAGTTGCCGTTGGCCCCCAGAGTAAAGAGAAACCAGAGGGGAAGGTGTTTGAGCAACCTTGTGCCACTGGGTTAACACGTACAGTTGCTGAATAATGGCGGGCATTGTAAGTCTCTGCAATGAGAACCCCACAGTGTCCTAGCAGCCTGCTGCTACCAGTGGGTGGTGGTGTTATGGGCATTAGCTTTGAGAAGCTTATATAGCAGAGGGGGCTAGGATAAAGGACACAAATCAGGGAAAAACTGACAAGATTAAAAAAAAAAATCCAAGGCCTCGTATTTACTGTTCATCCCTCATGCTTGTAGTGCGTTATATTGTCTGCGATGAATCATGCTGAGAGAGAGCCAGGCAAAATAATAGCTCAGAGCAGCCTTGCAGCCCCGGAGCCATCCTCTGCCAATGGTGCTGGCTGCGCCAGTGGAGAATGGGATTCTGATAGAGTTGTCTTTTTCTCCTTCCCTGCGAGACCACCAATAATTATGGAGGGCATGCTGCTAAAATGGGGGTAAGGGTTCCCTGCTGGAGTGTATCCTGAGAAGGGACCCAGCAGGGGTCCCTGCAAAAGTATATTCTACTCAGCCCAAGGTGTGACTGCCTGACAGATACAGACGATGCTGGGGAAGTCCAGGGACATGTGTTTGAACCAGTTGTTCAAGGGTTTGCAGAGGTTAGAATGAAACTTAGCTTTATAAGCCACACTACACGACTCTTCCCTTCTCTACAACTAAATCTGGTAACTGGGTACCTCACTTCCTCAAAGGAAAGCTGCAATCTACTAAGATCATTGTGCCGTAACATTTGGGAAACAGTGCTTTGTGTATCCACGTCCTTAGCCCCAGTAGCTCTCAGTACTGACTCTCATTAGAATCCCTAGAGAGTTGTAAAAACATACGTATCCAGCCTCCCATCCCAGACCAGCTTATTCTAGAAGTGTTGGGGGTGGGGGGTGGCTCTGGCTTGGGTCTGTTTTGAGAACTCAGCAGCTGATTCCAGTGTGCAGCCAGGATGAGAAATGCTATATTCTTACCCTAGGGCAAAGGCCAACACACTTCTTCTGTAGAAGGCAGATAGTAAATAATTCTCGCTTCCCAGGCCATACACTCTCCTGTTGTGGTGTGAAACCACCATATACAATATGTAAATGAATCCATGTGGCTGTGTTCTAATAAAATAGTTTTAAGAAACCAAAACCAAACTCATTGCGGTCGAGTCGGATCCGACTCTTAACGACCCAGCCTTGGGTCTCTGAGGCGGTATCACTACGAAAGTAAATTGTCCAATCTTCCTTCCGAGGAGTGGCTGGTGAGTTTGAACCTCCCGCCTTCTGGTTAGCAGTCAGATGCTTAGGCACTACACCACCAGAGCTCCCAATAAAATAGCTTATGTCCATAGAAATTTGTATTTCTTGTAATTTTCATATGCAAAAGACATAATGTTTTTGTTTTGAATTTTTAAAACATTTTGAAAATCTAACAACCATTCTTTACTCACAGATCATTCGAAAATGAACAAGCGGGCAGTATGCCTGAGGGCCATAGTTCTCTGACCCTGGCTTAGAATATAGCCATGATGCAATGTTTAAGTGCTCAGCTGCTAATTCAAAGGTTGTTAGTTCACATCTACCCAGCGGCTCCACAGAAGAAAAGACCTGGTGATCTACTCCAGTTACAACCTACGAAACCCTACAGGGCAGTTCTGTTCTGTCACACAGTATTGATTGTGGGGATGGCGCAGGACCAGGCAAGGTTTCATTCTGTTGTACATAGAGTTGCTATGTTACACACAGGTGCGACTCAGTGGCACGTGACAACAGCAACATAAGTCAGAATCGACTTAACTGCATATAAGAAGAATGGACGCCCTGGTTGGTGTAAATGGTTGGTATATTTGACTGCTAACTGAAAGGTCAGCAGTTCGAGTCTAGCCAGAGGCACCTCAGAAGAAAGACCTAGCAATCTACTTCAGAAAAACCAGCCTTTGGAAATCCTATGGAGCACAGTTCTACTCTGACTCACACATGGGGTAACTGAGTCCAAGTCAACTCAAAGCCAACTGGCAATAGGATAGACTAAGCCCATTTGCAGGGCCCAGTGTAATAGTAAAAACAGACACCCACATACCGTTTGCTTAAATATTTTAAAAAATGAATCCAACTAACAAAATGCTAAATATGTTCTATTTTCTTATCTTGACAAATAGGCTTCAAAATGACCTAGAAGATCAATTTGCGCTTAGGATTCTTTGACGACTCAAAGTTCTTCACCAAAACATGGCACTGTGGAGAGGGCTGGTCCTGCTCCAGACTTACCCCATTCTTTTCCCTTCCAGTCCCCAGCTCTATCTTCAGTGGGAGGGCCACCTGTGTGGACATCCTAGCCTCCACACCCATATTCTGTCTATACCCTCAGAAAACAGCCCCTCATTGGCCAGCCCTTGGGAATCTGGTACATACCCTCAGAGATGATAGACTCAAGAGAAGACGAATTTTGCAGGGAGAGTTCCCAGGTGTGGAGTGGGGTGGGAGAGGAAAATTCCTGATGAACACGACTCTATGGAATCCTCTCTCTCTGGAGGAGGGCCACCCAGAGCAGGGCCCTATAAGCATGAGAACCAAATCAGGGGCCCCTCTTGTCTGGGTTTAAGGGCACTTAACTGGTGTGTGGTGGAAGCCGCATAGAAACAGGTCTCATCATAATATGATTCAGCAGCATTCTGAGGCAAGGGCAAAATATTTTTTTCAGAACATCTCTTGGAATTAAAAGTTCTGGCTCCCTGTCAACCATATATTGGAGTAATCTGATACAAGCTCACAAGAACCATCAGTTAAGTCGTTAGGAATTTTGTGAACCAGTTCTGTGCCACGTGATTACTTGAAAGTCAGTTGGGAATATTTACACCACAGAAATTGGTAAACACTACAAATCAAGCCTTTCTTTATTTTCTTTATTTATTTAGAGAACCAGTTTTCCAGCACACCATTGCCTCCTGATCCCTTTCTTTCCAGCTTCATCTCCCATCCCTCTATTTCCTTGCCTTTTCTGGCTTCAAAAGAGCACCCACATACCTTGGCTCATAGCCCCACTTCTCCACCTTCAAAATCAGCAAGGTCAGTCATGTCCTTCTCACACTGCTATCTCTCTGTTTCTCTCTCTCTCTCTCTCTTTTTTTTTTTTTTTTTTGCAAATAATCACCTTTATTCAGTGAGAAAAAAAATGTGAAAGACAGCCATAATGACTCATCTTACTCATCATGTTCTCTAGACTGTTTGAATTTAAAATAAAGAGTTCCTACATTTTGTTCTGGGAGCTCTGGTGGCATAGTTCTAAGGCATTTGACTGCTAACCAGAAGGCTGGTTGTTCAAACCCCCCAGCCACTCCTGGGAAGGAAGATTGGGTGGAAGGTTGGGCTTTGGCAGACCTTAAATTTCACTTTTAGCAATCACCGGATCACAGAATCTTGATGCTGGGATGAATTCCAAGATGCCAGCTAGTCTATCTAGGTCTTCAAACTGGGATTTCCTGAAGGGAAATGCTTCAGGGATTCCACAAATACTCATTTGTATTTTCATCATTAGAAAAATGTGAGACTGAAAGAAACTACACAAAATATCCAAATATGTGATATGTTGGATTTAACACATTGATAGCCATCCATGCTCTTAAAATGTGCTATAGGTTGATTCAAGTGGCAAAGACCTTAGAATGAAGCATCTACCATCTCTATGCATGTATATGGATTTTATGGAAATGTGTCATCAATTAAAAAGGTTATAGGCCTGCCACTGGTCTCTGTAGAATTCAAGCCTACCCATGCCCATTCACCTAAATTGTGAAGGGCAAGCATTTGACTTCACCATCCATGTGTGTTGTTTACTTAAATACTAGGTAAATCTCAGCTGCTAATTATTGGCTGTTATAATAACAGTCCAATCTGCAAAATAAGAATAGTTATCATTTATTACATGCTTACTGTGCACCAGAAAATCCCAAGGAAATATTTGACCATTTGTTTGATTATTTAATCATTAAGTCAGTTAGTAATATTGTCTACTTTACAATACTTTTATGAGGATTAATGAAAAGATGCACAGGGCTTCAAGTATCGTACTTGAAATGGTAAGCATTCAATATATGCTGTTGTTGTAAGCTGCCATCGTGTCAGCCACCGACTTATGGTGACCTCACGAACAAAGGAATGAAATGCTGCCTCTTCCTGTGCCATTTTCCAACTGGTTGCAAATTGGATCATTGTGATTCATAGGTTTTGCTTGGTTGATTTTCTGAATGATTGCCAGACATTTGTTCCTAGTCTGTATTAGTCTGGAAGCTGCTCTGAAACCTCCTCAGCATCGCAGTAACACGTAAGCCTCCACTGTCAGACAAGATGTGGCTGCACATGAGGTTCATTAGCTGGGGAACGAACCCGGGTCTCCTTCATGGGAGTCACATTTCTTAACCACTGAACCACCATAGCCCTCATTCAATATATGGTCCCATCCACTGCCATTGAGTTGATTTTGACTCATAGCAACCCCATAGAACAGAGTAAAACTGCCCCACAGTGTGTCCAAGGCTGTACATCTTTATGGGAGCAGACTGCCACATTTTTCTCCCACAGAGTAACTGGTGGATTTGAGCCACCAATCATTGGGTTAGCAGCCTACCATCGAGTAGACTCTAACTCAGAGACCCTCAAAGGGTTTCCAAGGAGGTGAATCTTTATGGAAATAGATTGCTCCATGTTCCTTCCATGGAGTAATCATAATCCACCAACCTTCTGATTAGCAGTCAAATGTCTTAGGCACTGCACCACCAGAGCTTCTTCAATATACGATAACCAAAAACCAAGCTTACTGCCATTGAGTAGGATCTGATTCACAGCGACCCCTCATTGGGTTTCAGAGGCGGTATCATTATGGAAATAGATTGCCCAACCTTCCTTCTGAAGAGTGGTTAGTGGGTTTGAACCACCAGCCTTCTGGTTAGCAGTCAAATGCCTTAAGCATTACACCACCAGAGCTCCTCAATATAGGATAGGTATGATTAATTCTTTTTATTATTATTATTGTGATTTGGGTGAAGATTTACAGAGCAAATTCACTTTCCATACAGCAGTTCACATATACTTTGTCTCATGTCATT
>NW_006921650.1:7958277-7971742 GCF_000298275.1 Orycteropus afer afer | reverse complement strand
TACAATAACGGACTAATACAATATTTGTCCTTTTGTGATTGACTTATTTCACTCAGCATAATGTCCTCCAAGTTCATCCATGTTATGCGGTGTTTTATAGAATCTACATTATTCTGTAGCATTGCTTAGTATTCCATTGTGTGTATGTACCATAGTTTGGTTATCCATTCCTCAGCTGATGGACATCTAGGTTGTTTCCATCTTCTGGCTATTGTAAACAGTGCTGCGATGAACATGGGTGTGCATATATCTGTTCTTGTCATGGCTCTCACTTCTTTAGGGTACGTACCTAGTAATGAAATGGCTGGGTCAAATGGTTCTCTCTGTTTCTCTTTTCTGCCTCCCTCCTCTACTTCTAAGGACACTTGTGATTACATTGAGCCCAAGCAGATAATCCAAGATAATCTCCCCATCGCAATATCATCTGATAAGCAACAATGATTTCATCTGATATCTTAATTCTTTATTGCTATATAACTTAACACAGTCATAGATTCTGGTCATCAGGACATGCACAACTTTGGGCGCCATTGTGCTGCTTACCACCATAGCATAATTACTTTAAAAATGATCTTACTCCAATTTTTCAACACATAATTATCAAGTGCCTGCTATGTACCCTGGTGACACATTGGTTAAGCTGTTATGTTATGTGCTGTCGAGTCATACCTGACTCATAGTGACCCCTCCTTGGGTTTCCAAGGCAGTATCACTACGGAAGTAGGATTGCCCAACCTTCCTTCCGAGCACTGGGCTGCTAACCAAAACATCAGCAATTCAAACCACCACTCTCTCCTCTCCATGGGAGAAAGACATGGCAGTCTGCTTCTGTAAAGATTTATAGCCTTGTAAACTTATAACATGACTTAAAATGAGAAGAAACAGCTGCAAACATCCATTAATAATACGAACGTGGAGGTATGAATCTAAGAAAATTAGAAGTTGTCAAAAATTAAATTAAATGCATAAAGATTGATATCCTAGGCATTTGTGAGCTGAAACGGACTGATATTGGCCACTTTGAATTGGACAAACATATGGTCTATTATGCCAGGAATGACAAATTGAAGAATGGTGTCACATTCATCATCAAAAAGACCATTTCAAGATCTATTCTAAACTACAAAGCTATAAATGATAGGATAATATCTAAGGAAGACCAGTTAATATGACTGTCATTCAAATTTACACACCAATCACTAATGCTAAAGATGAAGAAAATGAAGATTTTTTAACAGCTTCTGCAGTCTGAAATCAATCAAACATGCAATTAAGATTCATTATTCATTAATATGATTGGAATTTGAAAATTGGACACAAAGAAAAAGGATTTGGAATTAGAAAATAGGCCTTGGTGATAGAAACTACACCAGGAGTCACATGATAAAATTTTGCAAGACCAATTACTTGTTCATGGCAAGTATATTTTTTCAACAACATAAACAGCAACTGTACAAGAGAATCTCACTGGATGGAATATACAGAAATGAAATCAACTACCTCTGTGGAAAGAAACAATGGAGAAGCTCACTATCATCGGTCAGAACAAGGCCAGGGGATGATTTCTATGGAAGAAATCATCCACTTCTATTGTGGAAGAAATCATCCATCAGTTCCTCCTACCCAAGTTTAAGTTAAAGCTGAAGAAAATGAAAGTAAGTCCATGAGAGGCAAAGTATGGCCATGAGTATACCTCACCTGGACTTAGAGAACATCTCAAGAATAGATTTGACACACTGGACACTAATGACCAAAAATCAGATGAGTTGGGTGACATCAAAACATTATACATGAAAAAAGTCATTAAAAAGAGAGAAACTGAGAAAAGACCAAACTGGATGTCAGAAGAGGCTCTGAAGCTTACTCTTGAATGTAGAATGTTGCTGTTATTAGGTGCCATAGAGTCGGCTCCAACTCATAGTGACCCTATTTACAATAGAACAAAATATTTCCTGGTCCTGCATCATCCTCACAATACCTGCTATGCTTGAACCCATTGTTGCAGCCACTGTGTCAATCCATCTCATTGAAGGTCTTCCCTTTTTTTGCTGACCTTTCACTTTACCAAGCATGATATCCTTGTCCAGGGACTGTTCTCTTATGACAACCTGGCCAAGTAGGTGAGAAAAAGTCTGGCCATTCTGTCTTCTAAAGAGCACTCTAGCTGCACTTCTTCGAGGACAGACTTGTTCATTCTTCTGGTAGTCCATGCTATTTTCAGCATTCTTCACCAATACCACAATTCAAAGGCATCAACCCCTCTTCCTTAATTGTCCAGTTTTCACATGCATATGAGGCTATTGAAAATACTTTTTCTTGGATTACTTGCTCACCATACAAAGTGAATGTTGTTGTTTTTGTTATGTGCCATTGAGTCGGACCCAACTCATAGAAACCCCTCCTTGGGTTTCCAAGGTGGTATCTGTACTTCCCCCTGCTTTCCTACCTTACTGTCAAGAGGTGTGAAGTCAAGAGATGTGGCCAAATCTCTGTGTTTGAGTCAGTCACATCTTAGTCCTCAAAGCAAGATTTTTGCTTTGTTTAAAGTCTTCTTTAAAGTTGTCTTTTACAGCAGATTTGCCCAATGCAAAGTCATTTGATTTCTTTAATTATAATCAATTATAATTGCTTCCATGCAATTATAATTTGCTTAAGATAATTCAAAAATGGTTGCAGCAGTACATCACTATGAAACTGTCAGAAATTCATCCCCAATTCAGAAGAGGACATAGAGCAAGGGATATCATTGCTGAAGTCAGACAGATCTTGCGTGAAAGCAGAGAATACCAGAAAGATGTTTAGCTGTGTTTTGTAGACTATGCAAAAGCATTTTGTTGTTGTTACTGTTTGTTTTTTTATTTTTTATTGTGATTTGGGTGAAGGTTTACAGAGCAAATTCATTTTCCATATAGCAGTTTATACACATTGTGTCTCATGACATTGACTACAATTCCCCACAGTGTAATAGCTCTCTTCCCACTTCCTCCCCTTACTGGAAAGGCGTTTTTTAATGTGGATTTTTTTATATGTGGATCATCATAAAAAATGGATAACATTTCAAAGAATGGGAATACCAGAACATTTAAATATGCTCATACAGATCCTGTCCATAGATCAAGAAGCAGTCATTGAAACAGCACAATGGGTTATTGCATGGTTTAAATTCAAGAAAGGTGCGTGTCAGGGACGTATCTTTTAACCATAGTTATTCACTTTGTGGGAGCCCTGGTAATGTAGTGCCTAAGGCACTTGACTGCTAACCAGAAGGCTGGTGGTTCAAACCCACCAGCCACTCCTCGGAAGGAAGGTTGGGCAATCTTCTTCTTGATTTGGCCACATCTCTTGACTTCACATCTCTTGACACTAAGGTAGGAAAGCAGGGGAAAGTACAGATACCACCTTGGAAACCCAAGGAGGAGTCTCTATGAGTTGGGTCCGACTCAACGGCACATAACAAGAACAACAACAATCACTTTGTATGGTGAGCAAGTAATCCAAGAAGCTGGACTATAGGAAGAACGTGACATCAGGATTAGAGGAAGGCTCATTAACAACTTGCGATATGCAGATGATTCAATCTTACTTGCTAAAAATGAACAGGACTTGAAGCACTTAATAATGAAGATGAAAGGCTATAGCCTTCAGTATGGATTATGCCTCAACATAATCCTCACAACTGGGTCAATAAGCAACATCATGGTAAATGGAAAAAAGACTGAAGTTGTTAAAGATTTCATTTTCTTTGAATCCACAATCACTGGCCATGGAAGCAGCAGTCAATTAATCAAATGATGTATTGCCCTGAGCAAATCTGTTGCAAATGACTTCTTGAAAGTGTTCAAAAACAAAGATGTGCCCTGAGGACAAAGGGGTGTCTGACCGAAGCCATGGTATTTTCAGTTGCTTCTTATACCTGTGAAAACTGGACAATGAATAAGAAAGATCAAAGAATAATTGACTCATTTGAATTATGGTGTCTGTGAAGAATATTGAATATAACATGGACTGCCAGAAGAACAAACAAAGGTGTCTTGGAATAAGTACAGCCAGAATGCTTCTCCTTAGAAGCAAGGATGTTGACACTTCATCTCATGTACTGTGATAGTTAGAGCTGTGTGTTAACTTGGCTGGACCACAATTCTGTGTGGTTTAAGCAATTGTGATGTGGATTATTCCCATGATGGGATTGGATGTATGTTTTGAGTAGCCAATCCATTGAAAGGGAGTTACCCTAGGGGTGTGGCCTGCTTCCAGTATAGTTATGGACACCCTGGGAAAAGAGACATTCTTCAGTGGATTGGGATCCTGTTGTGCTGCCTACAACTGTCCATGAGCAAACAATCCCCCATTCAGCCTGGAGATCTTGGATTTGTCATTGCTTGGAGTCAACAGCCAGAAAACTGCCTGCCAACCTTGAGCTCCTCAGCCCCTGCAGCTGTGTGAGTCAGGAAAGCCTCCAGCTGGACGTGTGATCCAAGAACTTGGGACTTCTATAAGTGTGTGAGCCATTTTCCTAAGATAAATTTCTCTTTCTCTATATATAATCTTTACCGGTTTTGCTTCTCTAGAGAACCCAGCCTAGCACATGTACTTTGGTCATGTTATTAGGAGGGACCAGTTGTTGGAGAAGGACATTGTGCTTGGAAAAGTAGAAGGTCAGCAAAAAGAGGTGACCACCCTCAATGAGATGGATTGACACAGCAGCTGCAACAATGGGCTCAAACATAATAATGATTGTGAGGATGGCACAGGACTGGACAGTGTCTTTTTCTGTTGTACATGGGGTCGTTATGATTTGGAACCAACTCTGTGGCATCTAACAACAACAGTAAACCTCATGGGACAATTCTATTGTGTTCTATAGTGTCACTGTGAGTCGGAATCAACTCAAAGGCAGTGGGTTTTGGTTTACCATGTGTCAAGCACCATTCTCTCAGTGAGAAAGAGAAAAAATTAAAAGATACACAACATAATTTCAAACAGTAGTAAGTGCTATGAAAAGCTGTACATCTCTACATTGTCCTTTTTTCATTTTATTATAATCACCTTTTTATGTGTCTGCCATTCACACTAGACTGAGTTTTTGAGGGTATGCACTGGGTGTTTTTCATCTTTGTATATCTAGTTCCTAGAACAGAGCTTGGTGCAGTATAGGTTTTTAGTAAGTGTTGGCTAAATGAAGTCATACAGTTTAATGTGACAGGGGCTATGAGACATAGTACAGGAGAGAGAGAGAGACCGTCCCTTCTAGTTGAAATTGCCTGGGAAAGATTCATGGAGGTAGTGTCACCCAAGCTGAGCTTCAGGAACAAGTTACCATTTTAACAGAAAAAAACTGAATTAGGGCAGAAAGCATACTAGGATATAGGAGCAGGGATGTAAACATAAATATGAGAAATGCAGAGTGTTTGGAGAAACATCTAGATATTCAGATTGGCTAAACCATATAATTGTTGTTGTTATTAGGTGCCGTCGAGTCGGCTCAGACTCGTAGTGACCTTATGTACAACAGAAGAAAATACTGCTGGATCATGCACCATCCTCATGATCCTTGCTATACTTGAACCCATCGTTGCAGCCACAGTGCCAATTCATCTTGTTGAAGGTCTTCACCTTTTTCGCTGACCCTCCACTTTCCCGAGCGTGATATTCTTATCCAGGGACTGATCCCTTCTGATAATATGACCAAAGTAGGTGAGAAAAAAGTCTAGCTATTCTTGCTTCCAAGGAGTGCTCTGGCACTTCTTCCACTTCCTTATAAATAAATTATCTACCTTTCACATGCATATGAGGCAATTGAAAATACAATGGCTTGGTATAGGCCACCTTAGTCTTCAAAGAGACACCTTTGCTCTTCAGCACTTGAAAGAGGTCTTTTGCAGCAGATTTGACCAGTGCAATATGTTGTCTGCTTTCTTGACTGCTACTTCCATTAGTGTTGACTGTGGAACCAAGTAATATAAAATCTTTGATAACTTCAATCTTTTCTCCATTTATTGTGATGCTGCTTATTGGTCCAGTTGTGAGGACTTTTGTTTTCTTTGTGTTGAGATGTAATCCATTCTGCAGACTGTAGTCTTTAATCTTCACCAGTAAGTGCTTCAAGTCATCCTTACTTTCAGCCCGCTAAGTTGTGTTGTCTGTGTAGTGCAAGTTGTTAATGAGTCTTCCTCCAATCCAGGTGCCACATTCTTCTTCATATAGTCCAGCTTCTTGAGTTATTTGCTCAGTATACAGATTGAATAAGTATGGTGAAAGGATATAACCCTGACACACACCCTTCCTGATTTAAAACCATGCAGTATCCCCTTTTTCTGTTCAAATAATAGTCTCCTGGTCTATGTATAGATTCCTCATAAGCACAATTAAGTGTTCTGGAATTCCCAATCCTTGTATTGTTATCCATAATTTGTTATGATCTACAAAGATTGAATGGTCCTTTCAGCATTCCTCAAGCTAAAAGAACTGAAGGAAAAAAATTCAAGCCTCAAGTTTCAATATTGAAAGATTCTATGGGCAAAATATTGAATGATGCAGAAAACATCAAAAGAAGATGGACAGAATACACAGCATCACTGTACAAAAAAGAATTAGTCAGTGTTCTTCCATTTCAGGAGGTGGTATATGATCAAGAACCAATGGTATTGAAGGAAGAAGTTGAAGCTGCAGTGAAGGAATAGGTGCAAAACAAGGATCCAGGAATTGACAGAATACCCATTGAGGTATTGACTATGCCGAGCATTTGCATAGTCAATAAAACATAAGTAAACATCTTTCTGGTATTCTTTCTTTTCAGCCAAAGCAAAAATCTATCTGGCATTAGCAATGATATCCCTTATTCCATATCTTCTTCTGAATTCAGCTTGCATTTCTGGAAGTTCACTGTCAAGATACTGCTGCAATTGTTTTTGAATTATCTTCAGCAAAATCTTACTTGCTTGTGATATTAATGATGTTATTCGATAATTTCCATATTCTGATGGATCACCTTTCTTTGCGATGGGTACAAATACCAATCTCTTCCAGTCAGTTGGCCAGGTAGCTGTCTTCCAAGTTACTTGGCATAGATGAGTAAGTGCCTCCAGCTCAACATGTATTTGTTGAAATACCTCAGTAGAAATTCTGTCAATTCCTGGAGCCTTGTTTTGCACCAATTCCTTCACTGCAGCATCAACTTCTTCCTTCAATACCATTAGTTCTTGATCATATACCACCTCCTGAAATGGAAGAACATTGACCAATTCTTTTTTGTACAGTGATGCTGTGCATTCTGTCCATCTTCTTTTGATGTTTCCTGCATCATTCAATATTTTGCCCATAGAATCTTTCAATATTGAAACTCAAGGCTTGAATTTTTTCTTCAGTCCTTTCAGCTTGAGGGATTCTGAGTGCGTTCTTCCCTTTTGGGTTTCTAACTCCAGGTCTTTGCACGTTTCATTATTGATTTTGTCTTCTCGAACTGCTCTTTGAAATCTTCTGTTCAGCTCTTTTATCTTGTCATTTCTTCAATTTGCTTTAGCTACTCTCTGCTCAAGGGCAAGTTTCAGAGTCTCGTCTGACGTCCACTTTGGTCTTTTCTTCCTTTCTTGTAATTGTAATGACCTTTTGCTTTCTTTATGTGTAATGTTCTTGTTATCATCCCACAGCTTGTCTAGTTTTTGGTCATTGGTGTTTGATGCATCAAATCTATTCTTCAGATGGTCTTTAAATTTGGGTGGGATATAATCTGGGTCATATTTTGGCTCCCATGGACTTGTTTTAATTGTCTTTAGCTTCAGCTTGAACTTGCACATGAGCAGTTGATAGTTTGTTCCACGGTCAGCTCCTGACCTTATTTTGGATGAAGATATTGAGCTTCTCCATCACTTCTTTCCACAGATGTAGTTGTTCTGATTTCTGTGTATTCTATCATGCAAGGTCCACATGTACAGCTGCATTTGTTGAAAAAAGGTATTTGCAATGAAACTGTCATTGGTCTCGCAAAATTATATCATGTGATCTCCAATGTCATTTCTATCACCAAGACCATATTTTCCAACTACCCACATTTCTTCTTTGTTTCCAACTTCTGCATTTCAATCACCAGTAATCATCAATACATCTTGATTGCATGTTTGGCCAATTTCAGACTGTAGAAGTTAGTAAAACATCTTCAATTTATTTGGCTTTAGTCGCTGGTGTGTAAATTTGAACAATAGTAGTATTAACTAGTCTTCCTTGTAGGTATATGGATATTACCTATCACTGAAAGCATTGGACCACAGGATAGATCTTGAAACATTCTTTTTGACAATGAAAGTGACACCATTCCCTTCAATTTGTCATTCCCTGCATAGTAGACCATATGGTTGTCTGGTTCAAAATGGCCAATACCAGTTCATTTCAGCTCAGTAATGCCGAGGATATTGATCTTTAGCTATTCCATTTCATTTTTGACAACTTCCAATTTTCCTAGATTCATACTTCATACATTGCACATTCTGATTATTAATGGATGCCTTCAGCTGTTTCTTTACATTTTAAGTTGTGCCCCATCAGCAAATGAAGGTCCCAAAGACTTTACTCCATCCATGACATTAAAGTCGACTCTACTTTGAGGAGGCAGAGCTTCCCCAGTCGTATTTTGAGTGCCTTCCAACCTAACGGATTCATCTTCCAGCACTGTGTCAGACAATGTTTCAGGGCTATTCATAAAGTTTTCCAGTAGTATATCACTGTTTCACTGCTATTCATAAGGTTTCCTCTGGCCATTTCTTTGAGAAGTCAATGACCTCTTCCTTCTTCCCAGTCTGTCTTAGTCTGGAAGCTCTGCTGAACCTTTTTACCCTGCTGGTATTTGAAATACTGAAGGCATAACCTCCAGCCTCACACAAAAATGCAAGCCACCACAGTATGACAAACTAACAGATGAGTGGTGGGGTCAGAGCATGTTGTTGTTATGTGCTGTTGAGTTGGCCCCAACTCATAGCGACCCCTCCTTGGGTTTCCGAGGCAGTATCACTACAGAAGTAGATTGCCCAACCTTCCTTCCGAGGAGTGGCTGGTGGGTTTGAACCACCAGCCTTCTAGTTAGCAGTCAAGTGCCTTAGCCACTATGCTACCAGAGCTCCTGGGGCCAGAGCATAAGGCTTGTGAAAAGAATTTCTGCTGAATTGATCCTGACTCATTATGACCCCACGTCTGTTAGAGTAGAACTGTGGCTGAGCTTTTGGAAATAGATCACCAGGTATTTTTCCCAAGGTGCCTCTGGGTGGGTTTGCATAGTCAACCTTTTGACAAGCAGTGTAGTGCTTAACCATTTGCGCCACCTAGGGACATTTATGAAAAGGATTGTTTGTTGTTGTTGTGTGCCGTCAAGTTGGACACCACTCATAGTGACCCCTCCTTGGGTTTCCAAGGCAATATCACTACAGAAGTAGATTGCCCCATCTTCCTCCCAAGGAGTGGCTGGTGGGTTTGAACCACCAGCCTTCTGGTTAGCAGTCAAGTGTCTTAGCCACTGTGTTACCAGAGCTCCTATGAAAAGGATTAGTAAGGAGTAAAACAGAGCCATGAGACCTTGGGGTGCCACACTCCAACAGTGTGAAATTCATGCTGAATTGTAGAGCAAGGAAATGGCATAATCTAAACCCTGCTTTGGGAGCAGTCACTTTGACTCATGTTTCTTATCATTTTTCCTTTCTACAAACATCTGTTAAATGAGTATAATATGTAGATATTGTGCTGGGCACTGAAGGAACATTAACCAGTAAGGCACTGCCCTTCCCTCACAGTCTAGCTGAGGGTGACAACTATGTAGACATTATGTCAATGCAGTGGAAATGTAGATAATAGTTATAGAAGGACTACAAAAGAAGGTATGATATTTTGTTTGTGTTACTAGGCAAGAGATGGGGTTTGGGTAGGAGAGTGTTGTCTTTGTTCTTTAGTGCTGCTGTAACAAAAATATCACAAGTGAATAGCTTCAACAAACAGGAATTTATTACTTTACAGTTTAGGAGGCTAGAAGTCTGAATTCAGAGCCCCTCAACTTTGGGCTTCAGCTCTGTCTCTAGTTCCAGGCCCACTGGAGCTGAAAGCATCTCCTAATTCAGGAAGCTGCTGGCTGCTGAGGGTGATGAATCCAAGGTCAGCAGGTAAAATGGCACAATCCCAAGATTGGTAGGCAATACAGCAGGCCACTAGTTCAAGTCCAGGAACTGCAGAAGAAGAGTCAGCCAAAGGCAAGATCCAAATGTGCCAAAAAGCTAGCGACCTTTCTCAAAGCTTTTCCACATATACAGGAAGCAGGCCACACCCCCAAAAGCAGCTAATTAGCTCCTCACAGCAGATTCCACCATGGAGGTGATTACAATCTCATCATGGGGAATAACTACATCCAGCTGCCAAAACCCCAAAAAAACAAACTCACTGCCATTGAGTCGTTTCCAACTCATAGCAACCCCCTTTGGGTTTCCAAAGCAATAAATCTTTAAGGAAGTAGATTGCTCCATCTTCCTTCTGTGGAGCAGCGTGTGGGTTCAAATGGCTAATCTTCTGGTTAACAGTCAAATGCCTTAGGCATTATGCTATCCAAGCCACTCAACATCGTAGCCCAGTCAATTTGACACACAACCTTAACTACCATGGATAGGTGCATCTTGACTAGGAAGCTGTCACCTTTCCAAGGAGCTCATAGGCTGCTGGTGTAATGTCTTGACCATCATAAACAGCTTGGTTGGCATGGACAATTTCTTTGTGAAGCCTGGTGACATGCCCCACCCTGTAATTCCATACTTATGCCTAAAAGATGCATATTTCCAAGGTCATAACACTATTGAAGTGATGAAAATAGGACCTTGCTTTGGTTTTTCATTTTTGAGGTCAAGCTAACCCCCAGGAGTGCAATGCAAGCACTTCTACTGTAATTACAGGTAATTCTTTAAGCTGATGTTCCCCTGTTTGTGAGGACCTCAGCAATATATTTGAACTCTGTAGCAGATGCTATGACTGGGCACCCTTGCACTTTTCACTCTAACTAAGGAGGCTATCTGGCTTTAATAAGATCACTTTATGCCTCCAGACCTTACTAACGCTGTATTTTTGTTTGTTGGTTGGTTTGTTTTTACCATGAATTCTGAATATAAACAAAATCTGTAGAGAACAAATAGCACATTCAGAAGTCAGGAAAGATGGTGATGCATTTGAAGTTTCTGTCATACTAAAAGCCACTCTCTGCCTGTTTTGGTTACCTAGTGCCACTCTGACAGGAATATACAACAAATGTGATGGCTTTAACAAACAGGAGTTTATTCTTATAATTTTTGGAGACTAGAAGTCCGAGTTCCAAGTGCCAGGCTCTAGGGGCTAGGTGAAAGCTCCTCAACCTTGGGCTTCAGCTCTGCCTCCTGCTCCCGGCCCACTGAAGCTGGAGGATTTTTCTTCACTCAGACAGCTGCTGGCAGCTGAGGCTGACAAGCCCAACGTCAACAAGTAAAAAGGTGCAGTCCCAATGTTACCAAACAACACAGCAGGCCATTGATTCAAGTCCATTGAAAGTCCCATGATTGGCAGAGCATGGCAGGCTGCTGAACAACAACTTAGCTACATGCAGGGTTCAAGCATGCCATAAGCTAGAGACCATTCCCAAAACTACTTCTTATATATCACATCCCTAAATCAGCTACTCAGCTGCTTGTGGTAGATTCTACCACAGAGATGATTGCCAATCTCATCATGGGAATAACTACCACCAGCTGCCCATCCACTCAACCAGGTCCAGCCAATTTGACACACAACCCTAACTACCACACTACCTATTCCCTTCTGCGAACAGGAACAGGGGATGACTCTGGCTAAGCAGTTTTGCTGGGTCTTAGGGACAGGAGTCCCATCACTTCCCTGAACGCAAGGCAACCAGGGGCTCTGCCCTGGGCTCCATGCTTTAGAGAGCCATGATCCAGGAATCTAAAGGGCAAGAACATGACCCCTTCCAGAGATGATGGGCCTCCTGAAAGCAGACCATGTCTGCTGCCATTGTGTGCACTCCTAGGTCTGAGGACTAGACCAGGAAAAGCTGTTTGTTTGGCATGGAAACGGAACCTGGATGTGTAGACTGGGGTTGTCACACATCTGTGAGGTCCCTCATGGTACAGAGAAGAGGTGAGGATGGAAAGAGAAGGAACTAACATTTGTTGTCTTGTTAGGCACAAGCATCTGGAGAGTAACCATCAGGTTAATATTTGGGAGAAATGCCAGGGTGAACTAGACCAGAATGCCCAAAAGAGATCGACAAAGCCAAGGTATTAGGAACTAGCCTTGAGGCTTGGTGTCAAATGAAGTTAAGTTGTTGTTGTTATTATATGCCATTGAATTGTTTCCAACTCATAGCGACCCTGTGCACAGCAGAACAAAACACTGCCTGATCCCACACTAGCTCC
The DNA here is from genome assembly GCF_000298275.1 of Orycteropus afer afer. Lineage (NCBI taxonomy): Eukaryota > Metazoa > Chordata > Mammalia > Tubulidentata > Orycteropodidae > Orycteropus > Orycteropus afer. The sequence goes on along the minus strand of NW_006921650.1, from coordinate 7,959,323 downwards.
ATGATCCTTGCTATATTTGAGCCCATTGTCGAAGCCACTGTCAATCCATCTCATCGAAGGCCTTCCCCTCTTCTGTTGACTCTCCATGTTACCAAGCATGACATCCTTCTCCAGGGAATGGTCCCTTCTGACAACATGACCAAAGTAGGTGAGATGAAGTCTGGCCATTATTGCTTCCAGGGAGCATTTCGGCTGCACTTCTTCCAGGACAGATCTGTTAGTTCTTTTAGCAGTCCATGGTACTTTCAGCATTCTTCACCAGCACCACAACTCAAAAGCATCAACTCTTCTTCAGTCTTCCATATTTGTTGTCCGGCTCTCATATGCATATGAGGTGATTGAAAATACCATGTCTTGTGTCAGGCGCACTTTAGTCCTCAAGGAGACATCCTTGCTCCTCAGCACTTGAAAGAAGTCCTTTGCAGCTGACTTGCCCAGTGCTATACATTGTCTAATATCCTGAGTGCTGCTTCCATTGGCATCAATTGTAGAACCAAGCAATGTGAATTCTTTGAAAACCTCAAGCTTTTTTCCATTTATTGTGATGCTGCTTATTGGTCCAGTTGTGAGGACTTTTGTTTTCTTTTTATTGAGATGTATGTAATCCATACTGCAGACTGTATTCTTCAATCTTCATTAGTAAGTACCTCAATCATCCTCACTTTCAGCAAGTGAAGTTGTGTCGTCAGTGTATGACAGGTTGTTAATGATTCTTCCTCCAATCCTGATGCCATGCTTTTCTTAATATAGTCCAGCTTCTTGGATTATTTGCTTAGGATATAGATTGAATAAGTATGGGGAAAGGATACAACCCTGACACACTTCCTTTTTTATTTTAAACCATGCAGGGTCCCCTTGCTCTGTTTGAACAACAGCCTCCTGGTCAATGTACAGGTTCCTCATGAGTAAAATCAAGTGTTCAGGAATTCTCATTCTTCTCAATGTTATCAACAATTTGTCATGATCCACACAATCAAATGCCTTTGCATAGTCAATAAAACACAAGTAAACATCTTTCTGATATTCTTTGCCTTGAGCCAAGATCC
>NW_006921650.1:7952952-7957377 GCF_000298275.1 Orycteropus afer afer | reverse complement strand
TTTTGGCTCTCATGGACTTGTTTTCATTGTCTTTAACTTCAAGTTGAATTTGCATATGAGCAGTTGATGGTCTGTTCCACAATCAGCTCCTAGCCTGGTTTTGGCGGAAGATACTGAGCTTTTCCATCACCTCTTGCCACAGATGTAGTCAATCTGATTCCTGTAGGTTCCATCTGGTGAAGTCCACGTGTACAGCCGCCATTGGTGTTGTTGAAAAAAGGTATTTGCAATGAATAAGTTGTTGGTCTTACAAAACCCCAGCATGTGATCTCCAACATTATTTCTATCACCAAGGCCAAATTTTCCAACTTCTGGTGATAAAGAAATTTCCAACTTTTGCATTCCAGTCACCAGTGATAATTAACACATCCTGATTGCATGTTCAATTAATTTCAGACTTCAGAAGTTGATAAAAATCTTCAATTTCCTCATCTTTGGCTTTGGTGGCTGGTGAATACATTCGAATAATAGTCGTATTAACCAGTCTTCCTTGTAGGCATATGGATATTATCCTATCCTTGACAGCATTGCGCTTCAGGACAGATCTTGAAACATCCTTTGTGATGGTGAATACCATGCCATTCCTCTTCAAACTATCATTCCCGGCATAGTAGATCATATGGTGATTCAAAATGGCCAAAACCAGTCCATTTCAGCTCACTAATGCCTAGGATATCAATCTTTATGCATTTCATTTCATTTTTGACAACTTCCAATTTTCCTAGGTTCATACTTCATACATTCCATGTTCTGATTATTAATGGATGTTTGCAGCTATTTCTTCTCAATTTGAGTTGTGCCACGTCAGCAGATGGAGGTCTGGAAGCTTTACTGTATCCATATGAGTAAGGTTGGTTTTATTCTGATGATGCAGCTCTTTCCTGGTCTTATTTTGAGAGCCTTCTAACCTAAGTGACTCATCCTCCTCCTCTGCATTGGACAATGTTTCCAGACTATTGATAAAGTTGTGTGGTAATGTATTAGACTGTTTTTCTGCTATTCATAAGGTTTTCCATGGCCAATTCTTTGAGAAGTGGATAGCCTCTTCCTTCTTCCTAGTCTGTCTCAGTCTGTAAGCCCCATTGAGACCTGTGCATGATGTGCACCCAGCTGGGTTTGAAACACTGGTGGCACACCCTCAAGATTCACAGCAACACATCACCATAGTAGGACAAACTGACAGACAAGTTTTTCTCCCTTAGCTGTTCAAAACCTCTCCAACCTCCCCTTACCTGGATCCCTACTGCTGCATCCTTGCTTTTTCTTGGTCTCCCTGGCCTTTCTCTGTCCTTTCCCCTGCTTTCCCACCTTGCCACTTGTGGGGTGTGGCTTGGGTTCCCTCCCCTCACTTAGATCCCTGTGGCTGACTCCTTGTTCTGTCCCTGTCCCCTTGGCCTTTTTCTGTACTTTTCCCTGATTTCCTACCTTATTGTCAAGAGATGTGAAGTCAAGAGATGTGGCCAAATCAAGTTAGTAAAGTAGGGAAGAGAAGATAAAAGGTACGAACAGGTGAAAAGAAGGGTAGCCTGGAGGAAGTCTGGAAATGTGTACCAATGCTTACTGGGTTTTCACAGCTCCTGTAAAAGCATTTCACTGCAGAATTCCAGATATTCATAATTTACTATGGGCAGCTTGAAGACAGGCAGCACCTTCACACTCTACCTGGAAATCCACTTACTTGATTCTGAGTTTTTTAGGTATATTTTCTATTGTCCATGTTACCATTGTTGTTGTTATGTGCCATCAAGTTGGACCCGACTCATAGTGACCCCTCCTTGGATTTCCGAGGCAGTATCACTACAGAAGTAACAATATTGCTCACCTTTTCACCACTTCATAACAAGGATCTCCTTTCCTCTACCTTCCAATAAAATTTCCTCACATTCTTTAGTCCCTCATTGATAGCCTCTGCAAAGCTCTTCTAATCTTCATCCTCCACCAGTCCCCAAAACAAGGCCATGTGTTTTATATACTTGTGGCAATACCTCACTTCTAGGTATCAGAAATGTACCATTCATCTATTGTTGTGAAACAAATCATCCCCAAAATTGGTGACTTAAAATGCAACATTTATTTATTTTTTATTTTTATTTTTTGGTTTCTATGGATCTGACATTCCGGATTAGCTCATTTGTGTGGTTCTGGCTCAAGATCTCTCATGAAGTAGCAGTCAGATGTTGCTGGGCCTGGGATCAAATCAAAGGCTTCTTCACTCTCACATCTGACACTTGGACTGGTGAAACTTGCACATCTATGCCTGGAACTGCTGGGTCTCTTCAGACATCTCTCTATCTGTGCAGTATCTCAATGTGTTTTCTCCAGCACAGTGGTTTCTGTGTTCCAAAGGAGCAAGCCCCAAGAAAGAGCCAGGCAGAAGTTTTATCTCCTTTTATGAACTAGCCTTGAAAATTACACAGAATCACTTCTGTTACCTTCTCTTAATTAGAAGTGAATCTCTAAGACCAACCCAATATTTAAAGTTAGAGAAATTAGACTCCACCTTTTAATGGAGTCCATGGATAGTATAAACTGTTAATGCACACAGCTGCTAACTGAAAGGTTAGAGATTTGAGTCCATCCAAAGGCACTTCAGAAGAAAGGCCTGGTGATCTGTTTCTGACAAATCAGCCTTTGAAAACCCTATGCAGCACAGTTCTGCTTCAACATACAGGAAGGTGCCATGAGTTGGAATTGGCTCAATGGTAACTGATTGACTGGTTCTTGATAGGATGTGTTGCAAATAATTTACAGACATTTTTTTAAAACTGCCACAGCTCTGGAGTTGAACAACGTAGAGGTCCCATCCTAATGTGTGTTTCCTTGCTAATAATCACTTTTGTAGACCGGAGAGAAAATCCCATATGGTGTGATTTTCCTGGAATTCTAGGAGTTTGATGGCCTGTTTTTAAACTTATCTACAACTGAATGTTATCCTCCATAAGCATTTGGAAAATCTTGGCCTACCTATTGCTTTTGAACCCTGAGGTGATAACTGCCTAAAGTCCTACTTGCATCACAAGAAACCATCCTGGGATGCAGAGTTTTGTTCTCTGCCCCTCATTAGCTTCCTGCTTCCCAAAGCCAGGCAGCTACAGTCCCAAAGGAAAAGTAATCCTCATCAAGTAAGCAACAGGCAGCACTCTCTCCACCCCTCATCACTAAGATTTGCTAATGCTTGGATTTGGCTTATCAGCCTGGGTAAGTAGCTTTTTAATACTAATTTTTACAAACCCCACTGTGCCAAAGAATTAAATAAGCAATAGTCTGCTTTAAATGCTTCATAGGGGACTAAAATAACACCTTTTGGGATAAAACTAAACCAAACTCACTGCCATCGAGTCGGATCCAACTCGTAGTGACCCTCCTTGGGTTTCCGAGGAGGTATCACTACGGAAGTAGATTGCCCAACCGAGATGATCTGTTTTTCAACCCCACCTCAACCAATGCAACAAAATCTACAAGCTTTTGATTTCTGTGGAATGTTAAGTTTTGTGAACATAGCTAGGACAGTGTACAATCAATTTTCCAAAATGTAAAGGAATTCTGGGATGCAGAGATGGCTCTTTGCAGACTGACAAATGAAGGAGTGTGTGAGGATGTGGCAGCGACGCAGGGGAGTGATGTTTTACTGTCAGAGATGATTGGAGTCTCCTTTCCTAAATGTATACTGTGTCTTTTTGCAGTTAATAAAAATATATTGTTTGTTCTTTTCCCCTTTAAGCCATGCTCTTTCTGTCCCCTCCCTCTGGACTTCATTTATTAATTTATTTTTTAAATAACTGGGTTGCATGTGATTCATTTTTAAAGCTTATGACTTATTTTTAACAACTTGCTTGAACACAAATCCCATTGTTCATATCCTTAGGGAGAGTGAGTTACTCAAGAGAAAATAATATAGAGGTTTTGTGTACATTTTTCATTCAGTGAATAATTTATATTAAAATAAATTGTGCTGAAAATGTGAAAAATATTTGAGTTATCCAAAAGAATTATATTTTGTATGTTGGACCAGAAAAGAAATGTAGAGCTCTGGGAGAGCTGTGAGGGGAAATTTACTTTCAAAGTTTTTTTTTTTTTTTTTTTCCATGCTGTTGTTCTGAATGGTGACAGTCTATATTTCCAAAGGCTCCTTGAATGCCACTTTGTTCCTTTCTTTTCCCTGTTGTTGATGAGTGTTGTTTAGAGGATATGATGGTGTTTTTTTTTTTGTTTGTTGTTGTTGTCTTATTTTGTTTTTCATGGACACTTAGTCAAGATAAACTTGAGAAATCAATGATCTGGTATAGATCAGACTGTTGTTGTTGTTGTTATGAGCCATCGAGTCACCCCGACTCATAGTGACCCTTCCTTGGGTTTCCGAGGCAGTATCACTATGGAAGTAGATTGCCCCATCTTCCTTCCAAGGAGTGGCTGGTGGGTTTGAAC
>NW_006921650.1:7926996-7952807 GCF_000298275.1 Orycteropus afer afer | reverse complement strand
AATAATAGTAAAGGAGCCACAGGTTACCACTAATGGAAGAAGGAAGAGGGAGCGCTACAAAATAGACAAGAGTAAAGGACTGCCTGGCTGCCAAGCTGAAGTCAGATACACTTTGATTCCAATAGGGAAATGAGAGCACTTAGAGGAACAGTAGGTATTTGAGCACCATGGTTTTTTTTTTTTTTTTTTAGTTGTAATTTTTTTTTTTTTTTTTTTTGATGATTGCAAAATATCATCTTGAATCAGATCAAGCTCCAGCTCTTAGTCTCTTAATTTTAATGGCATCTTTCCTTCCTGGGTATCAACAATATTGCTTCCAAAATCCTACAACTAATGGTGACATAAACGTTTAAATCTATCGGAGACAGATGGCAACATAAATCTCCATTGTTGCTGTCTTAGGGGATTCCCAGCGCTGCTGCCTACCGCTGTGAATGGGACATTAGAGGTAACTATTTCCCACAAGGGTGCTTTTGAGATTCACCTTCAGGAAATAAAGATGCTTCATTGTTTTAGGGGGGATTTTGTTGGCTAAGATCGTGGGAATTACAACAGCAGTAGAAAGCTAATGCTTGAATAAAAGTTACGAATTAGCAACTCCATCACTTTTCAGCGGAGTGACTGGAGGGGCAGGCTGAAGGACGCTGACTGCCAAAATGATCCCAGGGCTCTTCAGGGACACCAAGACAATGGTGTCACTAGGGTTGGTGTCACTGTCACTGAGGTTGGTGTCACCCATCACCCAGTGCAGTCACTCATCACCATCATTACCACCCTCTCACTGCCAGTCAGGGTGTGGGGTGGGCCCCAGTGCCTGCCATTGAGTGGAGAGGAAGGTCTCTGTTTTGGCCAATGAGAGAGGGGATAAGCTGCAGGGAGCCGTAGGAAGACCCAGAAAGGGAGGGCCGTGCAGCTGCCTTTGGGGACTGCTCCTGCCACCTGGGAGAGGGGTTCACCAGCAGGCCCACCCACATAAGTGATACTCTGTTAGCACACTAGATGACACCAACCCTAGTAACAGTGCCACTGCCACTTCCTTTCTATTCAGCTACCAAGGATAAGAGCTGAGGCTGTTACGGCTGGCCATCTGTATCCAATAAGTTTGTTCATGATTGTATAGCGTGACCAGACTAATGGATTGTCTTAATTACGGTCAGAGAAAGACTGATGGCTAACCCCTGCTTTTGATTACAGAATCTTAAACAATATACTTAACCAGAATATGGCCTTTTGCTGAACAGTCTTAATTTTTTCAGTGTCTCATTTTGTATTCCATTACAACCACTTGCCAAGTTTAATTGATCCTGATTAAATACATTATAACATTAACACATTATTAGTGTATACCTGGATTTAGTCTATTATATTTAAAAAACACTTTTATAGTTGATTAAGAAAATCTAAATCTGCATATATTCTATAATTATAAATGGCTTTCACTACGTTTGACAAGAGGGAAGGGGGCTATGGAGCTGTACCATTGCTCTGAATTGGCTCCATGACACATTTCCTGGCAAGTGGGATGCATACATCTGTGTCAGGTGCTAACAGTGGAGAGAGGGGCAAAACTGGCCCAAATCTGTCTTAGGAGAGAGTACAGAGGAAATGAGAGACAATTGGTGTAAGAATCTTACTGCAAACATTAAGAAGGGCCTGGTGCTGTTCAAGGAGACATGCCAGATTGAGAGACAGATCTAGATTTAGAAGAGATGGAGTTTTACAACCTTTGACTAAAACCCTTTCCCCCATGGACATAAATGTTGAAAAAAGCAACTTCTACCAGCCAAAGATCCCAACTGTATTTACACATCTCCAAAGAGGGGTTTTAAGGAAGGCATATAGTACAAAGAGATACCTGTCATACAGGATCCTTTGCGATTTAACCAATGTAATCAAAACACCTGTGTCATATAGCATACCTAGAGTGACTTGATGATTCTCAGGATTTCTTTCACTCTGACTTTCACTGGGCTTGAGCATCAGTGTCCCCACTGCCACTGTGAAACTCGAGCTCTCAGCATTTCCACTCCAATAATCCAAGTGCTCTTCTTGCCTCTCATCTTGCCCCCCTCCCAATCTTCCTCCCTGATGCAGCTGGAGGGATCTTTGGAAGCCCTCTCCTGCTACAATTCCTCCTCTGGTTTCTGCTACTTTAAGTACCCAGTCTACGACAGACACTGGGGTCTTCCGGACAGGACCTACTCCTCCTGCCTTGCTCCCCAGCCTGGCAATCCAGGCAAATTTGAGGCCTGAACCACTGAGCCTGTTCTTGGTGTCTCTCACATCAGGGCCTTTGCTGTGTACTCTCATGGTACTCGGTACTTGTTGCTTCACTAAAAAACTCACTCTTGAGATGATTCTGACTCATAGATACACTGTAGGAAAGAGTAGTACTGCTCCATAGGGTTTCCAAGGCTGTAATCTTTATGGAAGCAGATTGTCACATCCTTCTCCCATGGAGCTGCTGGTAAGTTCAAGCCACCAATCTTGAAGTTAGCCGCTGAGCTCTTTAACCATATTGTTTCATTGGAGCATAAAAATACCACATTTTAGTGTAATTGTCCTCTCTGCACGACTCCAAATTCCACTTCCTCTCTGCATGAGCACAAGGTCTGGCACACAGTGGACCCATAACAAATATGTGTTGAAGGAGGGAGGGAAGGAGGGAAGCATCCCCGTGGTACCCTCCTCCCTCCACCTGAAATGCCGATCAATCCCTCGCCATCCTGCAAGGCTGCCCTGGGAAGCCATGTCTGACTTTTGCCCTTCCTCTATTCCCCCAGAACTTCATATATAACTTTTCACATATTGTATCTCATCTACTTATATTACGATGAATCTTATTCAACTGCCATTTCTGTAAGTCAAAAGCATCAAATATCAACAGTTTCATATGGGTCAACCTAATAGAAATCAGGAGCACACAGTGGGTGTATGTAGAGAAATCTAGGTCAAATACTGACTCTACCACAATTACATTAAAATGTAGTGCTTTTTGTGCTCTAATGAAGCAATGAATACCCTGAGGATACACAACAAAGGCCTCAATGTGAGTGAGACCAAGAACACACCCTGTGGCTCATTCGTTGTGTAATCTTAGCTCCTTAGTTTCTCTATAGTTTTCTCATGGCTAATATAATAAATGTCAGCTATTGTCACTCAGTAGTAAACATTCCTTGAGAGCTCCCTAGATGCTAGTTGTTGGAGGCACAGAGGTAAATGAGACAGAAGCAGGAAGGAACCTAGGAGCCCTGGTGGTGCAGTGATTAAAGCACTCAGCTGCCAACTGAAAGGTTGAGCTTTCAAACCCACTGGCTACTCTGTGGGAGAAGGATGAGGCAGTCCGGGTCCATAAAGATTTAGCCTTGAAAATCCAGTGGGGTAGTTTTTCTGTCTTACACGGTCACTATGAATGGGAATCAATTTGATGGCAATGGATTTAGGTTGTTTTTAGAGTGTTGCCTTCATGGAGCTCATAACTAGTGAAAGTGGGATGATAAGTCTGATAATAAATGGGGAAGTACTCAGTGCTGAAGATGTATATTTACCAACTCTCCTGTTAGGTTAACCATCATTTGTTTAAATTTTTGAGTACCTACTTTGTGTAAATGTTTACCTTTCATGCCTGTTTATTGTTTGGCTGGAAGCCAAGGGAGGGAGTTCAATTCCAGGCCTGAAGGGGAAGTAGGGGCCACAGTCTCGGGGGTTTCACCAGTCTCTTTCAGACCACTTTTATGACTTTGAGTTTTGTTCCACATTTTTCTCCCACTTTGTCCAGGATCTCCTGCACTGTTCCCTTTCTGAGAGGTTGACAGTGGTAGCTGAGCACTCTCTAGTTCTTCGGATCCCATGGTCATATAGGTTGAGATTCTTTTGCTGCACTAGTCCCTTAGACTAATTGTTTCCATGTGTCTTTGGCTTGCTTCATTCTTCTTTGCTCCAGATGAGGAGAAATCAATTGTTGGATCTAGATGGCCGCTTGCAAGCTTTAAAGACCCCAGTCACTACTCACCAAAGTAGGAGGTAGAACAATGTTTCTGTGTAGCAAGTTATGACAATAGAGCTTGATGTTCCCCACAACCATGGACCTGGTAATTTGCTCCCATAAAGAGTACAGCTTGAAAATCCTATGGAAAAGTTCTACTGTGTCCTATAGTGTCTCTATGAGTCAGAAGCAACTTAGCAGTGCATAATAACAACATAAAGGGCACTAAGGACTCAGTGATGAACAAATGCTGCCCTGGCCTTTGCTTCTGTGAAATTTAGAGTCTAATGAGGAGACAGACAATATTAAACAATCACACAAATAGATAATCAAACTGCAATTACTGTAATGAAAGTACAAAGAAGGTGGTATGATAAGATACCGCAGGGGGCCTAGCCTGAGGATTCAAGAATGGATTCCTTGAGGAAGTAACTCTTGAGCTGAGATCTGAAGGCTGAGAGAAGGATAAAGGAGCAAGAAGAACTGAAAGGAGCCAATGAGTGGCCTAGCGGCTCTTGGAGAAGAAGCTGGGGAGGTCTGGGCAAAGACCAAATTCTGTAGGAAAATGCAGGCCATATTGAGAATTTTAAAGAATATTAAAGAAGGATGTGATCTGCTCAGAATTACATTTTCTACTCCGTTTACTATTCACTAGAGTGTGGGCTCTTTGAGGTCTGGGCTGCATCATACTCATTTTTACAGCTCACCACACCCAAACCATGGTATTTTCAATCACCTCATATGCATGCAAAAGTTGGACAATGAATAAGGAAGACTGAAGAATTGATGCATCTGAATTGTGGTGTTGGTGATGAATATCAAATATACTATGAACTGCCAGAAGAATGAACAAATCTGTCTTGGAAGAAGTATAGTCAGAATGCTCCTTGGAAGCTCTTTGCACTTTCATCATGTTATCAGAAGGGACCAGTCCCTGGAGAAGGACATCATGCTTGGTAAAGAAGAAGGTCGGCAAAAAAGAGGAAGACTCTCAATGAGATGGATTGACAGTGGCTGCAACAGTGAGCTCAAACAAAGCAACAATTGTGAGGATGGTGCAGGACTGGGCAGTATTTCATTCTGTTGGTCACTACGAGTCAGAACTGACTCTATGGTACCTAACAGCAGCACCCGGCAGAGGGTTTTGAATGTAACTGGTGCTCAAGTAATGTTGATATAAAATGTGGAAAGACCTAAATGATGTGACGAGGTACTACAATGTTAATCATGATCTAGTTCAGTGGCTAAATTAAACCAAGTGATTTCCCCCAGGATGTGTAGATGAGAGGTGAAGGGGCCAGGCAGCTATTTTTCACTTAAGAAAAGTTTTCGTTTAGATAATAATTTCTCTAGGAGAGAAAGTGTTCTTAGCTGTCCCTTTGCCCAGATTCTCATGAGGAGAATAAACAGTTGGCCATAAACGTTATTTTGATGGTTGGGGGGCAAATTGGGTAAGGAATGGTGAGTATTCTCTTTCCCCAATTCCTTGCAGCTTTTTTCTTTCACCCAAAGATTCTGTGATTAGCCTCGCAGGGTTTCATATTCCCTGATTATTCCTTTTCATATCCTAAAGGGTTTTTTTGCAGCTTTTAATTAATCACTACCTACTACCTGGTCAGTGGAAATTGTGGGTACCCTTGTGGGTGACTTGTGTGGGACTGATTTCTCTTATATTCTGGAATTGATACTCAGTCAATACAGTAACTGCTCCCATTCTCTGCCAGAGAAAGTGTTGGCTTTGAGCTCATTAGCAATACCCTTGCCACCTCCATTTTTAGATAGTAAAGGAGAGGATTTGGAGAAATAGGGAAAACAGATAAAGATAAATTTCAGATGCTTTGTTATGCAATAATGATTTTCTCAAAATTAGAGCCACATTTCAAGGAGCTCTGTCCCCTCTGAAGAGACTTCTCTTCCCAGGATCATGATGGTTTGTAAATATGATTATACAAATGTAACAGAAGATACGTTCCTGATCACTCCTGACATTATCTGATGCTGACAATCATCTGATTTTTAAAGCTCCTAGAAACCGTAGTTGGTGGCTGAATTACCGACATATTTTTAAACAGCTTACTTATTTATCTGTTTTGCTGTCTTCTTCCCTCCTCCTCCCTCATGCCATTCTGTGATATCGGCTCAGTCTCAGAGACTCAGCACGGCCGGCTGTCTGCTGAACACATGAATACTAAAGAATTGGTTTCCTTAGTAACAATAACCATGAAGCCTCTCTCAGAACTTCCTGCTTTTCAGTCTGTCTGACATTCTGTTTGTTTGTTTTCTGTAGGTCACATGAAAGCAGGCCTGCCTGTGAAAGAGTCACACACATTTTGTGGCCCATCAGCAGAAGAGAAGTTTGTCACATTTCTTTTCTCAATATAAGGCCCTTGACCTGCCTTTTTCTATGTGGTTAGGGTTAAGCCAGGGCACCTGCAAAGCCCCTGGACTATCTAAGAACTCTTTTATTCTTCAAGGTCAAAACAGGGACCCACAAAGCAACAATGCAAGACACATAGCTGAGATGGTCCCTCCTCTGCAGGTCATCAGTTAGGTTCTTTGTAGAGCTTTCCTAAAGAGAATACATCTTCTCCACAATTTTTCAAATTATAAAATGAAAATGTTAATTGGATAGAGAAAATTGTCATGACTTTCCGGCTTTTCGTTTGTGTGTGTGTGTGTGTGTGTATTTCGTGTGCAATTGCTCTGCTTCCTGCCACTCTCCCGTCTGTTGTTAGGTGCTGTAGAGTTGATTTTGACTCATAATGAGTGACCCCATGTGACAAAGTAGAACTACCACATAGGGTCTTCTAGGCTTGGAAACCCTGTAGGGCAGTTCTACCCTGTCTTATAGGGTTCCTATGAGTTGGAGTTGACTCGAATGAATTTTTTTTTTTTTTTGTTGTTGTTGTTGTTGTTAATCTTAACAGAAGCAAAACACCATGTCTTTCTCCCATGGTTTTGAACCTCCAACCTTTTGGTTAGCACTTAAACAAATGGTTAGCTGAGCACTTAAACATTGTACCACCAGGACTTTTTCTCCCGTCTAGCCAGGATGAACCCAAGGGGCCTTCATGGCCTTGGGCTTTGCTGGAAGCAGCAGAGAGAGATGCTGCCTCACAAAGCTGCCTCCATTTCACCGTCCTGCCTCTGGGTCCTGGGCTTGCTGCCTAGGCTCCTTCAATATTCTTCCCACCTGCGCACCAGAGTGCCTGGCCCGATGTGACCCCATCTCCTGGCTTACACAGCATCCCTTCTGTATGGGCTTTTTCTTGTTGTGTCTATCTTTTGGGGCTGTGTCCACTCCGTGCAAACATACACAGAGCACCTGTGCGAGGCACAGGGCAGACACTGCAGATCTGAGGATAATTATGGCACGGCTTCTGCCTGCATAGCGTTCACAGTCTTGAAGAAGAGAGTTCTGAAACAATCATTCTATTCTGAGGTACACTGTAATAGGTGCTATTCACAGAATAATTAGGACCACTTAAGAGGAATGTCTACCAGCCTAGAGAAGTAAAAGCAGATCAGGGCAAACTTCCTGAAGAATGTTATGGCTAAGCCAACTCTTAAAAAAAAAAACAAAAAACAGTAATAATAGTTGTTGTTGTTGTAATGTGCCATCAAGTCGGACCTGACTCGTAGTGACCCCTCCTTGGGTTTCCGAGGCGGTATCACTGTGGAAGTAGATTGCCCAACCTTCCTTCCAAGGAGTGGCTAGTGGGTTTGAACTGCCAGCCTTCTGGTTAGCAGTCAAGTGCCTTTGGCACTACACTACCAGAGCTCCCAGTAATAATAGTAGGAATAGGTGAAATATGTTGAACATTTGCTATATCCTAGGAACCATGATATAGACTCATTATGTAATTTAATCCCCATAACAATATTATGGAACAGATTCTACTATTATCCAACCTTGAAACAGAGGACTCCCTGGGTGGTGCAAACCATTAACACACTCAGCAGCTAACTCAAAGTTTGGAGGCTTGAGTCCCCCCGGAGACATCTCAGAAGAAAGGCCTGGCAATCTACTTCCAAAACATCAGCCAGTAAAAACAGTATGGAGCACAGGTCTGACACACATGTGGTCACAATGACTTGCCATCAAGTTGAAGGCAACTGGTTGGTTTTACAAACTCAGGCTTAAGAGGCAGACTGCTTACACGTGGTCAGGAGTCCAAGAAGCCGCAGAGGCAGCAGTCAAGCTCAGAGCAATCTGGCAGCAAAGGCCAGGGTGTTAACCACAGGCTGACTGACAGGGGACATCCAAAGTGCCCAGGTGTAATGGACCACAGCGGTTTGGTTTTGTGGTTTCATGAAGTGTGGGGTGAAGCGTGGAGAGAGGGAGGCAGGACCAGGTCATGCAGGCCGGCTCATGAGCTTGGCCATGGTTCCCAAGGCAAAGAGGAACCACTTTCAAGTAAAGGTCTCAGATAATGTTGAGAAATGGTCTGATTTAGTGCCTAAGACATTTGACTGCTAATCAGAAGGCTGGCAGTTCAAACCCACCAGCCACACCTCGGAAGGAAGGGTGGGCAATCTACTTCCATAGTGATACCACCTCAGAAACCCAAGGAGGGATCACTATGAGTCAGATCTGACTCGAGGGCAGTGCATTTTTTTAAAAACCATTTTGGCAGCTGTGAGGAGGATGGATTTTGAGGATAGAACTGGGAACAGGGAAATCAGTTAGAAGTCTGATGCAGTCAGAAGTTCTGGTAAGAAGCCTGAATTTGGACTTTGGGATAGAAAAAAGGACTTTCCACTGCTTTTCCCACATGGCTCCATCTGCTGGATGCTTCCCTTTGTTCCTGAACCTACAACCTGGGATCTCAGGGGCTTCTCTCTGAGACTCATAGGTTGTCGAGTATGGCTCCTTTTGTTGTTGCAATGGGCCCAAGCATGCCTACTTAGTGAGGATGATGCAGGACCTGCAACATTTTGTTCTGTTATACATAGGGTCGCTATGAGTGGAGACCCAACTGCACAGCACCTAACAACAACAATGGTTCCTTTTGACTTCAAATCTTCAAACCTATCTGGGGGAGCCTTATGTCCCTAGCCCCCTGCTGCTCCAACACTCTGCATCTCTTTAGCGTAAGAGTAGATACGCAGCAAAGGAATGCTGAACAGAAGATTGAATGAACTAATTCCAATTACCCTCCTGTTTAACAAAACCCATGCCCTGACCACTGTAAACTTGTTGTTGTTCACATTCAAGGGAGATGCATAAAGCCAAATGTGCTGATCAAGCATGGGATCTGAGCAATCTGGCTGTCACTATGCAGACATTTTTTGATTGATCTATATTATCATCATCTCCTCTGACTTGGATTTGACACTAGAAACACTAACTGACTGATGCCAAGAGGTGTTTACCTCAAACCTTTTTATCTAGAAGAAAGAGACGTAAAGAGGCAAGGATGAGCCTTCACTCCAAAATTTTCTAGCTAATAAAAACTGGGTCAAACTCTGGGATGGTACAACTTGAATTGGGCACATAGACACACAAACAGGCAGCTGAGCCTTTCCACTCAGTTGTGCTCCCTCCGCTGCATGCGTTCTGTGGCTCTACAAATGAGTGGTGGGGCTGGGTTAAGTTGAGGGAAGGTGGTGTGGTGGGCTGAGGTGTACAAAGCCTCTCTTTAGCTTCCTTCTTATTTCTCACTGGTTCTCTTTTCTAAACCAGCTGCTGGGTCTACACATTGCACCAAGCTTGCAATGTCCATCCCTACAAATAGATGTACCCAGCTGAGGATGCCATTTCATGGGAACCAGATCCTGTACCCTTAACACAAATTGCCTGGGAAATCATGGCACATCATGTAGCCAAGAGCCCAGCTCCACATCACCACCCAGAAAAGCAGGACTGAGATGAACAAAGGATTCAGTAACCAAACACTTGTCTGGAGCCTTGTCAGCTATCTGGATGGCAAGATGTCTCATTAAAGAAACAAAAATCTGCAAATAAATGCAACGAGACTTATACAGTTCTTACATTCTGTAGTAAGAAGGAATCATATAGCCTCTGACTCATGGACCAAAGGCAGCAAATCACCAACAATGACTCAAAAAGACACAGAAAAACACAACTTAGTTTTCAAAAACCATACTAGAGCAATTATCATATTTTAGCATATGGTTCTGAATTATTTCACAGTTATAATTAGGTTGCTAATGCACTGCAGAATTGGACGATACACTAATTTGATACACACTTTATCTAATTTAATGGAAATGCAACATTTAGAGTGCCTGACTATTTTTCATGAGCACTTAAAAAGGACTTCTTTAGCCTAAGAACTCTAATATATCACATTCATTTTTTTAATTGTGATAAGCTGTGTGGTGTGTGTCTATGGATGTGTGTGTGCATGTATGTGTGAGAGAGAAAGAGATTCCAGCCCCAGTTACAGACACAAGCCACACACTCTGTCTCTGGTTTGTTTCCAGCATTCATCATGTGACATTGTCCTCTTGCTTGCTGACTTTTTCTTTCTTCTCTTTCTCCTTTTTCTTTTTGCCTTTGGTGAATTAAAACTGAATTTTCTTCTCCAGGACAAGTCTCTGTTCCAGTCATAGTAAATACCAATTTCATTTCCATCCTATTATTTTTCTAATTAAGCATTTGTCATGCAAAAGAAGATCTGAGGTGTCTGTGCTTTCCATTATGTAAAATAGTCAGTTATGATAATAGCTTTGGGACGATCTCTTGAAGGTGTTATGAAAAGAAGTCAGGGAAGAAATAAAATCTGAAATTGGGCCTTTGCCTGTTTATTTTCCCAACAGGCTACAAGCTTCCCTCTAATTTGCCACAGTCGCTAATACTGACTGTACATCTTGTAGGATGTACATAAAATTTGGCATCCTTCAATAAAGAGAATTCTGTACAATTTCTTACCTAAAAATTCCTAAAAGATTAGAAATATACTCCTGCATCATACCACCTTAGAGTCCTTTCCCTGCCCCCCCTTTTATAATTCACACAGCAAAACCTATACTTCTTTGCTTGATGAAATATGTGTCTGAGCTCAAATTGTTTCAGAGAAAGTAGGATCATGCCAGAAGGAGGACGTGATCTTAGAAATTTTCTCTTGTTTTTTTTATCATCTATTTTGCTGAAGGAGATTTATTTTCTAAGCCCTTTGAATGCAAAACTTTCCCCCTTTCTGGGCAAAATATTTTTCCCGAATATTAATTGTTATTGTTGTTGTTGTTAGGTGCCGTCGAGTCAGCTCCTACTCACAGCAACCCTATGTACAACAACAACAAATGTACAACAAAATGAAACACTGCCCAGTCCTGTGCCAGCCTCACAACCCGTGAGCCCATCATTGCAGCCACTGTGTCAATCCATCTCGTCGAGGGCCTTCCCCTTTTCCACTGACCCTCCAGTTTTCCAAGCATGATATCTTTCTCCAGGGAATGGTTCCTTCTCACATGACCAAAGTAGGTATTTCAGGATAGATCTTAAAACATTCTTTGTGATGATGAATGCCAAACATTGATAATTATATCTATATCTACATGTTGAAATATCCATATTATAAATCCATACAAAGATAGTCTATAGGTATATATATGTATATACACATCTATGTGTATATCCATATCTATCTAAAAAATCTTAGGCTTTAATTTTCAGTTATTTCTATAGTTTGCTCAGAATTATCTGTGAAACTGAATTAAATAAAGGTGGGATGACTTCCTCTCAATAGCCTCAAAATGTAGACTGAGAACTTATGGCTTAGGAAGGAACCCTTATACATTCCCTTAAATTGCCACCCTCTGAAACACACTCTGGTGTGTGTGTGTGTGCACATGCATGTGTGTGCACTGCATGGGTATTGAGTGCTATTACTTGAGTCTCAGTGGTTCACTCTGAGGTGTTCAGTATTTGTGGAAGATACTGTTTGGGTGCCCCTCCCAAATCCTGTTTACTGGGCTGGTGCCTCCTCCCCTGGTTGCTCTGTTGGCTGCTGAAAGCTCACTTTTGGGAAAATTGCCCTTGGCCAATTGGAGCTCCTCGGAAGGAAGGTTGGGCATTCCTACTTCCGTAGTGATACTGCCTAGGAAACCCAAGGAGGGGTCGCTATGAGTCGGGGCCGACTGGATGGCAAATAACAACAACAACAACAATTGGAGCTACCTCACCTTGGAAAGGAAGCAGGAGGGAGCAGGAAGGCCATAGACAAGGACTGATTGATAAAGGGTATAAGAGGACAGCCTCAACAGGGACCAATTCTGTGGGGGCAGCTAATGATTGAGAGACCTCACCATAGTCTAGGCCAGAGCTAAGGTTCCTGAGACCTCAACCTTCCCCTTCCTTTTCTTGCTGTATTTTCTTTCTCACAGAATTTCCCTAAAGAGCACTTGCTCAAGAAATCACTTTCCCAAATCCCTGACTCAAGCTCTGCTTCTAGACTTCTTTGACTTTTAGACATTCAGTTTCCTAATCAATTAAATATGGATAGCCTTGTCTATTTTAAAGTTGTAGCGGGAATGGCAAATGATGCATGAGGATTTTGGAAATAGCCGAAGCAATAAAAAATGCTTTACAGACAACATAATAAATATTTATTTTAATATTTAACTTTTGATTCTATGAAAATATGGTTGAGTTCCTCCAACTTAAGGAGCTCTGGTGACATAGTGGTTAAAGCATTCAGCTGGTAACCAAAAGGCCAGCAATTCAAACCCACCAGCCACTCCGTGGGAGATAGACAAGGCAGTTTGCTTCCATAAAGATTTACAGCCTTGGAAACCCTATGGGGCAGTTCTACTCTCTACTATAGGATCATTAGGAGTTGGAATTAACTCCATGGCAGTGGGTTTGGGTGCCCCCCCCCCAACTTGGGCTACTCTCCTTGTCTCCTGTGCTAATTTCTCTTGGGTACATTTTATTATCCCTTACCAAAAGGTTGGTGGTTCAAGATTACCTAGAGGTGTCTTGAAAAAAAGGCCTGGCAATCTGCTTCTCAAAAAATAAGCCACTGAAAACCCTGTGGAGCACAGTTCCATTCTGACACATATGGAGTCACCATGAGGCAGAATGAACTACATGGCAACTAGTTTGGTCTTGTGGTTTTGGTGGTTCAGTGGTAGAATTCTTGATCTTGGGAAACCTGGGTTTGATTCCCAGCTAATGCACCACATGTGCAGCTGCCATCACTCTATTAATGGAGACGTGTGTTGCTATGATGCTGAACAGGTATCAAGGGGACATCCAGACTAAGGTAGACCAGAAAGAAAGGGCGAGTGATCTGCTTCCCAAAATCAGCCGATGAAAACCGTATGGATCCCAGCAGTCAGATCCACAATTGCTTATGGGGATGGCATAGGACTGGGCGTCATTCTGTTCTGTGTGCATGGAGTTGCCATGAGTCGGAGGCGCCTTGACAGCAGCTAACAACCATGTGAGTGAGTTTGTAAGAGTGGCTTGCTTGTCTGCCTCACAACTGGGCCTGGACTCTCCAATGCAAACGAGTGAAAGGGTCCAGCAAAGACTGTGTCAGACTGGAGAGCTCTGCCTGCTCTGCAGGTGTACACGGCCACTGCCAAAAGCTAGTTAAGCAGGAACCCACACCTGGTGTTGCCAGACATTCACATGGTTTCAAAAGAAGCCAAACAGCCACATTTTTATGAGAAATTTTCAGATTCTTAAATACTAGCAACGTATTTTTCAAAATCTTTAGCCCTCTACTGTTCAAGCAAAACATGACTGAAAGCCTAATTGGTCCCTGGGCAAGCAGTATGAAGCTCCCTCTGTCCAGAATTAAGCCCCTGAAAGAATAGATGGTGCTCCCCATTAAGTCCTCAGCCCCCAGTACAGTGCTTGGCCCTAGGTAGAGGAAAACCAAAAATCAAACTCACTGCTGTCAAGTCCGTTTGGACTCATGTTGTTGTTGTTGTTATGTGCCGTCGAGTCGGCCTCGACTCATAGCGACCCCTCCTTGGGTTTCCGAGGCAGTATCACTACGGAAGTAGGATTGCCCAACCTTCCTTCCGAGGAGTGGCTGGTGGGTTTGAACCGCCAGCGTTCTGGTTAGCAGTCAAGTGCTTTAGCCACTATGCTACCAGAGCTCCTAGTGACCCTATTGCAGAAAGTAGAGCCACCCCATAAACTTTCTAAAGCTGTAATCTTTATGGTTTATGATTGCCACATCTTTCTCCTTAAGAACAGCTGGTGGCTTTAAACCAAGAACCTTTCAGTTAGCAGCTGAGTGCTTTACCCACTGAAAAAACCTTGACTAAATAGGAACTTCATTAGAAATGTGGGTTTCCAAAGAGTTTAAAGAAGGATCACTAATTTTGGTAAATAGTTCTCTACTTTGTCAAAAAACATTTAATCTATGATTATTTTTCCCTGAACAGTGTTATGGGAGCTCTGGTGGCAAAGTGCCTAAGTTATTTGACTGCTAACCAGAAGGCTGGCAGTTCAAACCCACCAGCCACTGCTCGGAAGCAAGACTGGGCAATCTACTTCCGCAGAGATACCGCCTGGGAAACCCAAGGAGGGTTCGCAGTGAGTCAAATCAACTCGACGGCACTGCATTTGTTTTTTTGGTCTAAATAGTGTTATAATGAAGGTATATTATTATCCACTTGCCAACTAGCTATTGTGCAACCTTTCAAGGATATGGAGTTTTTTCCTCATCTATTAAACAGAAATAATTATACCTGACTTGAAAAAGAGTAAAAGCATGTAAGTCACCTACAAACAGTGGTGATCAATCCACATGTAACAAATTACTGTTCTCTAACTTCTGCCCTGAGATCTAAATTCTTACTCAGAAATTTGAAATCAAGGGACTGTTATTTTCTAAGATTGTGTTTCCCTAACTCTAGTTATGATTTTTTGCTATAAAAACTGCAGTATTATTTCCTATTACTATTCATTACTTAAATCTTTTTTCTTTAAGTCAAATACATTTTTCTTTACTGCGAACCATGTTTTTCAATTACTAACTTTCCTTTATCCTATTGTTATATACATGAGTATATAAGTTTGATGTCCTATAATTAGTAAATGTATATGAGTCGGGTTTGACTCGACGGCACATAACAACAACAACAACATATATACATATAAGAAGCCCTGGTGACACGGTGGTTAAAGCACTTAACTACTAACTGAAAAGTCAGTAGTTTGTACCCACCAGCTGCACAGCAGGAGAAAGATGTTCTAGGTAGAACTGCCCTATAGTGTTTCCAAGGCTGTAATCTTTAAGGAAACAGAGTAACATCTTTCTCCTGCTGTGCAGCTGGGTACAAACTACTGACTTTTCAGTTAGTAGTTAAGTGCTTTAACCACCGTGTCACCAGGGCTTCTTATATGTATATATGTACCAAACAGTGTTTCTTTGCTATTCATAAGGGCAGTTCTACTCTGTCCTATGGAGAAGGATGTCATGCTTGGTAGGGTGGAGGGTCGACGAAAGAGGGGGAGGCCTTCAACGAGATGGATTGATACGGTGGCTACGATCATGGGATCAAGTATAGCAGGGATTGTGGGGCTGGCGCGGGATCGGGCAGTGTTTCGTTCTGCTGTGCATGGGGTCGCTATGAGTCAGAAATGACTCGACGGCACTTAACAACAACAACAACTCTGTCCTATAGGGTCACCATGAATCGGAATCAACTCCACGGCAAGGGATACATGTATATGTATATGTGCACGTGTACATCATCTGTGTTCTACCTCAAATCACCTTGCTTATCACCAACTGTGTATGTCTCCCATTTTGGTATATTCTCCCAAGAGCGGTAGAATTTCAAAGGAAGACTTTTCACCTCTCTGCTTATTAATTTACTCCTAAGTATTCATCAGCTACTGTCCAGCCCATGTAAAACTGGAACAGGCAGGAGAAGATTAAAATCACCGAGTTCCACAAAGGCGTTAAACTCCTCTAAAGAGCTCTGTGAGCCAAAGTGGCTCATGAGCTTCAGGTAGAAAACTCACATTCCAAATCTTCCCGATCCAGATTCCTGTGTGTTTGGCAAGGCTCATGAATCAGAGAGGGAATCTGAGAGAGCCTATTTACTAACTGCTTAGCCTCCTCTAAGGATCTGCCCAGGGGAATCAGGGAGCACTGCAAGTGAGTTTTAACAGTGAAGCCTGGCAGCACCTTAACTGCTTTCCTGTCAGGCATTGTGTTCCTAATCATTTACCTCGCCACCCCCATCAACATTATAATTTCTAAGATTGGCTTTAGTCATTTAATAGAATAATGACATTCAAGCCAGGCTCCATTAGGATATGAAATGATGTTAATAATTACAATCTGTATTTAGGTGGCGCCTCTCTGCAATCACTGAGAGTTTTACAAACGTTATCTCATTTTCATCTTCGTGACACGCTTGCGAAGCAAGCATTCGTTCATTGCGTCTCTACAGAGAGAGCAGTTGAGACATGAAGAGGTTAAGTTCGTTGCCCGCCCAATCTGAGATCACATCTGAGATCACAGGGCTCAAGCCTGGCTTGGCATTGTCTAAAGAAAGTATCTGCAATGTGTCTGTGTATGAGTTTCACACTAAATGCTGAAAATGCCTCTGAAAATATTTTATATGTAGATTTATGAACTCATAGAATCTTGAAACCTTGTTTCAGTGTTGACTTGATGGTATGTGCCTTCTCTACTTTGCAATAGTCACAAACAAACATAGAAGTCTAATTCCAGAGTCTCCCATACTAAATATCACCTGCTTACTCATTTAATAAATCTTTATGTAGCACTTACATGTGCTAGGCACTGTTCCAAGTGCTTTATAAAATATTAACTCTTTCAGTCCTCATAATGACTTAATGCCTGAATTCACCATTACTTTCCTCATTGTATAGGTAAGGAAATTAAAACACAGAGAAGTTAGATAAATTGCTTAAGGTCACATAGTCAGTAAGTAACAGTGTTAAGATTCAGCTCCACACAGTTTGGCTCCAGAGTTCATGCCCTAAACATAACATTCTGTAGTCACTAGGTTTTTAATAATTATTTGTCAAAGATGTTCTATTTCTTTCTCATGCCAGCCAAAACTTTTTTGTCTATGCCAATGATTGTTATCTCAACCTTATTCTAGGCAGAATCTCTCCACTCAGCCAATGATCCTGACCCCTCTGATTGTGTTTTATTTTAGGTGACTAACTAGCTGGTACTCTAGCTGTGTGGCTGGAGAAGGAGGTTTCAAAGCAGGGTATCAAAAGCTCAACTACTCACCAATCCATTCCATTTAGAGGCCAACATGGCACCACCCAAAACTGTACAAGAAAGGAAATCCGTTCTACAATTGTGCTTTGGAAAAGAAGAAGAGTGAAATTCTCCCACCAGTTTGCCCCAGAACTGAGATAAATTGTTACAGTAAGCAGACATATTCTTCTTTACTTAGCTTTGGAGAGTGCTTTATGGTCTCTAAAGTGTTTTATGCACTCATGATCTCATTTGATCTTCACACAACAGGCCAGTGAGGTAATCAGGGAAGCTGTTTCCCAGCAGCCATTTTATAGATGAGAAAACAGAGGCTCCGCTTTGTTAAATAAACTCGTCCAAAGTCACCCAGCTAGTGAGCTACAGGAGCATAGTATATCCAGTGTCGTATGTTAGGAAGCCTTGTAAGTGATTTCATCTCACATTAAGCTTAATAGCTTCTGGTGATATCATTGCTAAATCAGATATGTAAACAAATAAAAGATTTCTCCTCAGGGTTGCAGACGTTCAGGACACTTGAGAACATTTAATGATTTCCGGGTCCGGTTCCCACTTAGGCAGTCCAAGGTCATGGAAAGGAGAAAGGCTTCCGTGTGGCTGTTTCCACCAAATCTGAGACTTTCCTTGTTTATTTGCCCAAACACTGATCTCCCAACTGCCCACTGCCAGCTCTATCCCCCAGGAACAGCCATCTCCCTTGTTCTGGAAGCGAACGTGCTCCTCCTTGGTACAGATGCTGTGTGCTGACAAATTTGTCCAGGTAACAAAGCAATGAAAAGGCAATTCACTTGAATGAGTAATGTATGGCCTCGGTATTGGACCCTGGAGGTCAAATCTACCAACTCTTACCTACTTTCTCTGTTAAATGTTTTCTATTTAAAACTGATTTTTTTCCCTCTTCCAATTGCTGTAAAATCGCAGTGAATTACCACTTACTCACTGCAATAAGATTCTTTAGACTAATTATATAAAAATACTGCAATGTAAGATTTTTTTTACACTTTGTCTGCCTATTTATTTATTACACATGTGATTTGATATTCCTCCAAACAAGTTATTATTGCAAACATTAGTTTCCGTCATCCTCTGCTTAAGACGTTTGCCTCCGTTTGATTAAGATCTAATTGTCCTTGTCGGCCTCCTTCTCTACCACCTCAGAATTTGCTGGGTTTTCTCTTCCAGTCCCTTTCTGACAGAAAGAGGTGGCCTCCTCTCTTCCAAGGCTAAATAAACCTCTGCTTCAGCTAGAAACTCGGAAGGAAGGTTGGGCAATCCTACTTCTGTAGTGATACTGCCTTGGAAACCCAAGGAGGGGTCGCTATGAGTCGGGGCCAACTCGATGGCACATAACAACAACAACATCAGCTAGAAAAGCAGTCTTTTCCCAACACCTTAAGAGCTGGCTCCCTTAATAACAAACACTCCCTCCCCCAAGGTGGAGTCCCTAAGTAATGTAAATGGTTAGAGTGTTCAGCTACTGAACGAAAAGTTTGAGGTTGGAATACACCCAAAAACATATGAGCAGAAAGGCCTGGTTATCTGCTTCTGAAAAATCAGCCAGTGAAAACCCCATGGAGCACAGTTCTACTCCGACACGCATGGGCTCGCCATGAGTTGGAATTGACTCAATGGCAACTGCTTCCCCCCAACATTCCCATCTTACTGTGTGCTGCAACCTTTCCCTCTTTACTAGAATATTTCCTTTATCTATCAACAGATTTAAGGCTTTTTGATTCCTCAATACTCTTCTGTCCTTTATGGCACACTCTCCTTGCTTAGGTTCATGACATTAAGGTCTGGCTTTCTTTGCTCTGCTCTTCTCTGTTTCCTTTCATCATCATCCTTCTCTTACCCCCAAATATAGGAACCCCCAAAATTCTGTCCCCAGCATTTTCTCTGCCCTCCACATCTCCTCATTTAGAGATGCATCCTCTCACATTGTTATTACTCTTATTCCCGAATAAGTATTTCCTTTGTTTTTCCTTCGATGCAATAGATCAGTCTCACTTATGAAAAAAGAATACAAGGCCCTAAATTAAAATAGGAATTAGCAAATAGGAACCAGCAAAACATCAAATGACTAATGCATATGACCAAGCATATGAGGTTCACTCTAAGACTAGGGTAGTTCAGCATTAGCAAATATATTCACATATTTTATCATAATAATAGAGTAAAGAAAAATCATAAGACTATCTCCATAGATGTTGGTGTTTGATAACATTTAACATACATTCATTAGAAACTCTCAGTATAATGGGAATATATGGGTATTGTTTCTTTAAATTTATGGCAAAATAAATTTCTCTCATCTTAAATGTCAGCTTTATCCTTAATGTATAAACAGTAAATATGTTCTTATTAGAATCAATAATAGAAGTATCTTCAGTATCACCAGTATTATTAAATATTATTTTGAATGCACTACCCAACACAATTAGATAAGAGAAAAACAATGAAATCTAACATAGCAAAGAAAAAGAGGTAAAATTATGATTCAAAATCTTAGATAATAAAATATAAAACTATATTGAGCAGTGAAGAATTTAGTCTGGATGTATTAGCCAAAGTATACGGATACAGGTGTTCTCACATTTTGCTGGTGAGAGTTTAACTTGATATAACTTATATAGAGAATGGTTTGGTAACAGCTATTAAAATTGAAAATGCACATACCCTTTGCTCTAATGATTTCATTTCTAGGAATATATTCATGGACTTGCATGTGTGCAAAATTATGTAGATACAAAGATATTTATTGTGGCTTTATTTATAATAAGTATTTAGAAGTATGTACACATGATCAGGGAACTGGTTAAGTAAATTATGGTACATCCATGCAGTAGAATATTATGCAGTCATTAAAAAGACAGGAGGCGTGCCTCACACCCCCAATCTCAAAACCTACTACATAGCCATGGTAGTTAAAACAGCCTGGTACTGGTACAAGGACAGACACATAGACCACTGGAATAGAATTGAGAACCCAGAAGTAAATCCATCCATGTATGGTTAGCTAATCTTTGACAAAGGGCAAAAAGCCATTAAGTATGGAAGAGATATAGTCTCTTTAATAAATGGTGCTGGCAAAACTGGATATATATTTGCAGAAAAATGAAAAATGAAATATTTCATGCCATACACAAAAATGAATTCAAGTTGAATCAAAGACCCAAATGTAAAACCTAAAACCATAAAGCCCATCAAAGAGAAGATAGAGACAAACCTAGGGGCCCTGATTCAGGGCAAAAATACACTATTGAATATAATTAAAAATGTACAAACACCAGAAGACAAAATAGATGACTAGGGCTTTCTGAAAATTACACACTTACGTGCATCAAAAGATCTTACCAGAAGAGTAAAAAGAGAACCCATAGACTGGAAACAAAATTTTGTTAACAACATATCAGACAAAGGGCTAATCTCTAAAATTTTTAGAAAACTTAACAACGAAAAGGCAATTAATCCAATTTATAAATGAGCAGAGAACATGAATAGATACTTCACCAAAGAAGACATTCAAGTAGCTAACAAACATGTGAAGAAATGTTCACATCATTAGCCATTAAAGAGATACTAACTGAAACAACAGTAGCATATCATCTCACCCCAGCACTAATAGCAAAGTTCAACAAAACAGAAAACAACAAATGCTGGTGAGTATGTGTAGAGACTGGAACCCTAATATACTACTGGTGGGACTGCAAAATGGTGCAAGCATTGTGGAATATGGTATCATGCTTCCTCAAAAGCTGGAAATAGAATCACCATATGATCCAGAAATCCTACTAGTAGGTATATACCTAGAGAAATAGTAACCATGAATATGCACACCCATGTTCACTGCAGTGCTATTCACAATAGCAAAAATATAGAAAAAACCTAAATGCCCATCAACAGAGGAATGGATCGACAAACCATGGTACACACATTTAATGGAATACTACTCTACATTAAGAACAATGATGACTCTGTGAAACATAACATGGACAACCATAGAGCCTATTACACTGAGGGAAGTTAGTCAATCACAAAAGGACAAATGTATAACATCACTACTGTATAAAGTCAAGAAAAGGGTTTCACAAAAAAAAGAAATATCCTTTGATGGTTACCAGAGGTGGGTGGGAAAGGGCGGGTAAACCACTAAGTGGAAGGTCCAAAACCAAACCCAACTCACTGCCATCGAATTGCATTCCGACTCATAGCAACCTCTCCTTGGGTTTCCAAAGCAGTATCACTATAGAAGTAGATTGCCCAGTCTTCTTTCCGTAGAGTGGCTGGTGGGTGTGAACCACCAGCCTTCTGGCTAGCAGTCAAGTTAGCATACTAACTGGGGTGAAGGGAAAAAAAAATTATTTTTATTTAAAAAATTAAAAAATAAATAAAAAGACAGGAGTCTTTATGTGTGTTGGTTACGGGACTAACTTCAAAATACGTTAGTAAATGGAAGAGTAAAACTATGTGTATAGTAACTTACCACCCTCATTTAAAAAGAATAGAAAAGGAAAAGAAAACAATACATATGTCTATACTTACATTTAAATACCTATCTAACTGCCAGAAGTGGTTGCCTCTGGGAGTAGAACTGGATGGCTCAGAAAAAGGAGTAAGAGGAAGATTTTTTTTCTGCTGTATGATTTTTTGTATTATTACTAAAACAATAAAAATGAAAACTTATTAGTAAAACCCAAAAACACCCTAAGGGAAAAAAAAAAGACAATAATTAAAAAAAAAAAAAAAATCCACTGTAAACTAAAGAATTCCACAGAGAACCTGCTTCAGTTTCTATTGTTGCATAATAAACTACTCGAGAGCTGAATGGCTTAAAATGAAAAAAATCTATTATATCTCACAATTCTTTGGGTTGACTGGGCTCGGCTGGGTAGTTCTGGTACATTGGGTGTAGCTGAGATCACTTAGGCAGCTATGCTCAGTTGAGAGCACAGTTGGCCTTGAAACATTCAAGACGGTGCCTCAACTTCCAGGACCTTTCCATGTGGCCTCTCACCATTCAGGACTTCACTAGAGCTTCTTGGCAGCTTGGCAGCTGGCCTCCAAGACAACAAAATTCGAAGCTGCCTGCCTTTTAAATGCTTAGGGCTAGAACTAGTGCATTATCTGTTCCTCTTCAATCTATAAGTAGTCAAAATAAGATTCATGATCAATACAGATTCAACGAGAGAAGAAAGAGATTCCATCTCCTGATGGGACAAATATCAAAGAATTTGTGGCCATCTTTTATTTACCACAGACCTCCACATTTCCTTGGCTGAAATCACCATACTTATCACAATATCTATTTGGAATTATTCCTTTAAGTTTAATAAATCTGGGTCAGAATCTCATGCAACCCAAATTGTTAGGAAAGAATAAGAATAGCTCAATTTCTGTCCTTTGGTTAATAGAAACATAATTTTATAGGCTCTTAAAATTCAAATGCTTCTTTAAAAACTGCTTAAAATTCACCTAGAATTTATATAGGTCTCTTTTATAGATACAAAGATCAGGTGGCATATCTGTAAAATCTGGAAAAAGTAGGTGAATTTTAATCAATTTTTTTCCTAAAAGAAAAGCAAACGTGTCTATAAAGAAGCTTGGTTTTCCACAAGGCAGAAAACACCATAAACCAGAGGAGTCAACTTGCTTTATTAGTAACAGTAGAGGAGGGCCTGAGCTGGATGCTCCACAGAGGAAACTGAGTGTCCTGACAGCCACTGGGGTCTCCCTGGTTTCCTAGGGGAGTTCCTGAGAGGGATTTGTAGCTGGAGAAGAGGCCAGCAGTCCATCAGAGTTATGCCTTTAGCTATTACCTAGCCTCTCACAAGTCCTCAAATGCATCTCACTCTTTATGCCTCTGAGATTTTGCATACCCCATACTCGTTTATCATGATATTCTATCCTCTCTCCTCACACTTTCCTTTTTACCTTAGCTAACTACATCCTTAAGGTCTCAGATTATATTTCTTGTCCATAGTGAAACTTTCCTTGATTTTCCTCCCTCCATTCAGAGTTGGGTTAGATGCTCATGGGGGAAATCCTACATGTGCTACGTAGACAATTTTGCAGAGGCTGCCTGACCCCTTCTCTGGGAACTGAATCCATTATTCTGGGTCGTTCCCCAATAGCCAGGTCTGTATCATAAGACCAGTTTCCTAGATTCTGGCTGATTAGTCCGGGGACAGACACACCCTCAAGCTGGACCAGAGATACATTTTTAAACTGAGAGACTTGAAGTTGTTGACAATTAAGTCACATTCATGGAAGCAGAGCAGAAGGAGGACCCATAAACCCCAACCAAAGAGGGAGAGCTAATTTGGTTCTTGCACTTATTTATCTCTTCTTTGTCTGTGAGACACCACCATGACGTTCTTGCATTTGTTTCTTCCTTTCATGAAGTTATCAGAGTTATTGATAACTCCCAATGAAAAGACTTAACACGATTTATCCCGATGGAATGAACTTTTGTATGCAGGTGTGATTGAATGATGTATCTGTTCAATGTCCTTTTTTTCAGGGCCAGAATGCAAGCTCCATAAAGACAGGGAAGGCTTCTGCCTTGTTTTATGTTGTACTTTGAGCACAAAGCAGAGTGCCTGGCACATCATCAGTGCTCCATAAATATTTGTTGAGTGAATGAACAAATGGAAATGCAAATATGATGCAATTTTGCAACTCTGGGAAGTGTCTGGAAAAGAGTGAGACTTTATCATGGATGGGTGGGAGGGCTAAGAGACCGTTTGGGGTATGGATTCCACACTGGTGAGAGATGCTTTGAAAGGAAACCTCACAGTGAATTGCTCAAATAGTCACATAGCTCAACCTTTAGAAATCATCATATATTATTTGATGACAGAAAGAGTAAAGTATAAAAGCCCTGTCTACTTTTGGATGCCAAGACTGGCTGAAGGAGCCTTTTTTTTTTTTTTTTTTTTTTACCATAGATGGGAAAATTACTAAACTTGGGCAATGCAAGAGAGGAGGATAGTAGTCTGGGATACAGTGGGCCCCTGCAGGGCTATGTAGTTGTGGAGCAGAAACAACCCTGGCAGAGCCTCCGGAATTTGGTGGGTTATGACAGAGAAGCCATGAATGGGCCATCTAAAGAAGGGAGAGCCACTGGAAATGGATAGGAATAGGGAAATAGGGGAGATCCCATTTTCCTGCCTACTCCAATTTCCACATATGAGAAGAGCTGAAATAGGGCTGCCAAAGTTAAAATTTCAGTATCTAAATAGGTTCTAAAGCCATAGAGTTTTGGGATTGACCCTTGTCCCCAAGCTCAGCACTTCCAAGGTTGTTGTCACAAGGGTCACACTATCTCACCTGCATATTAAGTTGTTTTAGTAAGAAGCAGTATCAATGTAGGATACAAATTTTTAATTCATCACAGAGCTGTGTTTCTTTGTAATTTTATATTGTTTTGTAGGACATGAACCTGCTAGATAACGTAGTCTGATGCATGAAAATTGAATTAAGAAAATGGGATCATTGTATTTCTGTACTTTAGCTACCTGCTTCTAATTGCCCTGAAAGATGAAACAATTTTGCATTAGAATATATCTTAATAACAGGCCAAATTCTGGATGCAAAACAATCTCTGAACTATGGAATAATACCAACTAAGACTCAAGGATGAAAGCCTGATTTCACAACAGTCAACGGTCACAATACAGCAACCCTCAGGGCTCATGACTTACTTCATTCTTCTTGGGGAAGCTTACAGTTCTGGCAGTTTGAGCCTGTTCAATCTTGTCAAGGAAATACTCTGCCAACTTACAGGTGTCTATGTAGAGGTGAGATATTTGGTTCAATTCCTAGGTTCTGAGACCACCAAATCTGTTTTAGTGACAATTTTATCCTAAAATTTTCTTAATACCTCTAGTGGAGGCCCTTACCTTTAAAATATTTGTTTAATAGCTCTTTAAAGTCTTTACTCTAGTTAGCTATGGAATAATTATATAGCCCAGTGGTTATGCTTATAGATTCTATAGTCAGGTAGTCTTGGTTCAAATCTCTATTCTCCCATTCATTAAGGTGTGACCAGTTCCTTAGCTTTTCTAAGCCTCATTTTCCTCCTCTGTGACATGGGAATAATATCAATAGGGCATTCTTCATAAAATCGATGTGAGAATTACCTAGAACATAGTAAGCACTTACTAAATGTTATTAATTCAGCTTTCACCCCAAAATATAACAAAATTATTCAATAAATTCAGATTACTTAGTGTGGCAGTTTTTTAAAGTTCTTAAAAATTGTTTGATAGAACTCCCACTGAGGGGACACTCCTGTCTCCTCTACTTGAATCTGGTCAGGCTTGTGATGCTTTGGCCATTAGAATATTTTGGATGTAACACTGTGTGATTTCTAAGGATGAGTCATAAAGAACTCATAGTTTCTCCCTTATTTGCTGGAACACTGAGCCACCCTGCAAGAAGTCTGACTATCCTATGGCTCCCATGCTAGAGTGGTCACTTGTAAGCATACTGGCTGACACTCCCATCAGATTTCAGTGATCCCTGCCAAAGGACCTGGCATTTTGGAAGTGGATCCCCAAGCCTCAGTTGTACCAGTGCTTGGCTGTCTAAGTCACCCCTAGCTGTCAGAGTTCTCTCAGCTGACC
>NW_006921650.1:7921871-7923591 GCF_000298275.1 Orycteropus afer afer | reverse complement strand
GACAACATTTATGTGATTTCGGCGAAGGTTTACAGAGTATATCAGTTTTTCATTCATCAATTCATACGTATCTTGTTCCATGTCATTTATTATAATCTCCATAATAGAACCTCACTCATCCCACCTCATCCGTGTGTTTCCCATTTCCATTCTTCTTTCTTTCCTAACTCTTCCTGCCTTCTGAATGTTGGACAGCTTTTGGTTTGTTATGCAGCTGTGTTGTTATTGTGTGTGTGTGTGATCGAGTTGATCCAGCTCATAGTGACTGCATGTGACAGAGTGGAACTGCTGGGATCTTGGCTGGGATCTTTATGGAAGCACATCACCAGGGCATCTTCCCATGGAGCTGCTGCGTGGGCTTGAACTGCCAGCCTTTCAGTAAGCAGCTGAACCCTTAATTGTTGTGCCACCAGAGCTCTTTTTATGTGGCAATAGATAGATGGAACAGTTAGAAAATAATGCAATTTGAGGATAATGATAGGGTAAAAGGGAAAATTTAACCATTTCAAAATCATCAGATCCAGTCTTGATCTGTGTGCCTGTTTATTAAGTATATATCTAGTTTCTAATGACTGAAAACTTTATTTTCTTTCAGAGCTGAAAGCCCCGTGTTAATCTGAAGGGCCTGCAGCAAGCAGAAAGCCATATGAAGTCTGCAGACTGGGAGACTCCTGGGCAGGCACACCAGCCTAGGGAGACAGAGAATCTTACTTCTGTTCTTGAAAGAACTGAGGGGAAATAAAAGCCCTTGGTTTAAATGGACCTTAATTGCATTCCAATTTATCAGATCAATAACACAGAGATTCCTAAAATCAATGTCCTGAGACAGTTTTATCAAATGCACATGCCTCTTGATTACTATTCTGACTTTTAAGTGTAAACAAGCATACCTCTTTGTTATGATCAGAATTGCAGCACATTAAACCCACCAAAATATAAAATACCCATTAGATTATGTCCCTAATTTTATAAATGACTTTATACATTTTATAAACTGAGGCTTAAAAAGCAGGAAAATAACATATGATAAAAGAAACAGCAATGCATTTTACCTAGCACCAAAGAATTCTCCAATGTCTAGACCCTTCTTCTAATGCAAAAATGAATGCGAGAATGGTAAATACATCTCCTACCCTAAAGATAGGAGCTCTGGTAGCATAGTGCCTAAGGCACTTGACTGCTAACCAGAAGGCTGGTGGTTCAAATCCACCAGCCACTCCTTGGAAGGAAGGTTAGGCAATTTACGTCCACAGTGATTGTTGTTTGTTGTTGTTACGTGCCGTTGAGTCTGACCCGACTCATAGTGACCCCTCCTTGGGTTTCCGAGGCAGTATCACTACGAAAGTAGATCACCCAATCTTTCTTCTGAGGAGTGGCTGGTGGGTTTGAACCTCCAGCCTTCTGGTTAGCAATCAAATGCCTTAGGCATTACACTACCAGAGCTCCTTATCTATAGTATGCTACTTATGAAGTAATGTATGAATAATACTTATCAAATCTGTATGAGATATTATGTTTTTCTCACTGTCGTATGCTATCAACAGAATAATTTAGGGCCCAAAAATATTTTATATATTTTTATGTGCCGTCGAGTCGAACCCGACTCATAGTGACCCCTCCTTGGGTTTCCCGAGGCAGTATCACTACAGAAGTAGGATTGCCCAACCTTCCTTCTGAGGAGTGGCTGGTGGGTTTGAACCGCCAGCTGTCTGGTTAGCAG
>NW_006921650.1:7893927-7921257 GCF_000298275.1 Orycteropus afer afer | reverse complement strand
GACTCGATGGCCATAAACACATAACAACAACAACAACAACCCTAAAGATCAGCACCTGTGGATCAAGTGAGATCACAGAAAAGTGATAATGAGTCTACTTCCCTATGGAAACATCTTCCCAGAAATAAGATTCACCATGAGACCCTGATTTTTTTTCATAAGTAGATGTAAGAAAGAAGCCCTGGCCAGCCTGGTTAAGCAGTGGGCTAACCAAAACGTACATGGTTCAAACCCACTTGTGGCTCTGTGGGAGAGGAGAGCTGATGATCTGCTACCGTAAGGATTATAGCCTAGAGAAACCTATGGGCAGTTCTGCTCTGTCACATGCGATTGCTATGAGTCAAAAATGGACTCAATGGTACCAGCAACAAGAAGTACAAGAAATGGCCTCTGACATTGCCTTTATGGTACTTGACATTATTTACATTAAAAGATCCAAATAAATGTTATGTTCTTAAATGAATTTTGTATTCCTAATGAACTTTCTTTAATTAGGTTATAAAAGCTGTGGAATTCAAATTGTTTCCCTGGGCCTGCAGTTGTGGCAATGCAGGTGGTAACCGCTTGTGAGTGCTGGTTGCCCCGTTGACAGGCTGTGTGAACAAGCTAACTTCTTACGCATCTTCAGTGAAGTTGATCACTGCTACCAAGTTAGCACTACTGTAAGGATTCAGTGATGATGTTATGATGGGGACAGTGGTGGTTTGGGGGCAGAATTCTCCCCGTCCACGCAGAAGACCCCGGTTCAATTTCTGGCCAAAGCACCTCAAGCACAACCACCACCTGTCAGTGAAGGCTTCTGTGTTGCTGTGATGTTAAACACAGAGACTTGACAGCAACTAACAACAACATGATAAGATGATAACTTTCATGTTTCTTTTAAATTTTAGATCACTTCAAACTTAGATTTCTAATAAAGTAAATACACTCAGTGCTTTTCTTCACCCTGGCCAAAGACAATATTATCATATCTGAAAATGCCTGTGTACATGCTCCATTTACTCTTTTTAAAAATTTTAAAGAATATACAACATGACCTTTGGCATTTCAACGTTTTTTCATGTGTACAATTCAGTGGTACCAATTACATCAATCGTATGTACTGTGCATCCAACACCAATATACAATGCCAAATTTTCCATCACCATAAACAGAAACTCAATTCCATTTGTTCTTAATCATAATACAAATATGTTACTCCATGCTACCTTCAGCCAAGGAATTTCAGGTCAGAGCAAGAAACAAAAAGAAAAGAATTTGATCAGTCTATGATTTTAAAAGATGTATAACACTATTTCCAACCCCACACCCCCATATACCAAAAAAAAAAAAATGTCAAGTTACCTAGAAGAGAGAGCAGAAATGCTCACTTATAGAGGCACGAGTTTTACTTGTTCTCCTCAAAACTTTCTGCACCAAAATGATTCCAACAAACTCAGTTCCTCATAGCACAGCCAATCAGAGAGGATGATTTAAGCACAAGAGGCATAAGGTTTTAATTTTCAAAGGATCATCTACATTTCTTTCCCAGGGCTGCACACTAGTTCTATATTTTAAATCTAAGGCAAATGCCTGTACATTTTGCAAAATTTTTCCCAGATATTATTTCCAATGACACAATGACACCTGTGTTTTACTGACTATGCAAAGACATCTGACTGTGTGGATCATACCAAATTATGGATAACGTTGTGAAGAATGGCAGTTCCAGAACATTTAGTTGTGTTCATGAGAAACCTGTATAGGCTGTCATTCGAACAGAACAAGGGGATATTGTGTGGTTTAAAACCAGGAAGGGTGTGCACCAGGGTTGTATCCTTTCCCCATACTTATTCAATCTGTATGCTGAGCCAATAGTCCGAGAAGCTGGACTATATGAAGAAGAGCGTGGCATCAGGATTGGAGGAAGACTCATTAACAACCTGCAATACACAGATGACACAACCTTGCTGGCTGAAAGTGAAGATGATTTGAAGTGCTTACTGATGAAGATTAAAGACTACAGTGTTCAGTATGGATTTCACCTCAACATAAAGAAAACAAAACCCCTCACACCTGGACCAATAAGCAACATCATGATAAATGGAGAAAAGACTGAAGTTGTCAGGGATTTCATTTTACTTGGATCCACAATCAACACCAATGGAAACAGCAGTCAAGAAATCAGGCATCATATTACAGTGGGCAAATCTGCTGCAAAAGACCTCTTTAAAGTGTTAAGGAGCAAAGATGTCACTTTGAAGACTAAAGTGTACCTTATCCAAGCCATGGTATGCATGTGAAAGCTGGACAATGAATAATGTAGACCAAAGAAAAACTGATGCATTTAAATTGTGGTGCTGGTGAAGAACACTGAATACACCACGGACTGCCAGAAGAACAAACAAATTTGTCCTAGAAGAAGTGTACCAAGAATGCTCCTTAAAAGTGAGAACGGCCAGACTTTGTCTTACCTACTTTGGTCATATTGTCAGAAGGGACTGGGCCCTGGAGAAGGATATCATACTTGGTAAAGTAGAGGGTCAGTGAAAAAGGGGAAGACCATCAAAGAGATGGATTGACACAGTGGCTGCAACAATGGGCTCAAGCTTAGCAAGGATTGTGAGGATGGTGCAGAACCTGGCAGTGTTTTGCTCTGTTGCACATATGTTGTTCACTGCAAGTCGTGGCCAACTCAGTGGCAACAGAACTAATTAAAGCAGTATTATGAGATAAGGTCTTTATATCTGATATATTTCTTTTTTTTTTTTTTGCAAAATTGAGAAATAAGTAGTTATTTCTCAATAGTTAGCAAAATCTTCTTTTATAGCTTAATCTTTGAAATACAAGAAAAATTTGGGTAATTATTACTCAATATTGTTTCTGTGAGTTCAGTGTTCAGTGATAGTATTTTTCTTTTTTCCTTTCACACCTTTATATAACTTTTCACAAAAATATATTTCATGAGATTTTTATACAAGTAATCCATGATTCACTTTTAGACTTACTGAACATACCCATCACATTTATTTTTGGGTCTCACTATGTTTAAAATGTAATTTTTAGCAAATTATGGGTTAACTCTCAAAAAACCCCAGTAAGTTTAGGATCTGGATATAAATCAGTTATAAGTGATAAAAGTCACGATAATCAAACTGACCATCTCTTTTGATAAACTGCTTTAGGGAAAGTTATCTATTAAAAAAAACAATGGACCTTTCACATAGAGTCTATAAATTGAGAATCTCTTTGAACGAATCCAAAAACTATTTCACCTTGTCCATAACATATTTGCTTAAGAATAAAGACTTCTTACAGATTTTATCAGGCTAATGCAAATCTCCAATGAGGACATGGAGTATGGTCTTTTTCCAAACTTATCTGAACAAATTTATTTTACTGAATACCTTTGGGGGACATCCTGTATTTCACAGAACATAATTTTGGAAATGCTGGTCTAGCTCATCAGTGAGTTCCAGCATCTATCTCCCTACCACATACATCCTGAGATTTAAAAAAAAAAAAAACAACTATGTTAAATACTAACAAGACATTGTGATCTGTACTCAGAAACATTTCCTTTTATAATTTTTAGGAACGTACACATGCATATGTTGTGTTGTTGTTGTTATGTGCCGTCGAGTTGGACCCGACTCATAGCAACCCCTCCTTGGGTTTCCGAGGCAGTATCACTACGGAAGTAGATTGCCCCATCTTCCTTCCGAGGAGTGGCTGGTGGGTTTGAACCTCCAGCCTTCTGGTTAGCAGTCAAGTGCCTTAGGCACTATGCTACCAGAGCTCCCTACACATGCATATAGTGCTACCAAATGGTAATCCATGGACTTTGGCCTGACACAGGCCTTCTTCTGCAGTTAATGCCTTCTTCTGCAGTTAATGCCTTCTTCTGCAGTTAATGGCTTGGACAAATTACTTAATTGCTTTGGGTCCTGGGTTCCTCATCTATTAAATGGAGATAATGTTAGCACTACTTCAAAAAATTGTATAGTTTAAGTGAAACAATGTATGTGTATCTAGGGTTTGTTGTTTTTAGTTGTGAATTAAGTCCCAACCACAACACTCTGTTGAGAATCAGACCATTGCGGTCCTTTGAAATAGATTGCCAGGTCTTTCTTCCTAGTGTGACTTAGTCTGGAAATTCTGCTGATACCTCTTAAGCATTGTTGTTGTTGTCAGGTGCCATCCAGTTGGCTCCAACTCATAGCTACCGTGTACAACAGAATGAAACACTGCCCGGTCCTGTGCCATCCTCCCAATCCTTGCTATGCTTGAGCCCATTGTTGCAGCTGCTGTGTCACTCCATCTCATTGAGGGCCTTGCCCTTTTTTGCGGACCTTCTACTTTACCAAGCATGATATCCTTCTCCAGGCACTGGTCCCTTCTGACAGTGTGACCAAAGTAGGTGAGACAGAGTCTGAGAGAAAGTCACTTTTAAGGAGCACGCGAGACTCCCCTGACAGACAGATGTATTGAGGTGCCTTGGCCAGGAATTGAACCTGGGCACCCTGCATCGTAGGCAAGAATTCTACCACTGAACCACTAATGTCTCACGTATACCTAGTGTACTTTAAGCAAAAAAAAAAGCTAAGTACACATAGCAGGCGCTCAAAAATGCAGTCTGAACCTGTATTATAATCTGTGATATTCAGCAAAGACAATTTAAGCCTGATATCCTCAAACTAGCAACAAAACAGCTTATCTAAGAGTTTAAGGTCCGAGAGTTATAGCTGGAACATTCACCTAACTGTTCATGTGTCCAAGTGCAATCAATCATACCTAATAGGAAATGGATCTCTATCTCTGGTAATTATCCATATTCACCCTGACATATCTGCCAGAAGAAACTTCAGACGATTTGGGAAAGATCTGATAATACAAGATTTTTGATATAAGACAATTTGACAGAACGTGTAGGTCTGATTTTTGACAAACCAAGTTCAATTAGGAATCAGGCGGTATTTACCATTATGGCCTAACTGAATTTTTTTTTTCACAAAGTTCATAATCGTTCATACTGATTTATTAATTTTTGATTGCAAATCTTTCTAGATCCTAAGAAAGTAGCATATTTTGATCTAAAGTAAAATATTTGTTATATTTTGTTACCTACTGCCTTCCTCATCTCCCCAAAAGAACACCTTTCATAACACTAGCTGCTATTGGTTACAGTACTAAGCTGTTTCTGATTTTAATAGTTTCCCCTATATTGTAGAAGTTTGATATATAAAATACAATATTGACATTACAAATAAAAAGAAAACCTAGAGGTTTTATTAAAGCTTTAGATGATGGCTCTCAGAAAAGCATTTTTAATTTTAAAAGGTCTTTTAAAAATTTTTTAAAAATATAAACCATAGAAGATAATTCTCTGTAGAAACTGATTATTTAAAAAATATTAATAAAAAAACAATAGTTATAAAAAGAACATTGTTTTTGCTGTTATGTGCCATCGAGTTGGACCCGACTCATAGCTACTCCTCCTTGGGTTTCCAAGGCAGTATCACTACTGAAGTAGATTGCCCAACCTTCCTTCCGAGGAGTGGTTGGTGGGTTTGAACTGCCAGTCTCCTGGTTAGCAGTCAAGTGCCTTAGGCACTACACTACCAGAGCCCCCCCCCCTAAAAAAAAAGAACTAGAAAGGGTTAAAGTTCAAACCAAACAGGGTCATTTAACCTGGGGCACATCCTTTAACATCTCTGGGCTTACCATTCTTATCTGTGACCATGATAAAATGAACAAGTTCGTAGATAATGTCTTTGGTTCCTCCCAGCTCCATGATCTAATATGAATATATATGTGTGTGTGTGTGTGTATGTATGTGTGTGTAACCAAAAACCCACTGCCATCACACAGATTCTGACTCAGAGTGACCCCCATTGGGTTTCTAAGGCTATAACTCTTTAAGGAAGAGATAGCCTCATCTTCGTCCCCTGCGGCAGCTGGTGGGTTTGAATGCTACCAGAGTGTGCTTCCTCTCCTCCCTCTGCCTTCTTCTACCTCTCCCTCTCTCTCTATGTTGTTGTTGTTGTTAGGTGCTGTCAAGTTGGCTAAGACTGAGAGTGACCCATGTATAACAGAACAAAAGTGCCCAGTCCTGTGCCAGGCTCACAATCCTTGCTATACCTGAGCCCATTGTTGTAGGCACTGTGTCAGTCCATCTCCTTGAGGGTATTCCCCTTTTTTGCTGACCCTCCACTTTTCCAAGCATGGTATGCTTCTTCAGGGAATGGTCCCTTCTGACAACATGACCAAAGTAAGGTGAGATGAAGTCTGGCCATTCTCGAGTCCAAGGAACATTCTGGCTGCACTTCTTCCAGGACAGATTTGTTAGTTTCTCTGGCAGTCCAGTATTCTTCACCAACACCACAACCCAAAGGCATTAATTCTTCTTCCGTTTTCCTTATTCATTGCATATGAAGGGATTGAAAATGTCATGGGTTGGGTTAGGCACACCTTAGTCTTCAGAGAGACATCTTTGTTCTTCAGTAACTTAAAGAGGTCTTTTGCAGCTGATTTGCCCAGTGCAATACGATGTCTGATTTCTTGACTGATGCTTCCACTGTTGTTGATAGTGGAACCAAGTAATATGATACGATAACTTCAATCTTTTCTCCATTTATCATGATGCTGCTTAATGGTCCAGTTGTGAGGATTTTTGTTTCCTTTATGTTGAGGTGCAACCCATACTGAAGACTGTAGTCTTTAATCTTCATCAGTAAGTGCTTCAAGTCATCTTTACTTTTAGCAAACAAAGTTGTGTCATCGGCCTATCGCAGGTTGTTCTTGAGTCTTCCTCCAATCCTGATGCCCTGCTCTTCTTCACATGGTCCAGTTTCTCAGATTATTTGCTCAGCATACAGATTGAATACATATGGTAAAAGGATGCAACCTTGATGCATTCCCTTCCTGATTTTAAACCATCCACTCTCCCCTAGTTCTGTTTGAATGACAGCCTCCTGGTCTATGTACAGGTTCCTCAGGAACACTGTTAAGTGTTCTGGAATTTCCATCCTTCACAGTGTTATCCATCATTTATTTTGATCAACAGTTGAATGCTTTTGCATAATAAACAAAACATAAGTAAATCTCTATGTGGTATTCTTTGCTTTTAACCAAGATCCATCTGACATCAGCAATGATATCCATTGTTCCATGTCTTCTGAATCCAGCTTGCATTTCTGGAAGTTCATTTCTGGAAGTCAATAAACTGCAACCATTTTTGAATTATTTTCAGCAAAATTTTCCTTGCATGTGATCTTAATGATATTGTTCAATAATTTCCACATTCTGTTGTGTCACCTTTCTTTGGAATACATACATGCATACATATATGCATATTTTCTTTCTTTTTAAACCAGGCCAAATCTTCCAGTCTCCACTCTAAACTTCATTGTAGGATAGAAGATAAAACAAGTGAAGAATTTCAATAGACCAACCTTTGAAGCAGTAGAGTATTGCCTCCTCTGAGGAACAGAACTAGCATGCTACCACAGGGAATAGTCCACTGGACAATGAATAAGGAAGACCACAGAAAAATTGATGCATCTGAGGTGTGGTGTTGGCGAAGAATGTTGAATGGACCGTGGACTGCTAGAAAAATGAACAAATCTGTCTTGGAGGAGGCATAACAGGAATGCTCCTTGGAAGTGAGAATGGTCAGACTTCTTCTCACCTACTTTGGTTACATTGTCAGAAGGGGCCAAACCCTGGAGAAGGATGTCATGTTTGGCAGAGGGTCAGCAAAAAAGGGGAAGGCCCTTGACAAGATGCATTTACACAGTGGCTGTGACAATGGGCTCAAGAATAGCAAAGCTCAATGTTTTGTTCTGTTGTACATAGGATCGTTATGAGTCAGGGCCTACTTGGCGGCACCTAAAAACTACAGCCAGGGTGGTGGGTGGAGCTCCGGAGTGTGCAGTATGTTTTCTACTCCCACAG
This sequence comes from Orycteropus afer afer, assembly GCF_000298275.1. Taxonomy (NCBI): domain Eukaryota; kingdom Metazoa; phylum Chordata; class Mammalia; order Tubulidentata; family Orycteropodidae; genus Orycteropus; species Orycteropus afer. Next base: position 7,913,322 of record NW_006921650.1, on the reverse strand, counting down.
GGAGAGTGAGAAGGGGAAGAATTTGAGGTGATGATAGTGGTGGTTGCTTAATATTAGTAATTATTGTTTGCAATAAATATGCTAGAATAAACTCACGTTTCAACCAGCCCAGTCACCTAGAATGGTTTTTAGAAAATGGAACATAAGACAGGTAAGTTTTTATGAGAGAGAAGTGGTGGAAGGTAGACGGCTCAGGAAAGGTTCTAAGCGCTGGATACTGGTCAAGAGAGGAATGAGCATCAAGGTGGAGAGCTAGCAAAAAAGTGTCCATGGCAGCCCATGGGTCAGGATGCCAAAGGGTCAAACAAATAGAGTGATATGCAACGTGGCTGCTAAGAGGATATGAGAGAGCACCCGTGCTTCCCCAAATCCTTTTCAATATCAAAATGTTTCATGGATTATTGCCAATGCACGTGTGTGCACGCACACACACACTCAAACATTTAGAAGGGAGCTCTGGTGGTGCAGTGCCTAAGATATCTGACTGTTAACTAGAAGGCTGGTGGTTCAAACCCACCAGCCATTCTGTGAAAGGAAGATGGGGCGACCTACTTCTGTAAAGACTTATTTCCTCAGAAACCCAATGGGGGTCACTATGAGTCAGAATCAACTATGTGGCAGTGAGGTTTTTTTTCTTTTTTGTACATTTAGAATATTTATTGCATTTTCTTTTAAAAAATACTAGGAATTTAAGTGGGAAGAGAGGTGTTACATTGTGGGGAAATGTAGTCCATGTCATGAAACAAAATATGTATGAATTGCTATATGGAAAATGAAGTTACTCTGAAAACTTTCACCCAAATCACAATAAAAATGAAAAAATAAAAATAAAAATAAAAAAGCCCAACCTAAGAATTCAGTTATGCTTTGAAACATATACGCATTTAGTGAATTAACAAGTTTTAGGTGACTAACAAAGGTTGACACTCAAACCCACCGTGAAGTGTGTTGGAAGAAAGACTTGGGCTCTGCTTCCAAGTTCACTGCCCTGAAAACCCTAGGAAGCATGGTTCCACTCTACACATGTAGGGTAGCCATGAGTCAGAACTGACTCAATGGCAACTGGTTTACTTAGACGAATATTTGAAAGCAATAATACATGTATCTGGGACAAATAGGTGTTATTTTTACAGGTAACGCTATAACTACACATTCTTTAGAGACATATGTGTGGTGATGAAATTCAGTGCTGTGTTAGTATGTATTACAAATAACACCCATCTTAAGTAGTGACCTTTCTGTCTAGACTGTTAAAGCTTTCCAGCAGTGTTGGATTACCCACTAAGCAAGGTAAGCATAGGCTTACTTGTGCTTCCCTACTAATCTGTGGTGAAAGTTTTCACATTTTTTAAACCACATCAAAGATGGTACTTCTAAGGTATGGCTGGCATCTGTCTCTTCCAACCTTACAGTACCTCCTACAGAATCAAAGCCTCTTTTCAAGTTCATATATAAGTAAACACAGGTAAGCATGTGCTTACTTTGCTTATTGGGTTATTAGCCCCAGCTTTTCAGTGACAGCCTGCCTCAGGTTCTCTTTTCAGTAACCCTGAAGCCAATTATCTTTCCAATGTATAAATCTAATGGTGTTACCCCTCCCTTGCTTATGTGGGGAGAGTAACTTCCAACAGCTCCCTATCATCTATATAATTTGATATCAACTTCTTTTTAGTATGAGGATAAACTTTCTTTCCACAATTCCTGGCCACACTCACCTCTCCAACCCCTTACCCCCAGGTTCAGCAGTTTTGAGCTCCTGTCTTTTGCACCATTCATTTACCTCTCCATTTAAAGGCCCTACTCCTACCCAGACTTCATATTATGTTGTTACTTCCCTGGTGCTCTGTCAGCTTTAGGGCTAGCACTGTGATAACTGGCTTCCATGTCTATGTCCCCATTGTCCCACTCCCTTCTTTAAAGAGGGATGATGCCTTTTTCATCTTTGAACCCTGCTACTTAACTGTGCTTATAGCATAGTAGGTACTTGGTAAATATTTCTTAAACAAATGAATGGATAAACGAATGATAGAAAATAAGTAGAGAAAAGTGTCCTGAGATAGAGTGGTAATCATAGGCCAACAAAGTCTTGGTGGAATTTTTAATATAATGGCACTTTTCTGAAAAAAACCCGAGTCAGGTAGCTAAAACATCATTAAAAAAAATCATACCCAGAAACAAGAAGAATGTAAATCTGCCCTACATGGATTGTGTTACTTCAGCATATGCAGTTTGCTTTCGGACTAGGTTTTTAGAAACTGCAGCGAGATCCTGCAGCAGCCCAGCCTGTGGAACCTAATTGGCCGAGGTAGGACTCTCTCAGGACTTCTCCAGGGCAGTGGGCGTCACTTAGGCTTCCCAGTGCTCATATAGGTCCCCAAAGGTGCAGGCTGCGAAAGTGCGCGGCTCCGGCCCCTGCATCTCTGAGGTCTCGGGCAGGGAGGAAGCTCCCTCCAATAGGCGCCCCCACCACCTCCTCTTCGGCTTCTCGTTTTTATCTCTAAATACTCAAGGATAGTTTTCCTTTACTTTTGTGTCTGACTTGACTAAAGAAGAGAAAAGGGAGTTTGACTACAAGGATGATAGTAGAGGACTGCGCTTCTTCTTTTTTAAGTTTGTTTTGTTGTTGTTTTTCTTCCCTTGGCAGGATCCCGATAACTTCTCTGTGAAGGAAATGGCGCGTCCAAAGCCCGCCAAACCCAGCCTGGGAGCTGTAGGATTTATTAGAGTAATATTTTAAACAAAACCTCGACAGACACGAACCCAAAGGAAGCAGTGCGCTCCTTAAGTTAAAGGCATCTGTTCTGTTCGCAGCTCTCGGTTTGCAGTTTGTAACCAGCATGAAGAGCAGGATTTTTAAACATGAAAATGGATAAAAGAAAGAAAAGCCAAGTCGCGCGGTCCGCCGACTCCTATTCATTATTTCCAGCAGCATATGGGACCATTCTCTTACTTGTCCTCGCCCTTTCTTCGGCAAAAGCAAAAAGCAACCAAGCCTGTCCCGCTTCGTAGCAAACCCGCTCTTTGTGCCTGAGCAGTACAGCAGTACCTCTGCCACCACCACTACTTCCTCCTCCTCCCGCCTCCTCCTCCTTCCCCCCGGCCGCCAGCTTTTGCCCAAGGAGGTGGCGGGTGCCCTTTGCGCCGGAAAGCCGATGCCGCGATTGGGCGACGGTCCCTGAGCCTCCAGTTCCGCGTCGGTTTCAAGGCTCCTCCCTCCTGGTGAAAGACAGACTGCGGGGCGCCTGGAAACCGGTCCGAGGGCGAGCGCGAGAGTGGAGAGGGAGCGAGTTGAGGGATTGACACAAATGGTCAGGCGGCGGCGACGGAGAAGGAGGCGGAGGCGCAGGGGGGTGCCGAGGCCCCTGGGCTACCCAGAGTTGTGCGCTCTACCGGGTCGCGGCCACTAGTGCGGCGCCGCCAGCTGGGAGCCAGTGAGCCGAGGGGCAGGAAGGCAGGACGCGACCCCCGCGTGCCCGAGTCACCCGGGCTCTCCCCGCCGCCAGCGCTTCATGAATCTCAAGTTTCCGCGGCGGCGGCGGCTGCGGGACGCAGAGCGGGAGCTGGGGGAACAAGCCGAGCGCGCTCTGGGCTCAACGGAGGGCACCGGTGCGGAGGAGATCGCCCGGGGCGCAGGGAAGGCTGCTGCCGGCTTCTCCACCGCCAGCTCCAGCAGAGAAGCGCCGAGAAAGGAGCCAAAAAAGTATGGCTGAGGAGGAGGTGCCTAAGAAGTCCCAGGCCGCCGGCGGCGGGAGCTGGGAACTTTGTGCCGGGGCGCTCCCCGCCGGGCCAGCTGCGGAAGGGAGCGGGGACCCAAGCAGCGGTCGCCGCCTCCCAGCTGACCCCGGGCGATTGGCGCGCCGGCTGTTGTTGCTGCTTTGGCTGCTGGAGGCTCCCCTGCTGCTGGGGGTCCAGGCGCAGGCGGCGGGCCAGGGGCCAGGGCCGGGGCCAGGCCAGCAGCCCCCGCCGCCGCCACCGCCGCAGCCCCAGAGCGGGCAGCAGTACAACGGCGAGCGGGGCATCTCCATCCCGGACCACGGCTACTGCCAGCCCATCTCCATCCCGCTGTGCACGGACATCGCGTACAACCAGACCATCATGCCCAACCTGCTGGGCCACACCAACCAAGAGGACGCGGGCCTCGAGGTGCACCAGTTCTACCCGCTGGTGAAGGTCCAGTGCTCGGCGGAGCTCAAGTTCTTCCTGTGCTCCATGTACGCGCCAGTGTGCACCGTGTTGGAGCAGGCGCTGCCGCCCTGCCGCTCCCTGTGCGAGCGCGCGCGCCAGGGCTGCGAGGCGCTCATGAACAAGTTCGGCTTCCAGTGGCCCGACACGCTGAAGTGCGAGAAGTTCCCGGTGCACGGCGCAGGCGAGCTGTGCGTGGGCCAAAACACTTCGGACAAGGGCACCCCGACGCCCTCGCTGCTGCCGGAGTTCTGGACTAGCAATCCCCAGTACGGCGGCGGGGGCCACCGCAGCGGCGGCAGCGGCTTTCCGGGTGGCGCCGGCGCGTCGGAGCGGGGCAAGTTCTCGTGCCCGCGCGCCCTCAAGGTGCCCTCCTACCTCAACTACCACTTCCTGGGAGAGAAGGATTGCGGGGCGCCTTGTGAGCCAACCAAGGTGTATGGGCTCATGTATTTCGGTCCAGAGGAGCTTCGCTTCTCGCGCACCTGGATTGGCATCTGGTCGGTGCTGTGCTGCGCCTCCACACTCTTCACGGTGCTCACGTACTTAGTGGACATGCGGCGCTTCAGCTACCCCGAGCGGCCCATTATCTTCTTGTCGGGCTGCTACACGGCTGTGGCCGTGGCCTACATTGCTGGATTCCTGTTGGAGGACCGGGTAGTGTGTAACGACAAGTTCACAGAGGACGGGGCGCGCACGGTTGCGCAGGGTACCAAGAAGGAGGGCTGCACCATACTCTTTATGATGCTCTACTTCTTCAGCATGGCCAGCTCAATCTGGTGGGTGATCCTGTCGCTCACCTGGTTTCTGGCGGCCGGCATGAAGTGGGGCCACGAGGCCATCGAGGCCAACTCACAGTACTTCCACCTGGCTGCCTGGGCCGTGCCAGCCATCAAGACCATCACCATCCTGGCGCTGGGCCAGGTGGACGGCGATGTGCTGAGTGGGGTGTGCTTCGTGGGGCTTAACAACGTGGACGCACTGCGCGGCTTTGTGCTGGCGCCCCTCTTCGTGTACTTGTTCATAGGCACGTCCTTCCTGCTGGCCGGCTTCGTGTCTCTCTTCCGCATCCGCACCATCATGAAACACGACGGCACCAAGACCGAGAAGCTGGAGAAGCTCATGGTGCGCATCGGGGTCTTCAGTGTGCTCTACACAGTGCCAGCCACCATCGTCATAGCCTGCTACTTCTACGAGCAGGCCTTCCGGGACCAGTGGGAGCGTAGCTGGGTGGCTCAGAGCTGCAAGAGCTATGCCATCCCCTGCCCCCACCTCCAGGCGGCTGGGGGCGCCCCACCTCACCCGCCCATGAGCCCTGACTTCACGGTCTTCATGATCAAGTACCTTATGACACTGATCGTGGGCATCACGTCGGGCTTCTGGATCTGGTCCGGCAAGACTCTCAACTCCTGGCGGAAATTCTACACCAGGCTCGCCAACAGCAAACAAGGCGAGACGACGGTCTGAGACCCACTGGCTCAGCCCATTCCCAGCCCTCAGCACGGTCCCAGCCACCCCCAAAGCTGGCCCCGTGGAATCCATTCCAAGCCTGGTTGACTCAGTTTCACAGGCTTCCTTTAACAACACAGCTCCTGCAAAAAAAGCATCCGTCCCTGGGAGCGAATGGCCCGAGAGGCTTGACTGCTGAGAAGGGAGATGGACCTCTCGCCCTCACTTTCGAACCAGGACTTTACGCTTTTATGATTGTAAATAGCCTGTGTAAGATTTTTTTGTAAGTATATTTGTATTTAAATGACAACCTATCATGCAGGTTTGTTTTTTTTTTATTTTAATTATTTAGACAGGTTTAACTATTTGAGGCTTTTCCTTGCCCTTTTCAGAATACTGCAGAGGGGAGAAAACGAAATGCACCCACCCCTTGGCTTCGCTGGGTGCTCCCGCGCCCCTCCCCGTTAAGGGTGCATCGGTCGGTCTGCGCACCGGCTCCGGGGGAGACCAGCCAGCCCTGTGGGGTGCGGTTTGGCGGGCGCGGCTTGGGTCACTTCCCGCATCCTCTTTCTTCCTCGCCTTCTCTGACTGGAGGTGGGGGGCCTCTAAGGTACGGAACTCCACCAGTTTCCCACAATCCGAGGTGTGCCCTTTTCTATCCTAGTCCGCCCTCGCCCGAGGGCAGATTCCGAAGGTCTGTTCTTAGACTTCTGGAAGCTGACTTTCTGCTGCTTGAACGTTCTCCCCCAGCTCTGTAGTGGCCCGGCCCGCGAGAGTGGATGCTGGCAGTCCCAGTCTCCCCCGCGCTGCCGCCAACGCCCAGACACTCCCTCCCTCCTCCCAAGTAGGTTAGAGGTGAGTGAGATAACCAATGCCCAACTTTTTAAAGTCTGAGTTTTGGTGGATGAGCTCATTTCATTTTCTAGTGGTATGAGTTTGGCCAGCATCATGGAAAGATGTGGTTACTGAGATTTGGGAAGAGACACGAAGCTTTGTGTGGGTTGGGAGAGACTGAAGATGGGAGTTATAAAATGTTAATTTAATTACATACTGATGCCTAGCAACCTTCGTCTAGGGCTGAGACCTTCGGAGCATTTACCGTTTTACCGTTTTCTGTAAAATGAAAACATTGAGGGCACCTGGAAAGCTTTGTGAAGGAGTTGATCTTTGCTTTCATTAACAGGACAGCAAAACTGAAATATGGAAACTTTAAGGAGATCTCAGTGTACTGGACTTCCTCCAAATGAAGTACTATTTTCTTATTTTTAATCAAATAATAATTAGACATATATCAGAAACTTTAAAATGTAAAAATAGTACACTTTCAACTTACTATGGTTATTATTCAGCAACACATCCTGAGGGATGAAAAATCGACACCACAAATAATAACCTGTTAAGACTACAGGAGGTAAAGAAGGTAGAAAAATTGATGGGGTTAGCTTTTCAAAGAAAATATTGACATGCATGCTAAAGGAAAATGTATGCAGGCCTACTGCATTCAATTCTGTGTGCTCCTTTTATAGATTTACAGGAAATTGTCCAGTGTAAATCTTTCAAAGCCATTTTAAAATATTCTCTTTAGTTCTCTGTGAAAAGGAGGAGACAGGTAATCCTCCTCGGTGTATTGTTTTAAACTTTAAGAGTTTATCAGATGCTGGTACTTAGGAACTAAATTTATCTATGTCTGTCATACCCTAAAATGACAATGGTTTTTGAATTTGGTATGCATTTATTCTGTTCACTATCACAAGATCATCTATATTTATAGAGGAATAGAAGTTTATATATATAAAATACCATATTTTTAATTTCGCAAATAAAGAAATCAAAGTTTTTTACAAAATTATATGGTTTTTGTGCCTGAAAATAATAGAGCTTGAATTGTCTGCACTAGTTTACATTTCAGTGTCTCATAAGTGAATTCCACAGTATAAAAATTCAGGAATTCAGTGAAAGTCTACTTAAACCTTCAGACCTTTTAAAGAATTAGTGTATTTGCACTGTTGTAGTTGACCTTGTGAAGTCCCAAGGAAAGATCTGTTTTTATAACAGTGGAAACCAGAAGTTTGCTAATTATTTCTTTATTCAAAGAAGATGATTAAAAGAACTCTAATTTTAATATTAAACCTTTTTTTTTCCTTTCCAGGGTAAATTTACATGCCTTTTTATAATGTGGAAGTTTATTTTCAAATCATCAGCCATCACTTTTGTCTAGATTTTTATGAGATATTATCGTATCTTTTCTATAATCTTGGATTTTCCAAAACCATAAGTAGGTAATTAATAAATGTTTAAATGACTGTTTATAAGCATTTTAAGCAGCAGTTGGGTTATAAAGCTGTTTTGTTACTTGCTTATGAAGATCCCATTTTTATATTATTCAAGGAACCTTCTCCAGAGGAATTGTCTAATTGGTCTGTTCTTAGAACTTATATATGTGTGTGTGTGTGTGTGTGTGTGTGTGTGTGTGTGTGTGTAAGTATACACATATACAAGTATCTTGACTCACTGCTGTCGAGTCGGATCCGACTCATAGCAACCCCTCCTTGGGTTTCTGAGACAATATCACTACAGAAGTAGATTGCCCAACCTTCCTTCTGAGGAGTGGCTGGTGGGTTTGAACCGCCAGCCTACATATAAGTATACATGCACTAATTTTTATAGAACAGAGATGCAAAGTTTACTTGTACATTTCACAATAAGGTTATGAGAAATGGAGAATGTCAGATGGAATACTTCAAATACCTTTGGAAAATAAGACTCTTAATCCTTTATAGATTAAAAATATCTTTATTAAATTTTCCCATGAAAACATTTTGTGATAATATGACAAGGGGCTAAAATGAAGATTTTTGATACAATAGAGCTATTTCCATGTTTATAAGGCAATTGCTTATAAGTCATCATTACTCATTTTAAGGCAAATGAAAAAAATATAAATCTAGTTTATGGATAAAACAAATAGATCATTCAATTTTAAATAGTAAGATGCAATTTTACCTTTTTTTTTTCTTTGTTAGATGAATCTAATATAGTGGATACCCAAGAAGGTTTTATTGTATAGAACCCCAAAATAATATCCTTGGGCCAAATTAATACAAGCCTCCTTACTAGATTAATTTGATTAATGACATAATTTCTGTTTTTTTTTTTTTTTCCTTTAAAGGTTATTAGCCTTCCCCTAAGAAATAAATATTAAAGCTTTTAAAATTATTATTGTGGGTGTCTTTAGAATAGTGTGACTATAAATTTGACACAGAAAGGTTTATATCCTAGATTTAAGTAGTTTTAGAAAAGATCTTTAAATTATCATCAGATTCTTTTTAGAAAACTATTTAAAATTATGTGGCATATAGAAAGCCATTGTATTCTTTTGTTTCTTATAATACTGGTGGCAAAATAGGATTTGCCTGGAAAACCATAAAGCTGCTGGGGATATTGTCACATTAGCATGCTGTTTGTGACAAGCCCTGTTTTCAGATGGTTTGACTTGCCTATTTTATTTTTTTAAGACCAGCCATCAGTTGGAGTATCACTTTTTCCCCTTCTTGGTGTGTTTGATTCAGCTTTTGGAGCAAATGTATATATTATATAAAAGCTTTCTGGAGCTCTTTAAGAAAAGCAAACAAACAATTTTTAACCTAAACTTTGTAGGGGCAGAGAGTCACATTTAATCTCAAAGCCAGCCAGTGCAAGTTTATGCAGAAGAGCTGGACTGGGTATTTCAGCTGGTCCTGGGGAAGTGGCTTGTCAGCCGAGTTTGTAGTGCTGGTCCTTTTGTCTCGTCTCCATAGAGCAGTGAAGCCTTCCGCTGTAGCATCATTACTAAAGTCCAAGATTTAAATGGGAAAGGAGACCACAATGAAGAGTTAGTGACCAATTAGGAAAAAAATTGTGTAAACCACAAACCATTTTAAGACATGGCTTCAAATCCCTTTTCCTAAATCTGTGTTTCAACCTTGATACACATTTGTTTTTAAAATAATGGTGCCATATTTTCTGTTTGTGTGTGTTGGTATTGAACTTCAGCCACTCTTCTTTATATTTCATTTTAATCCATCTATTTGGCTATAGGCCACATTTATGTAATCTACGTGTAATTAATTAAACCCAGTGGTATGACATTGGATATCCCTGATATTTCTAATATTCTGTGTAACTGGGGCTTTCAGGGTAGAAAGAAAATGTGATCATTACATGTGTCTAGTGGTGGCCACTCTTGATGTCACAAAATACTTAGAAGAATACACTAATATCAAAGTCCTGCAGCATTAACCCTGTAGGATCTGAAATAAGATGTGAACTACTATACTGTAAAAATTTTGCAGTTACATTACTAAAAAGGAATTACAATGCTACCTTACATTCAAACCCTTACATTTGAAATGGGCTTTTATAAGGGACATGCTCAACAAGGTAAAGTTGATTTTGATGACTTCTGTATTTTCTGTGTTTTAAATTTTGGCAGATGCCTATAGCCCACACAATTTGAAAAACAGTGTTTGAGCTTAAATAATGACTGGGAATTCCTTTAAATATTTTCAGCTTAAATATTTTTGTTCACATTGGTCATAACTTTGGACAATGGATGGTTTAAGTCCTAACAATTATAGTGACAAAATAGCTTACTTAGAACTTGATGACTAGAAGACAGATAGCCTCCAGACTAAATTTCTTAAATTGTATCACTGTCTGTGGTAACAAGTGTCCCAACTGCATTGCAGAATCAAGCTCCTATATAAATATAGTAATACTTCCTTTAGGGACTTTTGTTTATAGGTTAGGTTGGGTCCTATTATGATAACAAGTCAGTAAAAGGATTTCCCACAGAAATCTTTTGTCATATAATGAATAGGCTAACTGATCTATAAGCACATCCTACTGTGAATATATAATATACTGAGGGTCGTCATCAGTTTTTCGAGTGAGGTAGATTCTTAAACTGCTTGAAAATATACCATTTTCCAATAGATGTTTCTCTAAATAAATAATTTTAAGCTGATAATATCCTAAAAAGTTATATTTTAAAATGATAAAATTTTAATAACATGATATTTTTAGGTCTCAATACACTAGTCAAATGGCATATTTGTATAACTAATACTTCTAGAAACAAAGTAATGGAATAGCATTGATTTGCACATTTTGTTATGTTATGCTGTTGTTATGTGCCATCGAGTTGGCCGGCCCCAACTCATAGTGACCCCTCCTTGGGTTTCCGAGGCAGTATCACTATGGAAGTAGGATTGCCCAACCTTCCTTCCGAGGAATGGCTGGTGGGTTTGAACCGCCAGCCTTCTGGTTAGCAGTCAAGTGCTCTATTTTAAATTAAATATAATAGCTTGAAAATTATTTCATAGGTTATAAAATGTATAATATACATATTTCTTATAAAGATCCCAAATTTTATTCACAGTATACACTTTCAAAACATGTTCATAGCAACACAGTGATTAACACGAAAAGAAACTACTAGTGCTGCTTTGAGAGCTTTCTCTGTGGCCTGGATTTCTCTTTTTTCCTTTTTAAAAACCAAGTATCCTCTAATTTGTGGATATCTCCATGTTTCAGATCTCAATACCTGTTTGAATTAAATTTGCAGGGGAATGACTGCAGGATCCCCCATGGAAAAAGTGTGGCCTTTATTTCCTTTCAAGTTGGCAGCGTGTCCTTGTATAAATGGAGCACTAGGAGACAGATTGTTCTCTTGCCCTTGGAAATGCTCGTCTCTGCAAACACTGCAGTAAATACCTGGGAGTCATACAAGCCCTCACTGCCAGTTAAATGTGCATTCCAAATGCCAAGTGCTAACTGATGGTTTTCTCCCATCAGTAAAAATAATATTTTCTTAAAAGATAGATTTAGGAAATGTTTTTATCCTATCTTTCCAACTCTTGAAAAATATTTTTGAAAGTTAATTTAAACAAATACTGTCAAACACTCATAATTCAGACAGGGTGACCAACTGTCAAGCTTTGCCAAAGACCGAGGGATTTCTTGGGATGTGAGACAGTCAGTGCTAATGCCAGGGAAGCACCGGTAAACTGAGATGGTGGATTACTCTATTCCATACATTACAGTGTGTTCCTGCAAAATACAAACTTACATGTTATATATGGTAGCATAGTGCTTAAGGCACTTGACTGCTAACCAGTAGGCTGGCAGTTCAAACCCACCAGCCACTCCTTGGAAGGAAGGTTAGGCAATCTACTTCCATAGTGATACTGCCTCGGCAACCCAAGGGGGGTTGCTATGAGTCAGGTCCGACTTGATGGCACATAACAACAACAACAACATATGTTGGTTACCTGTCTAGCATTCAGTGTATTCCACTGTAGCTTTAGCCTTTTTCATTGTCAGATGAAAAGCCAATTAATACAACTCTTTTTATTGGCATTTATGGTGAATATTAATAAACAGAACCTGAGTGGAGCATGAAGATACAACACTACAAACCACGTTGAATATTTTAGCCATTCTGTCTTCAGTCTTTCCCTCCTAAAGAAATAGGATTGTTGGAATCTGACTGGTCACTGAGCCCTCTTTTTGCTACTGATGAAACCAGGTTAAGTAGCTGTTTTTGTGAGAGGCTCACAAGTATTCCCTTGGAAGTCGTCATGGATTGAATTGTGTCTCCCTAAAATATGTGTCAGATTGGCCTGGCCATGATTCTCAGTGGTTTGGCAATTCTATAATGATATAATCATCCCCCATGAAGTGATGTCATCAGCCAGCAGCACCTTTACTCAGGTCACAGTCCTGATCTGACGTAAAGGGAGTTTTCCTGGTGTCTGGCCTGCATCACCTTTTATCTTACAAGAGATGAAAGGAGAGAAAACTGAACAGAGAGAAAAGGACTGACTACCACCAAGAAAGAACAGCTTGGAGCAGAGTGTATCCTTTGGACCCAGGTTCCCTGTGCTGAGAACCTTCTAGACTTTGGGGAAATTGATACACACATGAAGGTCTTCAAGGGATGCCAGGCCCACAGGTGTGGAAAGGAGAAAAGGAACTTACCCCAAAACTGACAGAGAAAGAAGTCCTTCCCCTAGAGCTGGCACCCTGAATTTGGACGTCTAGCCTCCTAAACAGTGAGGGAATATGTTTGTTAAAGCCATTCACTTGTGGCATTTCTGTGATAACAGCACTAGATAACTGAGAGGGAGCTCTGGCAGTGTACAGCCTGAGGCACTTGACTGCTAACCAGAAGGCTGGCAGTTCAAATCCACCAGCCACTCCTCAGAAAGAAGACTGGGCAATCTACTTCTGTAGAGATACCACCACGGAAACCCAAGGAGGGGTCGCTATGAGTTGAATTGACTCAATGGCAGTGAGTTTGATTTTTTTTTTTAGATAATTAAAAGTGAATAGCTTTTTTTTGTCTCCAAAAAAAAAATAGTAAAGTTTATCAGAGTTTAAGGAACTATTAGGCTTTTTGTTTATATGCTTGTATTTATTTGAATTTCCTGCATAACAATGCAGGTCTTTGAAGTGAGATTACAAACTCAAGCATGGGCTTATATTAACCCAAATGACTTATATTAACACCTGATTTAATCATCATACTTTCTGTCAGAAGTGAGTAGGTTTAACACCATACTTTTTCCTAAATGGAGAGTCACATCTACAGAAAGGAAAAAGAAGTAAATAAACTAGGTCATGAAATTCTGTGATTATAGAGAATTCTAGAATGTAGGGTGCAGACCATGCAGTTCATGGACTTCACATATGTGCATAAAACTTCCATTACAGTTGATTCACCCTCTTTGATATTGAAGACCCTTGGGTGGCACAAATAGTTTGGGTTCAACTACTAAGCTAAAAGTTGGCTGTTCACATTCATTCACCTATCAGCCATCTTGTAAATACACATAGAATCTTACTCTTTTTGTTCTTGAAATCACAATCCTATCTATCTAGCTTCTAATTAATGATAACGATAACCATAACCATTATGAATAAATAAAAAGAAGTACAAGAAATACACTTACTTCAGGAGGTACCTACACAGTAGGGTCTAGAGCTGTGATTCTCACCAGGGGGTGATTTTGCCTCTTAGGGAACATTGTGCAATATCTCAGCACATTTTTGATTGTCATGATTTGAGAGTTGCTCCTGGCATTTACAGAGCAGAGGCCAGGTTGCTACTGAACATTCTATAGTGTACACGGTGGCCCCTAATGACAAAAGAATTATCTGACTCAAAATGTCAACTATGCCCATGTTGAGAAATCCTGCTATAGAAGAATACTTAAAGTTGTGAAATACACATTTTAAAATAGTAAAATAAATTTATAAAGTAAAATTGAGAAAAATATGAATTTACTGTGAATGCAAATAGCATAAGCTTAACTTTTGACCTACAATTTTTGTTTTAAATTGAATAGCCTAATGATATTGCATGTTCTGTGCTTCTAAGTTGATCCCAACTCATAATGACAGATGGCACATAACAACAACAACAACAACAATGATATTGCATGTTCTGTGCTTCTAAGTTGATCCCAACTCATAATGACAGATGGCACATAACAACAACAACAACAACAATGATATTGCATGTTCTGTGCTTCTAAGTTGATCCCAACTCATAATGACATATGACAGAGTATTTTCAATCACATGTGACAGAGTAGAACTGTCCCATGAATTTCCAAGGCTGTAATTCTTATGGAAAGGAGCTCTGGTGGCACAGTGCCTAAGGCATTTGACTGCTAACCAAAGGGGTTGGTGGTTCAAACTCATCAGCCGCTCTGTGGAAGGAAGATGAGGCAATCTACTTCCTTAAAGATTTACAGCCTTAGAAACCCAGTGTGGTCACTATGAGTTGGGATTGACTCAATGGCAATGGGTTTTTTTTTTTTTTTTTTCCAATCCTTATGAAAGTAAGAAACAGACTGCCACATCTTTCTTCCGTGGAGCAGCTGGCAGGTTTGAACTGCTAGCATTTTGGTTAACAACCTAGTGTTTAACCACATGCCACCAGGGCTCCTTGATATTGCACAGTAGTCAATCAAATGAATCAGCTTTCATTACTTAAATCTAGACAAAGACATACAGTATCATAATTTCAGCAAAAAAATATGTAAATAACGTTAAACAATAAGGTCACTGAAAAATTCTCTTAAAGCTGTTTATTAGTATTATGCTATTATATTTCATCTTCCACATTTCCATTTTCTTTCAAACATACAGTTCCCTGCATAGTTGAAGGTATTATGGTGCAGAGGAAGAACTTCATCCTGGGGGACAGAAAACTTGGGTCTCAATCTTGACTGGGGTATGTATTCATTTCCTAGGGCTGTGGTAACACAAACTGGGTGGTTTATAAGAACAGAAATTGATTGTGTCTTACAGTTCTGGAGGCTAGAATTCTGAATTCAGGATATCAGCAGGGCCATATTCTCTCCAAAGGCTCTAGGGGAACATCTTTTCTTGCCTTTCCCACCCTCTGGTAACCCTAAGTGTTCTTGGCTTGTGGCTGCAGCATAATTCCGATCTCTGCTGCCTCTGATTCAGTAGCGTGGATCTGTGTCTCTGTCTCTTTTCTTTTATAGGACACCCCTCAAAGTGGAATCGGTAGAACGCTACTCCAGTATGACCTCCTGTTAACTAATCACAAAGATCGTATTTCCAAATACCTTATTTCCAAACAAGGTCACATTCACAGGTATGATAAGTTAGGACTTCAACATCTTTTTAGGGAACACATTCAGTGCTTAACAGCTAATTATTAGGTTAAGGATCCTTGTGTGATTCCTTTAACTTTTGTGACCCTCAGGATCTCATGAATCAGATGGGGATACTAATGAAACAATAGATGCAAAAGCCTTTTATGAACAGTGAAACTCTGTACAAATGTGAGGATTTTCTTTATCATTCACACAGAGCAGGTTAAAGAGTAGGTTGAGAGGCCTTTGTTGGGCCACCTCTCCTTTAGATAAGGATGTACCAGTCTCTGAATTGACTCAGATGACAGGGACCTTCCCACGGTTTTCTTGACTACCTGTCCCCTGACTTCACCATTGCCCTTGGGCTTTCCTGGGCATACCAACTTTTTTTTTTTTTCCCTAATTTTTAAGGGACTGTAGTTAAATTCAATATGAATTGGTCCAAAATGCAGCTTCAGTGATGTCTGAGGGAGATTGGGTCCTTGTTAGAAGAAAGGAGGCCCTTGTTTGAGAGGGATGGTCTCAGGAAGAACTCTGCTCTAGGAGTACTTTGAAGTTAGGAGAGAGGTGACCCAAGCGTATGTTCTAGGCCCAAATGTAGTGAATTCCGTCAGACATTCTGGACTGAGAGTCCTTAAGGAGTAGCCTGGTGCCTTGGGAGCTGAGTTTGCCCCTTTATTCACTGTGAGTTGGAGTAGCTGTGAGGAGCAACTTGGGGACTTCTTTATGTCCTGACAAGTTGGTGTCATTTGATATCGGAAAGAGGAATAAGCAAAGAAAGGGTATAGTGAAAACCAAAGTCAAATACTCTTTCCTGGGGCTACTCTTGGTGGGAGTATGAGCGTAGGGGTTTGAATGGAAACATATCTGGAATAAAGCAAAAATTTTGAATTGGAAATCTATCCTCCTTTCTTCCTCAAAATAAATAAATAAATAACGATAAAATCCATTTCAAGATAATAGGAAACTGGATACAGATAAGTTGAATGTCATTTTGGAAAGAATGTTGGATATGTAAGACCTGGCTTGTGTCCCAACTGGCTCTTAGCTCAAATCCATTTATCTAAAACGATAATAATAACATATTTTTGACTAACTCATATGGCTAATGGATCAAAGACATAATGTATATAATGGTGGTGTTTGCACAAGAGCCATCTATATATCTCTCTTCTGTATATTTCTTTTCTCTCTTACTCATTTCCCTATTCTCTCTCCACCTTTCTTTTCTCTTTTCTCCTCTCTCCTCTTCTTTCTCTAGCTCACCATTATCATTGACGGAACTTAAAAGAGCACGTTGCAAAGTAATGCCACAGTTTTGCTTCATCTTCTTTCAGGCTAAGTATGGTTTGCAACATTTATTAGCATAAAAGATTAAGTTAATGGGCAATCTTAATGTTAATGCCACAAATAATGTACTTTATATTAACCAACTGGTGATATTCCTCTTAAGTACAAATGCACATCTATGCACTCATGCACACTTTGAGTTACATTAGCTCCTATGATAAGGTGCAGTAGAACTGCCCCATAGGGTTTCCTAGGCTATAATCTTTATTGGAGGACATCACCAGCAGTTCCTTTACTGCTGTTAACAATTCTGACCTAATTGGTAGGTTGTACATGTAGATAACATGGCAACAGGGCTTTGAGACTACTCTAAATCATGACCAGGAAAAGAATTATAGTTTTCTTTTAGAAATACATTTCCCTATCAGGTTGATAACAAATACAATTACTGGAGCCCTCTGTTTGCCTTTACTTTATTGTCAAAGGCAGCTTATTCAAATATTTCTTTGACACACTGATAGGTATAGAATTTGTTTCAATGCATGAACTCAAATGAGTTTAAGGCTTTATCAAAGTCGTTGATTGGTCATGATGATTTTCTCATATAGAAAGCAACTGACCATTGTGCTGCCTTGGTCATTTCATTGTCTAGCATATTTGTTTTCTATTGTTGTAACAAATTACCATAGACTTAAGCAGCACAAATTTATGGTCTTCTAGTTCTTTAGGTCCAAAGTATGATGCAGGTCTCACTGGGCTAGAATAATGGTTTGGCAGGGCTTTCCTTTTCCAGCTTCCAGGGGTTCCTGGCATTTCTTGGCACATGGCCTCCTTCTTCCATCTTCAAAGCCAACAACAGCAGGTCAAGTTCTTTCTCTTATTGTCTGATTCTCTCCTGTTGGGAATGTCTCCCTGATTTTAAGGACTCATATGATAAAATCAATCTTAGATAATCTCCTGACCTCAAAGTCTTTAACCTTAATCATATCTGCAAAGTCCCTTTTGCCAGGTAAGTTAACATATTCACTGATTCTGGGGATTGGGGTATGGACACCTTTTAGGACCATTATTCTGCCTCCTATATCTGCCGAACACATCCATATTTAGCTGTCATAAATACCTAGAGGATTTTCTTTTCAGAAGCATTTCCACCACGCTCTCAATTTTTACAATTCCATTTTTCAAAAAACTGGCTTCTTGAATTTTTTCTGTTCTCTATTTCATTCTCTCAAAGTATGTTTCTGTCAGTGGTCAGTTCCAACGTACAGCTTCATTGTTGTTGCTGCTGTGTGTCATTGAGTTGATTCCAACTCAGAACCACCTGATAAGGTGCAGTAGAACTGCCCCATAGGGTTTCCTAGGCTATAATCTTTATTGGAGGACATCACCAGGTCTTTTCTCCTGTGGAGCTGCTCAGTGGGTTCAAACCTCCAACCTTTCAGTTAGCAGCTGAACACTTAACTATTGCACCACCAGGACTCCCTATAATTTCATTGTTGTTACTGTTCTTAGGTGCCATCAAGGTGGTTCCAACTCATAGCGACCCTATCTATGTACAACAAAACGAAACACTTCCTGGTCCTGTGCCAGCCTCACAATCCCTGCTATACCTGAGCCCATTGTTGCAGCCACTGTATCAATCCATCTCGTTGAGGGTCTTCACATTTTTTGATGAACCTCCACTTTACCAAGCATGATATCCTTCTCCAGGGAATGGCCCCTTCTGACAATGTGACCAAAGTAGGTAAGAGGAGGTCTGGCCATTCTCACTTCCAAGGAGCACTTCAGCTGCACTTCTTCAGTACAAATTTGTTAGTTCTTTTGGCAGTCCATGGTACTTTCAGTATTCTTTGAGAACACCACAACTCCAAAGCATCAACTCTTCTTCAGTCTTGCTTATTCATTGTCCAGCTCTCACATGCATATGAGGCAATTGAAAATACCATGGCTTGGGTTGGGCGCACCTTAGTCTTCAAAGAGACATCTTTAATCTTCTGCACTTTAAACAGGTCTTTTGCAGCAGATTTGGCCAGTGCAATATGATGTCTGATTCCTTGTTTGCTGCTTCCAATGATGTTGATTATGGAACCAAGTAATATGAAATCTTTGACAACTTCAATCTTTTCTCCATTTATCGTGATGCTGCTTACTGGTCCAGTTTTGAAGATTTTAATTTTCTTTATGTTGAGAAGTAATCCTTATTGCAAACTATAGTCTTTAATCTTCATCAGTAAGTACTTCAAGTCATCCTCAGTTTCAGCAAGGAAAGCTGTGCATTGCAGATTATAATGAGTCTTCCTCCAATCCTGATGCCACACTCTTCTTCATATAGTCCAGCTTCTCAGATTATTTGCTCAGTAATCAGATTGAATAAGTATGGTGAAAGGATACAGCCTTGACACACTCCCTTCCTGATTTTAAACCATGTGGTATCCCCTTGTTCTGTTCGAATGATAGCCTCTTGGTCTATGTACAAGTTCCTCATGAGAATAATTAAGTATCTGGAATTCCTATTCTTCTCAATGTTTTCCATAATTTGTTATGATCCACACAATTGAATGCTCTTGCATAGTCAAGAAAACACAAGTGAACATCTTTCTGGTATTCTTTGCTTTCAGCCAAAATCTATCTGACATCAGCAATGATATCCCTCATTCCACGTCTTCTTCTGAATCCAGCTTGCATTTCTAGAAGTTCTCTGTCAATATACTGCTGTAACCGTTTTTGAATTATCTTCAGCAAGATTTTACTTGTATGTGATATTAATGATATTGTTCAATAATTTCCACATTCTATGGGA
>NW_006921650.1:7882548-7893132 GCF_000298275.1 Orycteropus afer afer | reverse complement strand
TTGATGATCTGTTCCACAATCAGCTCCTGGCTTTGTTTTGTCTGAAGATATTGAGCTTCTCCATCTCCTCTTTCTACAGATGTAGTTGATCTGAATCCTGTGTACTCCATGTGGTGAAGTCCACATGTATATTTGCTGTTTATGTTGTTGAAAAAAGGTTTTTGCAATGAATAAATCATTGGTCTTTCAAAATTTTGTCATGCGATCTCCAGCATTATTTTTATCACCAAGGCCATATTTTCCAACTACTGGTGATTCTTCTTTGTATCCAACTTTTACATTCCAATCACCAGTGATAATCAACACATCTTGATTGTGTATTTGGTCAATTTCAGACTGCAGAAGTTGGTAAAAATCTTCAATTTTCTTGTTCTTGGCTTTCGTGGTTGGTGTGTAAATTTGAATAATAGTAGTATTAACTGGTCTCCTTGGTAGTTATATTGATACTATTGTATCACTGACAGCATTGTACTTCAGGATAGATCTCGAAACATTCTTTGTGACTATGGATATCATGCCATTCCTCTGCAGTTTGTCATTCCCAGCATATTAGATCATGTGGTTTTCTGATTCAGAGTGGCCAAAACGAATCCATTTCAGCTCACTAATGCCTAGGATATTGATCTTTATGCATTCTATTTTGTTTTTGACAACTTCCAATTTTCCTAGATTCATACTTCGTACATATCCAATTATTAATGGATATTTGTAGCTGTTTCTTCTCATTTTGAGTCATGCCACATCAGCAAATGGAGGTCCTGAAAACTTTACTCCATCCACATCATTAAGGTCAGCTCTAATCTGAGTAGGCAGCTCTTCCCCAGTTGTATTTTGAGTGCCTTTTCACCTGAGGGCCTTATCTTCTGGCACTATATCAGACAATGTTTCAGGGCTATTCATAAAGTTTTCCAGTAATATATCAAATAGTGTTTCACTGCTTTCATAAGGTCTTCATTGGCCAATTCTTCGAGAAGTGGATGGCCCCTTCATTCTTGCTACCAGTGGTGGACAATTTCATTAGAAGCAATTAATATTAGGAGGTGTAGGATGTAGAATTAATGTAGGAAGTGAAGGGTGTAGAATTAATTTTAGATAGGGTGTGTGGAAGTTGTCAGAAATTAAATGGAACACATAATGATCGATATCCTAGGCGTTTTAACTGGACATTCATATGGTCTACTATGGTAGGAATGACAAATTGAAGAGGAATGCAATGCTGGAGGTGCTCACTTGTTTATGCCAAGAAATTTGGAAGACAGCTAATTGGCAAACTAACTTGAAGAGATCCATATTTGTGCCCATTCCAACAAAAAGTGATCCAGCAGAATGCAAAAATTATTGAATGATGTTAATAATTAATATTGATAATTAATATCAAATACTAGTAAAATGTTGCTGAAAACAATTAAAAAATAGTTGGAGCAGCCAACTGAAAATTGCCAGAAATTCCAGCTGGATTCAGAAGAGAACATGGAATGAAGAATATCATTGCTGATGTCAGATGGATCTTGACTGGAAGGAAAGAATATCAGAAAGATGTTTACTTGTCTCTTAGTAATTGTGCAAAGGCACTCAACTGGGTGGATCATAATAAATTATGAATAACATTGTGAAGACTGGGAATTCAGAACACTCCATCATGTTCTATACATAGAACAAGAGGCAGTTGTTCAAACAGAACAAGAGGAAACTGCATGGTTTAAAACCAGAAAAAGTGTGTGTCAGGTTGTATACTTTCACCATACTTATTCGATCTGCATGCTGAACAAATAATCCGATATACTGGATTATGTGAGGAAGAACACGGTGACAGGATTGGAGGAAGAGTCATTAACAACTTGTGATACACAGATGACACAACCTTGCTTGCTGAAAATGAAGAATACTTCAAGCAGCTGGTGATGAAGATCAGAGACTACAGGCTTCAGTATAGATTACATCTAAACATAAAGAAAACAAAAATCCTCACAACTGGACCAATAAGCCACATCATGATAAATACACAAAAAACTGAAATTGTCAAAGATTTCACTTTATTTGGATCCACAATCAACACCCATAGAAGCAGCAGTCAAAAAATCTAACAACGTATTGCACAGGCAAATCTACTACAAAAGACCTCTTTGAAGTATTAAGTAGCAATGGTGTCACTTTGAAGACTAAGGTGTGCCTAACCCAAGCCATGGCATTTTCAATTTCCTCATATGAATGTGAAAGCTGCACAATCAATAAGGAAGACCACAGAATGGATGCATTTGAATTATGGTGTTGGTGAAGAATAGTGAATGTACCTTGGATGGCCAGAAGAACAAACATACCTGTCTTGGAAGAAGTACAGTCAGAATGCTCCTTAGAAGTGAGTGTAGAGAGATTTCATCTCTCATACTTTGGTCATGTTATCAGGTGGGACCGTTTCCTGGAGAAAGATATCATGCTTGGTATTGAAGAGGGTCAGCAAAAAAGGAGAAGGCCTAAACTAGATGGGTGGACACAGTGGCTGCAACAATGGGCTCAAGCATGACAACATTTGTTAGGATGGGGTATGACTGGGCAGTGTTTCTTTCTGTTGTATGTTGAGTGAAACCTACTCAACAATCCCTAACAAAAACAATGTGTTCAAGGATCTCGGATAAATTTTATTCAGTGCTAACTAAAATAAAACCAGATGATCCCTAAAATATAAAATATTTATCAGATGTAGCTATGGGTTACCAGGAATTCTAAAATTGAGTGTACATAAAAATCACCCAGGGAGTTTGTTAAATATAAAGATTTTTGGTTCAGGGAGTGAGTCAAGAATTTCCATTTAGGCATTTCAGATACTGGAGGTTCTTGAACTGCTCTTTGAAACACTGGGTTAGGTAAAGTTAAGGAAATGGGAAAAGGACTCCTATCTGCTCAGTTAGAGAAGAGAGATGGTCTTTGAGTTGAAGTGCATTAGTCCCAAGTAGGAACAGGGTGATCCTAGGTCGAGCTGCAACAAAGTACATAAGAGTTGTGGTGACAGCAGGCCCCTCTACTCCATAAGCCCCTCTCCAGTTTTTATAGGGACAATTGATCTTTCTCAAGATTGTTAAGAGTGTTTAGCAAACACAAGTTCAAGACAAACTCCTAGATGTGACTCCCACTGGCAAATCCTTTCATATAAATATTCTGGAAACATTGCTGGACATAGGTTCTTCAGAGCCTGAAAACTATGACAACCAATCTTTAGGACTCTCAGTAGGGAGCAGACCCCTCTTGCCTATATTGTCCTTGTCTTTACAGAGGAGTAAATCAGGAGCAGCCAAGTGCCAGCCTGGTGTGCCTGACAGGCCTCTCTGCAAGGTTACTGAGTAGTTTAGCTTGTTACTGTGGAGTCAATTCCGACTCATGGCTACCCCATGTTTGTCACACTGGAACTGTGTTCCATAGGGTCTTCAATGGCTGATTTTTCCAAAGTACATCAAAAGGACTTTCTTCTGAGGCACCTCCAGGTGAATTTGAACCTCCAACCTTTTGGTTAGCAGCTGAGTGCATTAACCATTCACCCCACCTAGGGACTCCACTGAGTGATTTACCCAGGTTTAAATCTAACTAATTTAAGAAAAAAAGGTGTGGTTTAATTCCACAACTAAATGTTAACTTAGAGTTATCCTTTTAAGTTAGAAGACTTTTGGAGTAGAATCAGTTAACTGATCACCAAAGAAGGACAGAGAAGGGTATGGATCCTCTCTTGCTCAGATAAGACTTCTGATAGCAGCCACAGAGAGAGAGATGATGCAGCCAGTGGAAGCTTACTGGGCAGGCAGAGGAGGGACTTCAAAAGCTTCCCTTTTCCCCTGGGGCGGGCCATCTGTGCTGTCAATGGTGTTACCATTGGCAGAGACAGTGTGGTGGCTTCCCAGGCAGCTCGATTTCTGAGCATTTTGTTTGTTTAAGGTTTTAATACAACTGACTTCTTAGAAGGCCCTTCCTTCCCTGGGAATTCATTAATCAAGGTAATACGCTGTTCAGTTCCTTAAACACATCTTATGAAAGAACAATTCATTCATTAATTAAAAAATGTGATCAGTCCTACTGTTGTACCTGAGTGCTTCAAAGCACCAGTGTTGTTGTTCACATCAATTAATCCAGGTAACTGGGAAATGTGAGTAACACAGGACTAAAATATATCCCAACTGATTTTACAAGATTAAAAAAAAAAAAAAAATTCCAAACGTAAGATATCTAAACTCATGCTGTCTTAAGCATGTTAAGAACTTGCTTCATAGGAAAAAATAAAATCACAGGACAGAGGAGACACTGTCAAATCCTTTTAGAATGAAGTCATTTTGTTCCATAGAACTTACTGTAGCTTGGAAAGTTTTGAGCAGCTTCTTCTTTGTACTGGCTGTGGAATACACCTGGAAGAAATACCTCCTTCAGGTATGAAGACTGCCATGTTAGCTCAGGAGTATGGAAAAACAATTTCTGATCAATCTTTTGTGTTGAAAAATGTTTTTTTGTCTATCTATCAAGATGGATGTTGAATTTCAAAGATAAATACTTACAAGATCTAATTACCTGTCAGCAGTCTTCATATTTAGTTCAAAGGTCAGTTTATAACTAATCAGAAGAAAAGAAAGAGTTGGCTGTTAGTCATTTAGCAGTCATTCCTTCCAAATAACAAATTGGCTAAAACAACAACAACAAAAATTCTCTCTGATGAGGCTATAAAGAAAGTTATAACAGAAAGCTTCTGGATTAATTAGCAACAGTTGAAGTGATAATCAAGTAAAGCCTTTTTCCGGAAAATAAAACTGATCTACCTCCCACGTACTCTATGCTTCCCAACCAATTCTTTCAGTATTTTTTACAAAATTAAAATATAACTCATATACCATCAGATTTACCCTTTTAAAGTGTGAAACTTAATATTGCACAACATTTTACGCCATCAAACCAAAGTCAAATCCATTGCTGTCGAGTCAGTTTTGACTCATGTTGACTCCGTGCACTGCAGAGCAGACTGTCCTCCATAGGACCGTCCAGGCTGTGACTTTTCAGAAGCAGATCACCTGGCTTGTCTTCTGTGGCACCTCTGAGTGGGTTCCAACCACTAACCTTTTATAGTAGTCAGGAACTTAACTATTTGCACCACCCAGTGTTCACTATGTTGTTGTTGGGTGTTGTCAAGTGGATTCTGACTCATATTAACCCCATATTACAAAGCAGAACCTTCCCTTAGGGTTTCCTAGACTGTAATCTTTATGATTGGCAGGGCTTTTCACTATGGAGTCACAGAAATCTTTGCCAAACTAAGTATATTTTCTGTTCTACTTTTGAATCTCAATGCAGGTCTTCAGTATAGGTAATCTGCTAGATAGAATCTTTTTTTCTGAGTTAAAATGATAACTTCATCCTTCCAACTAAAAAGGTAAGTTTGTTTCAATTCTTTCATCTGTCATATTGCCTCTGTCCTCTGGTTTGATGTCATCTGCCTCTGGGAGGGAAACAATGTAAAATATGAACATTTGCCCCTTAATGTAATTTTACATTAAAAGGTGTTAGTGGGGAAGAAAAAATATCTAGTATGTTTATTATTTATTGGGAAAGTTTTTGTTCTTCCATTTCAAAATTCTAAAATATTGTCCCTCCCCACCCTACCAAACACTCCTTCCAAAGATGTATAAAGATTTTCTTTAGTTAGCCTTGGATAAAAAAATATGTCATCATTTAATATATGTGCTCTCTGCCTAATAAGCTTCTGTGATCCCCACAGACCAGCTGTGTGCCCATGCTGTCCACTCTTCTAGCATCTTGTACGGTATCAAAAAGCTTACCACGTTTTATAGAAGAGCTTGTATAATTTTCTTCCTTATTTTGTCATTCACTGCCATTGAGTTGGCTCCAGTTCATGGTGACTTTATAAATAACAGAATGACATATTGCCCGGTCTTGCACTATCTTCATGGTCATTGGTATGTTTAAGTCCATTGCTGGGACTATTCTCTCTCTCCATTTCATGGAGGATTTCCTTCATTTGGATTTCCTACTTTACCAAGCACCATGTCCTTTTTCAGCCATTGGTCTTTCCTGATGATGTATCCAAAGTAAGCAAGTCAAAAGTCTCACTGTCCTTGCTTCTCAGGAACATTCTGGTTTATTTTTTCTTCCTTACTTTCTTCCCTTATTAGTCTAAAAACTCTGTTGTATTCGATATTTCAATAGCCTAGCACATTGCCTGCCTAAAATTTTATTTGAGTTTGATCTACCAACAGTGCAGTGAATTACTTAATAGCCTTCTAGCCATAGTCTTTGTAACTTCCATCAAATGACTGGGTAGGACTATGCAAATGTGAGGTACTTGTGGCCCACCAAGGGGATCGGATAGCTTACTACTAATGTAAATAAGGTGTTGGAAACCCTGTAGGGGTAAGAACATGAAAATAATATGTATGGAATCCTAATGTGGGGATTGCTCAGTTTTGCAACCCTAAAACCAAAAAAACCAAACTCACTGCCATCGAGTGGATTCCAACTCATAGTGACCCCCTTTGGGTTTCCGGGGTGGTAAATCTTTATGGAAGTAGATTGCTCAGTTTTCCTTCTGTGGAGTGGCTCATGGGTTTTAACTGCCAACCTTCTGGTTAGCAGTCAAATGCTGCCATCCTGGAAGACTTAAAATGAGCCAACCCAGAGGTGGAAGTGGGGAATCTCACTACCATCAAGAAAGAAGATCCAGGAGTGGAGAATGTCCTTTGGAGATGAGAACCCTATACTGAGCCTCCTCAATCCAGGAGTCAGAGCTGTGATCCCAGAGACAGCAAGAGATGGCCAGAAGTAGACACAAAGAAATGGCAGAGGCAGCAAGAGATGGCCAGAGGTAGATACAAAGAAATGGCAGCAGCAGAGGCAGCAGAATCAAGAGACCAATATAAGATGGAGCAGTGGGCCTTCAGACAAGAATCTTGCTGGCAGAGTGGGGTGTCTCTGGACATTTATTGGCAGAGCTAAAAGAGCTTTCTAACACATGCCTAAATGGGGAAGAGGCAAGGGGTTGTTGGACTGCGAGGCTGAAAGTCAGAGAGGGATATGCTGTGGGCACTGCTGATGAGAGTCTGTCCTGACTGAAGAACTGTATCCTGAGTCATTCCTGATTCTGAATTGTAACCTGTTACTTCTCTAATAAACCCCATAATCACTGTGTGTGAGAGCTCTATGTGGCCATTGCAATGAATTATCGAACCCAGCAGAGAAGTAGAGAGTGCTTGCTATGAAAGGGATAGTTGGTGTCAGGATTGGTAAAATGGTTGGAAGGTGGAAGAATGTCTGACCTCCACCTCATAGGAATTAGCCTTGGGCTATTGATTTTGATCCTCTTTCCTCATTGTGAAGTTAGAGAAAGTCAGATGCCTCCCTCACACTATTTTCACACTATAGATCAGTCATATAATATGTTGTCTGTTGTGTGCCTTTGATTCTGACTCATAGCAATATTATATAACAGGGTATAACTGCTCCCATAAGATTTTCTTGGCTATAATCTTTATAGGAGCAGATCTCCAGGTCGTTCTCCCAAGGAGCCACTAGATGAGTTTGAACTATCAACTTTTGGTTAGCAGCTGAGTGCTTAACTACTGCACCACGAAGGCTCCTTGCATATAATGTGTGTGTGTGTGTGTGTGTATAGCAAACTCACTGCCATCCAGTTGATTCCAACTCATAGTGACCTCCATTGGGTTTCCAAGGCAGTAAATCTTTACAAAAGTAGATTGCCCTATCTTCCTTCCATAGAGCAGCTGGTGGGTTTGAACTGTCAACCTTTTGGTAATTAGGCAAATGCCTTAGTCACTGTACCACCAAAGCTCCTTATAATATGTATAAGTACTATGCTTTCTCATGAGGTTCCACCATTGTGTCGGTATCTAAAACAGGACCACATTTATATCTCAAAGTAACAAGAGAAATTATTTCAGGGAAGGTTAAGGCAGCCAATAGATTGAATTATTTCTCTGATGACAGGACTATTTTAGGCTTACTACAAACAAATAAAATAATTTATTACATTCAGCAAAATTTAAAATCCATTATATAGAATACAATAATTTATCAATAAATAAAATATGAATTTGACATTTAATCATTCCAAAGTTTATTTTTACTTTGAAACTTGTACCATCAACTTTTGGTTAGCAGCTGAGTCCTGAACTACTGCACCACTAAGGCTCCTTGCATATAATGTGTATGTGTGTGTGTATATATAGCAATGCTGAGTGAGTTGGAACATCTTAGGCACTATTCAAGGAGTTTTATTCCTGAAACATTAAAAAGATCTTATTAAGAGCCACTCACACCTCGAAGGAGACCCCACAGTGAGAAGTCTGAGGAGAGTGTTATGGTGAGAATTCAGTATAATTTGATTTTTAAAAATTCCACTCTGTAAGGCATTCCCATGATATAAATGTTCCTAATTAGCATGGAGTTTCAATTTCTTCACACAAAATGCTGCACTGAAATTTATGGCTGCTTAAAATTATCTTAACTTGTCCCATTTGGCAAACTAAGATAGGGTTTTAGGAAATGTAGAGCTGTAACATACAGGAACGTGGATAGGCTGTGGGAATTCCCTTTAGTTCTGAGAGATCCTTTGTTGTTGTTGTTGTTGACCTTACACTGAATTCTTATGTTTAAATATGTCATCTGGATGCAGCAGCCAGCTACTGGCTGTCTGGCAAGAGAAACTTCTTCAACAGCAAAGCAGAAAAATGTAAGAAGTCGAAAACTAAAGTTTTTCAGGTATTGTTTGCTGACATGCATTCACATGAGCAACCCTCATGAAAAGCAGTTTTCTTACTAGCGGGTACTAAGGAGACAAAAGCGCTCCTGTCTTCTTTCTACCCTTTTGGTTAGTTAATTGTTGCAATGAAAAATAAAATATATCTCTATTTCCTGAATGCACCCAATTCTTTTCATCTCTTTACAGCTACGCTTATGCTCTGTCAAAAAGTTGAAGCATTTATTATAAATCCTGCATTTTATTTTCTAAGTCATACCAGAAATTATCAAGAATCTACATACATGAGACAAATTTACAGTCAAATAGACACTATTAGATAAGAAAGATTTCTTCCCCCACCATAAAAAAATTAAAGTACAAGAATTAAGAAAATGAAAGTGCATTACACTAAAAAAGCACCATAAGGATTGGAAAACTGTCAAGGAAAGGTAGAAGAGGGAGAAAACAAGTGAGGCTAAAGATAAAGATAACAAAGACTTCGAGTATGATTAGATCAAAAAATGATTGCATGTGACAAATGATATCATTATATGATTCAAACAGGCCTGTATATCTAGAGGACTGCCAGAATTCTATTTTAATGAAGGACCAAGGCACTTCCTGGGAAACAACTCACTTTAGGCTAAGAGTCATATCACCCCAGCTTAGTGGAAGATTAGTGCTGGAGTATTGGTAATGAGATGTACATGCCCATTACCCTTGGATTGATCCCCAAGGAATCAGGCCTAAAGTCTAACAGGAGGGAAGCCTGAGAATGAACACTGAAAGAGTTGTTTCATAAAGATCTAGTACAGGCAGTAAGAACACACTACAATAATGCATTGGAAACAGGCTAACAAAGTGCACCGTGAAGGGGGTGCCCTATTTCATTGGAGAATCCTTTGTGACCTTGTGGCATTAAAAGGATTGGATCATTGGCAGCTTCAGCAATTTTGGTGCATTTACAGTATCATCATGCAGGTGAGGCCACTGCCTTTGACAATAAATGGAGGTGGCTCAGTGGCCATGGAGGCAGCAGAGAGGTCTCAAAGATACCCTCATAGAAGCTCCATGGATGCCTCAAACTTCAGCAGCAATTCTCAGGAAAGGAAAAATGGTGGTTGTCACATATGAGGATGTTCTTGAGTACATGTGAGACAACTTTTAGAGCTCTTGGAATTAGTGGGGAAGGATTAGTTTTGAAAATGGACTGGAAAATAGTCAACCACAATTAAGTCTGGGATGTGGGTTATGAGTAGGATAACATGCATGTAAGTTATCATGCAAACAGGGATACCTTTGAGAATAAAGGGTGTGCTACTAATAATTATGGCAAGACAATAGATGTAAACCAGGACTGTCCTGGACAAACAGGAGTGTATAGTCAAACTATGACGGACATTTACTTTCAACTGTTAGTTTTGAAATATTTGGAGTTTTTGCTAAGTATGTATTGTTTTTAATCAGAAACACATATAAAATTGTGTAATTTACATATTTACATCAAGAAAAGGGATTAGAAGTCCCAGAGAGTAACAGGGCAAAGATGGAAGCATGTTTGCATTGGTGTGATGATCCTAGTCCCCCACATCCTACCTCCACTTGATAGTCTAGGAAATTATGTCTTTAAAACATCATAATCCACTGGTAACCCAAAAGTGACCTACCTTGCTTAGCATGAGCATATGGTCCTAGTATTTCTTGTGTGCCCCCCTGTAGTATTTAATTTTACTCTCTCCTTTGTCTTCTTTCTGAGATAGTAGCCTTCCAAAGTCCAAAGGACTTTGTATGTTAAAGCCTTGGGGGGTTAAGGAACATTTTCCAATGCAATTTTTTTTTTTTTT
>NW_006921650.1:7877890-7881548 GCF_000298275.1 Orycteropus afer afer | reverse complement strand
GTTTACCTTCACTGAGAACTCAGTACTGTATATGCAAAAGGGTTCATATTTGTTGTCTGTACCTCCCATGTACCTCTCTATGTCTTTCTCATCCCCATTGCTGTAATATTGGTCATTCACATTTGGTACGTTGCCCTTCTCTTCACCCAAATCAATATTTACCACTATCTATCTAACGGCAATCCCTCCCCTCCCTTCAATGCAATTTTTGAGGCCAGTTTACTCTGATACCAAAACCAGACAAAGACATCATAAGAAAAGAAAATTACAGAGCAATGTCTTTTATGACTATGGACTAAAATGTTCTAAAAACAAAAGTAGTAGCAAACAATATCTAGCAGCCTATAACAAGGATTATACATTCATGACCAAGTGGGATTTATTTCAAGAATGTAAGGTTGGTTCAATATTCAAAAATCAATTAATGTAATATATCATATCAATAGAACAAAAAGCAAAAATCACAGGATAATCTCAATAGATGCAGAAAAAGCCAATGTAGTAGAAATTGACAAGCTGATTCTAAAATTCATGTGGAATTGCAAGGAATGCAGAATAGTCAAAACAATCCTGAAAAAGAGCAAAAGCAGGGAGACCCACACTTCCTGATTTTAAAACTTACTACTAAGCAATGGTAATCAGGAGAGTGTGGTAGTAACACAAGGATAAATATATAGATCACTGAAATAGAATTGATAGTCTAGAAATAAACCTATATATCTATGATAACTTGATTTTTGACAAGAGTACCAAGATCATTCAATAGAGAAAAATATTCTTTTTAACAAAATATTCTGAGGCAATTAGATAACCATGTGCAAAAGAATGAAGTTAGACCTTCACTTTATACCATACATAAAAGTTAACTCAAAATGGATCAAGGATCTAAATGTAAGAGCTAAGACTAGAAAATCTTTAGAAGAAAACGTAAGAGTAAGTTTTTATGACTTTGGATTTGACCAAGAACTCTTAGCTATAACATCAAAAACACAAGCAACAAAAGAACAGTAAATTGGGCTTTATCAAAATTTAAACTTTTATGCTTCAAAGGGCAGCATTAAAAAAATGCAAAGAAAACTCACAGAATGGGAGAAAATATTGCAAATAATATATGTGATAAGTAACTTGTATTTAGAAGGTAAAGAACTCTTACAACTCAATAATAAAAAGACAGATTAGCCAACTTAAAAATACACAAAAAGTCTGAGAACACATTTCATGAAAAGATGCTCAACATCATTAGCCACCAGGGAAATGCAATTCAAAACTAAGATACCTCTTCACATCCACTAGGATGGTATATTAATAATAATTATGAAACAAAACAGAAAATAAGTTTTGGCAAGGACATGGAGTAATTGGAATTCCATACACTGCTGATGGGAATATAAAATGGTACAACTGCTTTGGAAAACAGTCTGGTAGTTACTCAAATAACTAAACATAGAATGACCAAGCAATTCCACTCCTAGATATACACCCAAGAGAAATAAAACATGCCCACACAAAAACTTGTACAGGAGCATTTATAGCAGCATTATTCATAATAGCCAAAAGGTAGAAACAATAAAAATGTCCATCAACAGACAAATGGATAAACAAAATATGGTATATTCATAAATGGAATGTTATTTGGCTATAAAAAGTAAAGAAGTATTGATACATACTACCACTTGGGTGAACCATTATGCTAAGTGAAAGAAGTTAGCCACAAAAGTCCACATATTTTATAATTTCATTCATATGAAAGTCCAGAAATCTAGAGATAGAAGGTAGATTAAGGTTGCTTGGAGATGAAGGAAGGGTGGGGAGAGGGGAGTAGGTATGGGGTGGGGAGGACAGGATGATGGCTAAAGAGTAGGGAGTTTCTCTCTGACATGATGTGAATGTTCTATGACTGATTGTGATGAGAGCTGCACATGTCTATGAATACTCTATGAATACACTAAAAGCAATTTAATTGTACACTTTAAATGGGTGAATTTGTGGTATGTGAATTATATCTCCATAAAACCATTTAAAAAGAAAAAGTGCAACTTCAGAAACACAGTGCTTCCTCATCTCAGCCAGCCATATCAGCTGTTAAGATACTAATGATACAGCATTTCTTTATAAATAGAATATATACATACATATATATATATATATACATATATGTATATATATATATATGTGTGTATATATATATATATATATATGTACTCTATCTATATCCTGTGTCCATTAACACTGTGAGAGCTGGAACTCTATAGGACTGCTTTGTTTACCTGGGTCTCGCCAGTTTTCCATTTTTGACAGGGTACAGGCTGACCAATTTTATGTCATTTGTTTTAGTGGAACTTATTTTGAGTTTTCCTTTTCTGACAGGTTTCTGCCCTACACAGTGTGATAGTTAAGGTTATATGTTAACTTGGCTGGGCCTGGTTTTGAGTGGCTGGGCAGCTTGATGTAGTGATTCCCCATTATAAGACTGGTAATCAACTCCATGGTGGATTCAGCTAAGTGGGATGTAGTCTGCTTCTAGTATATAAGAAGCTTTGAGAGTGGTCTCTGAACTTTTTGGCATTCTTGGACCCTGCATTTAGACAAGTCTTCATTCCGCAGCCTGCCATGTTTTCTACTGATCTGGGTACTATTTCTGGACTTTAACCTGCCATGTTGCTTGATCATCTTGAGATTGTGCCATTTTAAATGTTGACCTTGGCTTTGTCAGCCTCAGCAGCCAGCAGCTGCCTGAGTTAAGAGATGTCTCCAGCTCCAGTGGGCCAGGAGCAAGAAGCAGAGCTGAAGCCTAAGGTCAAATGGCTTTCACCCAGCCCCCAGAGCTGGCGCTTTTAACTTGGACTTCTGGCCTCCTAAACTATAATAAATCCCTGTTTGTCAAAGGTATCCTCTGGTGGTATATCTGTTATTGCAGCACTAGAGAATCAAAACACACAGGTTCCAGCTTTCATAGGTTATACTGTATATTATAGAGTATCCATATATTTTTCTTTATAAGCGGAGATCAAAATCTTAATTTAATTTGTTCCTCAATCACAAAAAGACATTGACTTCTTAAATTTTTAAGTTAAGGTTTTCAGTTTGGTGAATTCTGACATCTAGCTGGAAATTTCCATTGCAAAGTGTATTTGTTTGTTTGTTTTAAACTCTTTCCAAGTGATTTTATGATTTTTTAACAATTTCAGCATCTGAGAAATTGAACTCTTCCTCTGACCATAGAGCAGGTACAAGTACAAATACGCAAACTAACAAAGCCCTTTCTAGAAATTGTCTTCGTTAATCCTTGCTGTAATCTGCTCTACGAGGGCAGGTCAAGCATAGCAAAGCTGTGAGGATGGAACAGGACTGGGCAGTGTTTCATTCTGTTATACATAGGGTTGCTATGTATAACAGAATGAGTCCAACTCAAGGGCACCTAACAAGAACGAGTGCAAGGATCTTTGTGTTTTCTTTACAGGAGTATTCCCAAGGCCTAGAACAGTGCCTGTTATATAGTAGAAGTTAAAAAACATTCTTCAAAGAAAATAATATTTCTTCATCTTTAAAATGTTGTTATCATACCAGGGGTGGGAGGGGAGGGGAGGGAATGCTGTTAGATAGATAGAGATAAATATTGATTTGGGTGAAGAGAAGGGCAATGTACCAAATGTGAGTG
>NW_006921650.1:7872703-7876840 GCF_000298275.1 Orycteropus afer afer | reverse complement strand
AAAAAAAAAAATGTCGTTATCAATAGTACCTGTATCTGATATGTGATTTCAAGGTCACAGGGTTGTTTATTTCATGAATTAATATATATGTAAAGCACTTACCTGACACATAGCAACAGTTCAATAAATAAATGCCAGCTACTTGCAGTTGTAAGGAGCTCTGGTGGCATAGTGCCTAAGGCATTTAACTGCTAACCAGAAGATTGGCAGTTCAAACCCATTAGCCACTCCACGGAAGAGAGACTGGGCAATTTACTTCCATAAAGATTTACTGCCTTGGAAACCCAATGGGGGTCGCCATGGGTCCAAATTAACTTGATGGCAGTGAGTTTGGGTCTTTTTTTTTTTTTTTTTGACCTTCAGTTGTAAGCAGGTGGTTGACACCCAGAAGGAAGACTAGAGAACAATGAAGGAGCCCAGTAGGGGGCACCCCTGAGTACTAGAAGCAATAACAGCAGTTCATACAAAGTCCACCCAATTGTGGGGAAGAACAGTTGTTCAGAATGCTGTAGTCCTTGCCTCATGGGACAGGTTTGAAGTTGACTGCAAGGATATATGGTTGGGGAGCAGAAGTGAGTTCTGTGGAAACTGGCAACAATAGAAGCAAGGGCAATGAGGTGAGAACTAATTTATTTGACTTAGGGCAATGTACGTTCAGGTATCTGATTTCTACTAAAATGCAGATAACCCTGGTGAGAGGGGTCACACATTAACCTATCATCAGTAAATAGCATTTTTTACCATCTGCACAAGGATATTGTTATTTTGGTGAGGAGACTGCAAAGTTGGGCCATAGGGCAAGTAAGTTTTGATGATGGAACAGAGACAAAGTGAGAGCATGGGATAGTGCCCAAGACAGAATGACCAAGTCCTGCCAGGAAGGATCACTGTTGTGGCTAGCTGCTGGGTGGCTATAGCTGAGACACAGAGGGAGCAGAATAGGAATAGAACAGGTAGGAGAGCCCTATATGTATATTGTGTATCTGAGAATAAGGTCTCTAAGTGGTTCAAACAGTATGTGCTCAGCTGCTAACCTAAAAAGATGACGATTTGAACCCACCCAGTGGCACCAGGTATCTCCAGGAAGATAAACCTGGAGCTCTGATTCTGATGAGATTATAGTCAAGAAACCCTGTGGACCTATTGTAATTTGTAACATGTGGGGTCATCATGAGTCTGAATGAATGAACTGGATGATAATCAATGACAACATCTGGGAATAAATTGTATTACAAAGTTGAGAAGCTCAATCTTATTCCCAGAAAGTTTTTAAACTCAGTACCTCAGTTTCTTCTCCTCTTGATTAGATGACTTATTGATAAGATAGAGTAAATGGTACCCTTTGGTTAGGCTTAAATGTGATAGGAATCAAGCTAGTCATAGATGGTTAAGTTGAGTTGGGATTTATACTATTTGTGCATTTGATAATTCTTATACTAGACATTTGTGCAATGCTTTAAATATATATTATAAACTTGGTCACAATAACTCTGTAAAGTATGCAGGGTATGTAATATCAACTTCATTTAACAAATGAAGAATCTGAGCACCAAGAATTAAGATGCATGGATGGTTGTGGAAGCCTCTGGGAATATACCAAGCCTTTGGGAATATAACCAAAAAACAAAACTCACTGCCATGGTGTTGGATCCGACTCATAGCAACCTCCTTGGGTTTCTCAGGCAGTATCACTACAGAAGTAGATTGCCCAATCTTCCTTCCAAGGAGTGACTGGTGGAATTGAACTTCCAGCCTTCTGGTTAGCAGTCAAATACCTTAGGCATTATGCCATCAGCTTCCATTCTGGGGATAGGGAGGTGCCAATTTTTTTTGGTGTTCCACTAATTGTCAATGCAGGGATTCAAACCATGGTTTTCTGACTTCAAATTCAGGGATTTCTTTTCACCATACTTGAATGCCTCTCAATCACACATTATTTGGTGGCTTCTGGCATGCTGAACAAGGAGCTCTGGTGGTATAGTGGGTAAGGCATTTGGCTACTAACTAGAAGGTCAGCAGTTCAAACTTACCAGCTGCTCTGCAGGAGGAAGATGAGGCAACCTACTTCCATGAAGATTTACAACCGTGGAAACTCAATAAGGGTCACTATGAGTTGAAATCAACTCGATGGCAGTGGGTTTGGTTTTTTGGTTTTAGCATGCTGAACAATAAAATCTTATGGAATGTTTTTGTTTTTGCCATTAAACAAAAATGCATCCTGGGTTCCGCTAGTTTGATCCCTATTAGGGCAGTTCTAGTCTGCCTTATAGGGTCTCAATGAGTTGGAATTGACTCCATGGCACACAACAACAACAACATTCCTTAATACATATCTGTTAGTAAATGTGTGTAATAGGTAATTTCAATAGTCACAAATATTGAAAAGCATACTTTTTTTTTTTTTTTAAAAACACAAAGCTGCAAGCTCAAAAAAGGTTGCAAACAGTTGTTCTTACTGGTAGCAACTTTCCTTAAAATGTGCACTGTTCTTGGCTAAGCACATTTCTCTTTTTGTTTCATTTCATGCTTCGTGCAACAGAGTATAGCAGTGGGCTGCTGTACCCAGAATAACAGAAGCTTCTGTAAGAAAAGCTCAGAGGGATCAATTCACTAACCCTTTCATTTGACAGTGGAAGAAACTGAGGCTTACAGGGGTTAAGGGATTTGCCCAAGCTGACAAGTTAAGGTTGAGCCCAACAATATGGGAAAAGGAATAGAAAATCCAGTTAATGCTTAGCTAGCCATGGTAATGTGTCATGGGACTAGCTTGCAGAAATTAAATCCGTTAATAATCCTCAAACCTTATTTTAGCCAGAAGTTTTAAATGCCTCACCTATCAAACCTTTTGCTAAAGATAATACTGTAATGGCTTTGTTTCTCTGGGTATCCAAGAATGTCTGCATTAAGCAAAAATGTCACAAGTATAGTGCACACTAGATTTCAGGCTGTGTTATAATACACATATGGGGAATATATATATAGCTATTTAATTATACACATAAATTGGCACAAATAATTGTATTGAAACAAATATACTTACATACCAACCTAATGTAAAGAACTGAACCAAATTATAATATCCTCCAATACACAAATAATTACTCAAAATTCACAAGTCACCTTGTGACCTTCATATCCTCAGAATTTAAGACCAGACCAGTAATCCAATGCTTGACTACTTTTTTAGATGCTAAATATTC
The DNA here is from genome assembly GCF_000298275.1 of Orycteropus afer afer. Taxonomy (NCBI): domain Eukaryota; kingdom Metazoa; phylum Chordata; class Mammalia; order Tubulidentata; family Orycteropodidae; genus Orycteropus; species Orycteropus afer. The sequence goes on along the minus strand of NW_006921650.1, from coordinate 7,873,640 downwards.
CAGTATGCATTTGTTTTGTTTTGTTTTTTCCCTAGACTCTCAATTCTCTTCTATCGATCTGGCTGTGAATTTAATTACTAGTGCCTAAGGGTTTGATTTATGAAATGGAACGCAAAAAGATCGATATCCTAGGCATCAGTGAACTGAATTGAACTAGTATTTTGAATAGAATAATCATATGGTCTACTATGTTGGGAATGACAAATTGAAGAGGAATGGTGTCCCATTCCAAAAAGAACATTACAAGATCTAACCTGAAGTACAACACTCTCAGTGATAGGATAATATCCATATACCTATGAGGAAAACCAGTTAATATATATGCACCAACCACTAATGTCAATGATGAAGAAATTGAAGATTTTTACCAACTTCTGCAGTCTGAAATTGATCAAACATGCAATCAAGATGCATTGATAATTATTGGTAATTTCAGTGCAAAAATTGTAAACAAAGAAGGATTGGTAGTTGGAACATAGGGCTTTGGTGATAGAAATGACACCAGAGATTGCATGATAGACTTTTGCAAGATCAATGACTCATTCATTGGAAATACCTTTTGTCAACAACATAAAAGGTGACTACACACTTGAACCTCACTGGATGGAATACACAAGACTGAAACTGTGGGAAAAGATGATGGAAAAATCAATATCATCTGTCAGAAAAAAATGCCAGGGCACTACTGCAGAACAGACTATCAATTGCTCATATGCAAGTTCTAGTTGAAGCCAAAGAAAATTAAGACAAGTCCATAAGAGTAAAAATACAACCTTGAGTGTATCCCACCTATTTAAAGATCATCTCAAGAATACATTGGACATATTAGACATTAAAGATTGAAGACGAGATGAATTGTGGAATGACATCAAGGACATCATACATGATGAAAGCAAAAGGTCATTAAAAAGACAGGAAAGGAAGATGGGCAGTACAA
>NW_006921650.1:7870627-7872313 GCF_000298275.1 Orycteropus afer afer | reverse complement strand
CCCTGTATTTTCCACCTTAAAAAAAAAAAGACAGGAAAGGAAAAAAATACCACAACGGATGTCAGAAGAGACTCTGAAACTTGCTGTTAAATGTAGAGTAACTAAAGCAAAAGCAAGAAATGATGAAGTAAAAGAGGTGAACAGAAGATTTCAAAGGGTGGCTAGAGAAGATGAAGTAAAATATTATAATGAAACGTGTAAATTCCTGGTGTTAGAAAACCAAAAGGAAAGAACACACTTGGCATTTCTCAAGCTTTAAGAACTCCAAGCCCTGAGTTGCAATAATGAAAGATTCAATGGGCACAACCAAATAATAGGCATGTGGGCTGAACATTTGCATCAGGTAGATACACTCCTTGGAGAGATCAATCGTGGGAGAACAAAAGGGCAGTGTATGCACAGGGAGACATCTGGGGGGCGGGACAGGAGTGCATGGGAGGGAAGGACACAGGGAGGAGATAACTATGAGGAGGAAGTGGGAAGAGAGTTGTTACATTGTGGGAAATTGGAGTCGATGTCATGAGACAAAATGTATGTAAACTGCTGTATGGAAAATGAATTTGCTCTGTAAATTTTCACCCAAATCACAATAAAAATTAAGCAGAAAAGATTAAATGGGCAAAATATTGACTGACTCAAGAAACATCAAAAGTAGGAATACAGGACTTCTGGTAAGATAGAGGAATAGGCAGAGAGGGGCACAGACCCTCTTCAACAAAGAAAAGAAAAACCAATTGACAGAGATACAGAAGATAATCCTGGAGCCCTGAGCTTTGAAAGGAACTATACAGAAGTGGATTAGATACCAACTAGTGGAAAAAACAAAATGAAAACATTGAGTACAGAGATGGTCAGAGCTGTGGACTGTCAGCTACTCCAACGGGACCAACAGCCTGAATATTTCCAAGTGGTGTTTGGACCTGAGAATTGACTTAATGTTCAGCCCTGATCACCAAAGTCTGCAGGGACGACTGCGCTGGTGGCCTATGACTAAGAAGGGAAACAGCAAGGAGGGAGATAACCTGAGCTGTTGACTTTCTGCTATCTGGAGGCCACAGCTATTTTGGATATTTAAAGTGACTGAGGGTACAGACATTTTGAAACTTTATAAGTGGCCACCATTTTGGATTTTAAAGTGATAACATTCTCATTCAGATTCTGGGTACCTAGGAATAGGCTCTGTTTGCCAAGAGCAGCAGGGACATACAAGAGGCTGACAACAGGAAAGGAGACAGGTGGTGGGTGTATAAGTATTGTCAATTAGCGAATAGAGGAGCACACCACAGTACCCTGTTTGTGTAGATAACATACAAAGAAAATGAAAATTGTTGGCAAGTCACTCCCACATACAATCACCAATTAAATATAAACACAAAAACGTCACAATGCCTCGGAGACAACAGAGCATCATAGTCCACACAAAGAAGCAAGATAAAGCAGGGGAAACAAGGGGCCAGGATACAGACCTAAAACATATCCCTGAGGAAGATGCAGTATTGGAACTCCTTGATAAGGAATTCAAAAGAATTATATTTAGGTATCTTCAACGAATTGAGAGGCAGATCAAGGAAAACACAGAGAAGACACTAGCACAATTTCAAAAGACAATACAAGAACAAAATGACAAAATAAATGAAAAATTAGAAATGATACAAAATCTACACACAGAAATCCAGAAGATTAATA
>NW_006921650.1:7867034-7868157 GCF_000298275.1 Orycteropus afer afer | reverse complement strand
CTACTTCCGTAGTGATACTGCCTCAGAAACCCAAGGAGGGGTCGCTATGAGTCGGGGCTGACTCGACGGCACATAACAACAACAGCAACAACAAAACAATAGCAATGAAGGAAGTGATAACATGATCCATAAACAAAACGAACTCAGCATAGAAAAGAAATAGACACCACGAAAAAGCACATAACAAAAATGACAGCAATAAATTCATATTTGCCGATGATTACATATCTGTCAAGGGACTTATCTCTAAGATTTATAGAAAACTCTAAGGCCTCAACAGCAAAGGAATTAACAATTCAGTTGAAAAATGGGCAGAAGATATGAATAGACACTTCACCAAGGAGAATATTCAGGGGCCTAGCTATTACATGAAGGGACACCTACATCATTGGCCATCAGAGAGATGCAGATCAAAACAACAATGAGATACCGTCTCACTCCAGCACTGATGGCAAGGTTCAACAGGAGAAAATAACAAATGCTGGTGGGGATGTGGAGAGATTGGGACACTCATATACTGCTGGTGGGACTGTGAAGTGATACAACCACTGTGGAAAGCAATATGGCAATTCCTTAGAAAGCTGGAACTGGAGACACTCTTTGACCCAACAATCTCATTACTAGGTATATATCCTAGAGAGGTGAGAGCCAGGACAGGAACAGATATATGCATGCTCATGTTCATTGCAGCATTATTTACAATAGCTAAAGGATGGAAACAACCTACATGCCCATCAGTGGAAGAGTGGATGATCAAATTATGGTACATACACATAATGGAATGCTATGCAGCACTAAAGAATAATATAGAGTCTGCAAAACCCTGCATAATATGGATGAACGTGGACATTATGCACAGTGAAATAAGTCAATCACAGAAGGACAAATATAGTATTAATTCGTTCTTGTGGAGGGTCAAGAAAAGATTTATATATGGAGGGAAACTTTCTTTTTTGGTTGCCAGGGGTGTGGGGGAGAACACTGTGAAAAAAAAATACATTGACCCATGTCACTTTAGTTTTGTGTATTTCATTGTACATAAATTATATTTCAATAAAATGCATTAAAAAATAAAGTAGGAATACACAGTCACTGTATGAAAAAGAATTAGTTGACATACAAC
>NW_006921650.1:7819459-7858337 GCF_000298275.1 Orycteropus afer afer | reverse complement strand
TATAGCAGGGATTGTGGGGCTGGCGCAGGATCGGGCAGTGTTTCGTTCTGCTGTGCATGGGGTCGCTATGAGTCGGAAACAACTCGACGGCACTTAACAACAACAACAACAGGAATTGACAGAATACCTATTGAGATGTTTCAACAAATGGATGCAAAGCTGGCAGTAATCACTAGTCTATGCCAAGAAATTTGGAAGACAGGTACTTGGCCAACCAATTTGAAGATATTCATATTTGTGCCCATTCCAAAGAGAGGTGTTCCAAAAGAATGGGGAAATTAGCAAAGAACATAATTAATATAATTGTTGTCATTGTTATGTGCCGTCGAGTTGGCCACAACTCATAGTGACCCTTCCTTGGGTTTCTGAGGCAGTATCACTATGGAAGTAGATTGCCCAATCTTCTTTCTGAGGAGTGGCTGGTGGGTTTGAACCACCAGCCTTCTGCTTAGCAGTCAAGTGCTTTAGGCACTACGCTACCAGAGCTCCCAATTAATATCATAGAGAAGTAAAATTTAGCTAAAAATAACTCAAAAGCAGTTGTAGCAGTACATAGAAAGGGAACTGCCAGAAATTCAAGACAGATTCAGAATATGATGTGGAATGAAAGAGATGATTGCTGACCTCAGATGGATCTTGACTGAAAGCATAGAATACCAGAAAGATGTTTACCTGTGTGTTATTGACTCTGCAAAGGCATCCGATTGTGTGGATCATAATAAATTATGGATAACATTGTGAAGATTGGGATTTCCAGAATACTTAATTGTGTTCATATGGAACCTGTACATAGACCAAGAGGCAGTTGTTTGAATGGAATAAGGGGATACTGCATGGTTTAAAAACAGCAAAGGTGTGTGTCAGGTCTGTATCCTTTCACTATACTTAACTCAATCTGTGTGCTGAGTAAATAATCTGAGAAGTTGGACTATATGATGAAGAGTGTGGATCAGGATTGGAGGAAGATTCATTAACAATATACAGATGACACAACCTTGCTTGCTGAAAGTGAAGAGAACTTGAAGCACTTATTGATGAAGATCAAAGACTACTGTCTTCAGTATGGATTACACTATACTGAAACAAAAAGCAACATAGAATAAACTGGACCAATAAGCAACATCATGATAAACAGAAAATATTGATGCTGTAAAGGATTTCCTTTTATTTGGATCCAAAATCAATGTCCATGGAATCAGCAGTCAAGAAATCAAATGACATATTGCATTTGGAAAATCTGCTTCAAAATATCTCTTTACAATATTGAAAAGTAAAATGTTACTTTGAGGACTAAGGTGTACCTGATCCAAGCCAGGGTCTTTTCAGTAACTTCGTATGCATTGGAAAGCTGGACAGTGAATAAGGAAGACTGAAGAAGAATGGATACCTTTGAATTATGGTGTTGGCAAACAATATTGCATATAGCATGGACTGCTGGAAGAACGAACAAATCTATCTTGAAAGAAGTACAGCTGGAAGCTCCTTAGAAGCAATGATGGTGAGACTTTGTTTCATGTACTTTGGACATGTTATCAGGAGGGACCAGTTCCTCGAGAAGGGCATCATTCTTGGAGAAGCAGAGGGTCAGCAAAAAAGATCCTCAATGACATGGACTGACACAGTGGCTGCAACAGTGGGCTCAAGCATAGCAACAATTGTGCAGGTGGCACGGGACCGGGCAGTGTTTTGTTCCGTTGTACACAGGACTACTATGAATTAGAACCATCTTGATGGCACCTATCAACAGCAAGTGTTTCACTTATTGCAATATTATGGCAAATAAGACTGATCCTCTTTCATTATTTTTTAAACCTTACAAAAACTCCAGGCTATTGTTGAATGTCACCACCCACATCCATCTGGCGCCATCATCATGAACTTTAGAATAACTTTGCCTATTCAAAAAAAAAAAAAAAATATATATATATATATATATAGGGAGCTCTGGTGGTGTAGTGCCTCAGGCATTTGACTGCTAACCAGAAGGCTACTGGTTCAAACCCACCAGCCACTCCTCAGAAAGAAGGTTGGGCAATCTACTTCTGTAGTGATACCACCTTGGAATCCCAAGGATGGGTCGCTATGAGTTGGATCTGACTCGATGGCAGTGAGTTTGATTTTTGTTTTGTTAAAAAATAAAACAAACTAAAAAACAAAAAAAAAGAACCCTTACTGGTGCCCAGCTACCAATGCCAATCACTCAGAAAGGGATCAAAATTCGAGATCCTGGATAGAGTGGGAGAAAAAAAGTGGACCAAAATTCAAAATCATAGAAAACACCAGGATTACTGGTTGGATAGAGATTGGTGAAACCCCTGAGACTATGGCCCCAAATCACCCTTCAGGAATGGAATTGGATTTGCTCCCATGGCTCAAGTCTCAGCCAAACAATAGACAGGTCTAGGAGCTGAACAACTACACCAGGGAGGTGCACTTCTTAGAACAATCAACTGTGGGAGATCAGAAGGGCAGCATTTGCACAGGTGGAAAGCTAGGCAGGCCGGAATGCATAGGTAAGAAGGACACAAAGAAGGGTTAACAACAGGGAGGAAGTGGGAGCCAGCTATTGCATTGTGGGGATTGTAATCAATATTGGGAAACAAAATGTATCTGAACTGTTGGGGGTAAAATAATCCGCTTTGAAAAATTGCACTCAAATCACAATTTAAAAAAAAGAAAAAAGAAAGAAAGATTTACAGGCTTGGAAACCCTATGGGGCAGTTTTACTCTGTCCCATAGGGTTGCTATGAGTAGGAAACAACTTAATGGCAGTAGGTTTTTGGTTTTTTAAAAATCTTATTGGGGGAAAAAAAAAAACCCTATTGATAACTTGTCTTAGCTATCTAGTGCTCCTAACACAGAAATAGCACAAGTGGATGTCTTTAACAGAAATTTATCTTCTCACAGTTTATTTTTTTGTTGTTGTTGTCATTGTGCTATTGAGTTGGCTCTATCTCATAGTGACTCTATGTACAACAAAATGAAACACTGCCCGGTCCTGTGCCAGCCTCACAATGCTTGTTATACCTGACTGCATTGTTGCAGCCACTGTGTCAGTCCATCGCATTGAGGACCTTCTCCTTTTTCACTGGCCCTCCACTTTACCAAGCATGATATCATTCTCCAAGGAATGGTCCCTTCTAACAACATGACCGAAGTAGGTAAGATGAAGTCTGGCCATTCTCATTTCCAAGGAGCATTCTAGCTACATTTCTTCCAGACAAATTTGTTCATTCTTCTGGCCATGGTATTTTCAGTATTCTTCTCCAATACCACAAGTCAAAAAGCATCAGTTCTTCTTAGATCTTCTTTATTATGAATTTAAACATTGTTCAGCTTTCATATGCATATGAGGCAATTAAAAATACCATGGCTTGGGTTAGGCGCACTTGCTCTTCAGCACTTTAAAGAGGTCTTTTGCAGCAGATTTGCCCAGTGCAATATGACATCTGATTTCTTGACTGCTACTTCCATTGGTGTTGATTGTGGAACCAATATGAAATCTTTGCCAACTTCAATCTTTTCTCCATTTATCGTAATGCTGCTTATTGGTCCAGTTGTGAGGACTTTTTTTTTTTATGTTAAGGTGTAATTCATACTGCAAACTGTAGTCATTAATCTTCATCAGTAGGCGCTTCAAGTCATCTTCACTTTCAGCAAGCAAAGTTGTGTCATCTGTGTATCGCAGGTTGTTAATGAGTCTTCCTCCAGTCCCGATGCCATGATCTTCTTCATATAGTCCAGTTTCTCGAATTATTATAAGCAGAAGCTTTGAGAAAGTTCTTTATTCTCTGGCATACTTGGACCCTGCATGTAGCTGTGTCATTGCTCAGCAGCCTGCTATGCCCTGCTGACCTTGGGACTTACAATGGACTTAAGTTAATGGCCTGCTGTGTGGTTTGGTAACATCGGGATTGTGCCTTTTTACTTGTCAACCTTGGAGTTTCTCAGCCTCAGCAGCCAGCAGCTGTCTGAGTGAAGAAATGCCTCTAGCTTCAGTGGGCTGGGAGCAGGAGGCAGAGCTGGACCCCAAGGTTGAGGGGCTTTCATCCAGCCCCTAGGACCTGGCACTTTGAACTTGGACTTAAAGCCTCCAAATTGTAAGAATAAACTCCTGTTTGTTAAGGCCATCCCGTTTGTGGTCTGTTTCTCATCAGAGTGGCACTAGGTAACCAGAACACTGGTTGATAATTTTCACATTCTGTGGGATTACCTTTGTTTGGAATGGGTACAAATATGGATATCTTCCAGTCAGTTGGCCAGGTAGCTATCTTCCAGATTTCTTGGCATAGGTGAGTAAGTGCCTCCAGTACGACATCTGTTTGTTGAAACATCTCAATGGGTAGTCCGTCAATCCTGGAGCCTTGTTTTTCACAAATTCCTTCCATGCAGCTTGGATTTCTTCCTTCAATACCATTGGTTCTTGATCATATACCACCTCCTGAAATAGATGAACATCAAGCAATTCTTTTTGGTACAGTGAATCTGTGTTCTTTCCATCTTCTTTTGATATTTCCTGCATCATTCAATTTTTGCCCATAGAATCTTTCAATATTGCAATTCAAGGCTTGAATTTTTTCTTCAGTTCTTTCATTTTGAGAAATGGTGAACATATTCTTCTCTTTTGGTTTTCTAACTCCAGGTCTTTGCACATTTCATTATAATAAAACCTTTGTCTGCTTGAGCTGCTCTTTGAAATCTCTGTTCAGCTCTTTTATCTTTTCATTTCTTCCATTTACTTTAACTACTCTCTGTTCAAGGGCAAATTTCAGAGTCTCTTCTGACATTCATTTTGGTCTTTTCTTCCTTTCCTGTCTTTTTAATGACCTTTTGCTTTCTTTGTGGATGATGCTGTTAATGTCATCCCACAATTCCTCTGGTTTCCAGTCACTGGTGTTCAATGTGTCAAATCTATTCTCCAGATGGTTTCTTAATTCAGGTGGAATATAATCAAGGTCATATTCTGGCTCTCATGGACTTGTTTTAATTGTCTTCAACTTCACCTTGAACTTACATATGAGCAGTTGATAGTCTGTTCCACAGTTAGCCCCTGGCCTTATTTTGGCTGAAGATATTGAGCTGCTCTATCTCCTCTTTCCATAGATGTCATCAATCTGATTCCTGTGTACTCCATCTGGCGAGGTCTACATGTATAGATGCCCTTTATGTTGTTGAAAAAAGGTATTTGCAATGAATAAATCACTGGTCTTGCAAAATTCTGTCATGTGATCTCCAGCATTATTTCTATCACCAAGGCCACATTTTCCAACTACTAGTGATTCTTCTTTGTTTCCAATTTTCTCATTCCAATCATCAGTAATAATCCATACATCTTGATTGAATGTTTGGTCAATTTGGTCTGCAGTAGTTGGTAAAAATCTTCAAATTCCTCATCTTTGACTTTAGTGGTTGGTGCATAAATTTGAATAATAGTAGTATTAATTGGCCTTCCTTGTAGGTGTATGGATATTATCCTGTCACTGACAGCATTGTACTTCAGGATAGATCTTGAAACATTCTTTGTGACAATGAATGGCACGCCATTTCTCTTCAACTTATCATTCCCAGCATAGTAGATCATATGGCTGTCTGATTAAAAAATGGCCAAAGCCAGTCCATTTCAGCTCTAGGATATTGATCTCTATTCATTTCATTTCATTTTTGAGAACTTCCAATTTCCCTAGATTTGTACCTCATACATTCCATTTTCTGATTATTAATGGATGTTTGCAGCTGTTTCATCCCATTTTGAGTCATGCCTCATCAGCAAATAGAGGTCCCAGAAGCTTTATTCCATTCCTATCATTAAGATTGACTCTACTTTGGGAGCTCTGGTGACGTAGTACCTAAGGCATTTGCCTGCTAACCAGAAGGCTGGCAGTTCAAACCCACAAGCCACTCCTCAGAAGAAAGATCAGGCAATCTATTTCCATAGTGATACTGCCTCAGAAACCCAAGGAGGGGTCACTATGAGTCGGATCAGACTTGAAGGGAGTGAATTTGGTTTTTTGTTTCGGTTCTACTTTGAGGAGGCAGCTGTTCCTTAGTTGTATTTTGAGTTTCTTCGAACCTGAGGGGCTCATCTTCTGGCACCATATCAGACAATATTTCAGGGCTATTCATAAAGTTTTCCAGTGATATATTGATATTCATAAGGTTTTCACTGGACAGTTCTTTGAGAAGTGGATGGCTCCTTCCTTCTCCTGAGTCTGTCCTAGTCTGGAAGCTCCACTGAAACCTGTCTGCCATGTTTGACCTTGCTGGTATTTGAAATACCTGTGGCATAGCCTCCAGCCTCACAGCAACATGCAACCACCATAGTGTGACAAACTGATAGATGAGTGGTGGCACTATCCCCAGTCATAACAAATTATTTGTATTCCCTGAGAACTTACCATGTAATTCCCTGACTCTGTGCTTTTTGCATGTACCATTCTACTGCAGGAATGCCTCCTTACTCCTCTACCCCAACCTCATTTATCTAACAAAATCTTTTTTATCCTCCTAAGTGAAATGTTTCTCATTTTATCCACCTATTTGCCTATTATAGACCTATTATAGAATGGTTATCCATTGATGAAGTATGATTGTCCTTCTCCAACAATTGAGTCTTCCAAAGTAAGCCAGTCAAAGTCTTGGACATTATTCTGTGATCCAAGGGGTTTTCACTGGCTAATTTTCCAAAGTAGATTGCCAGGTATTCCTTTCTAATCTGTTTTAGTTTGGAAGCTCCACTGAAACCTGTCCATTATGGTTGCCCCTGTTAGTATTTGAAATACCTTCCATGGAGTGGCTGGTGGGTTTGAACCACCAACCTTCTGATTATCAGTCAAATGCTTAGGCACCATGCCACCAGAGCTTCTTGGTAGCATAGGTTCCAGTATCATAATAACACGCAAGCCATCACAGTATGACAAACTGACAGCTGGGGTGGTGCTCTACCCAGTTACCAAGGTTCTTATATAAGTGAGGCATATATTGATGAAAATTGCTGGGAATTGGCTTTTTCCCTCTTTTGGATGAATTGCATTTGTTCAACATATCTTCAAGGTTATTCCATACAAATCTACTTCTACCATCAGTATAAACACAAAAATTGGCATTGCAGAAGGGGCCTTTAAGGCGAGCTAGGGGAGGAATGCTTAAAAGGTAAGAGTTGAGTCAGCTATCTCCCTGCTCTCTCATGCCTCGGGGCACTTGCCTTGCTGACTATTAATGATCACCTTAGGCCCTGAAGCACAATGATGAGAGACCCCCAGTGACTGTTTCAACTTTAGACAAAGCTTTTAGTTTTTCCCCTTTTTGGTGAGGGAGAGATTCAGCAATTCCGTGAGTTAGTTTGATAGAAAAGTAAAATCTTAAAGCTGGAGAAAAGGGTCAACATGTCATCTAATCCAGCTCTTTGCTTCCAGAGAGACCTGAGGAAGTAACCAGTATCTCCTGTTTCTAAAGGTCTGTGGGAGTGAAAAATCCTTTGTTCATCCAAGCCAGCATTTGTCAGCCCTCACCAGCAAGGAATTCTTTCTCAGTTCTCACTTCTTATCCTGCCTGCTGTTCCTCTCCTCAGCATCTTCAGCCTCGTTTCCTGTGAACACGAAGAACAGCTGGTCAGCTTCCTCTAAGGCAACTGGTGTAATATCTCTGGTTTACTGGGACCACTAGTGAGCAAGTGTCTTCCCTGTGTAAAGCAAGCTACATGCTTCTAACTTAGACCAGAAGAGCCTCCCTCTGATCGTCTTCTACTGAAAGTCGGTGAGGTTAGAGGGGTGCAGGGCATGGGGAGAGCCTTTCATGAAAATGCAGCACTTGCAATTCATTGAGGAAATGGAAGAAGTGTTCTCATCAGACACTAGGGAATGAATTTTGCTTTGCACAGCACAGCTGCCCTTCTGCAAACTGTTCCACAGCAGGTCAATTGATTCAAAATTCCACTGCAAGTGTCTGTTAATATCTAGTGAGATGTTCAAAGCAAGTTAACCATCTACTAGTTTTGGGGTTTTTTTCTCTCTCTCTCTCTCTCTGTTTTTCTTTTTTGGTTTCATTGAGAAACAGACAAAACTGCTAACATGTGTTTCTTTTGCTAAACTTTAGTCTTCTCACAGTTTGAAACTGTAGAAAATCAATTAGATGGTTTGAATGACACCCTTTCCTGGCACAAAAGCATTTCTTCATTCTTTCAGGGTGGTGAACACGTTGCAACATCTACCACTAACAGCCTGTTAGGATTCGCTGCTAAATTAATGTAGTACAAATAAACCCGACAGAAGGCCTGTGGAATGCTAAGCATCCCCTCTCTCCTCTGCTGTGGCCTCCTTGCTGTTCAGGACCCTCCTGCTTCACTTGCTGCAACATCTGGACAGCATTCGGGGTTGTCTCTCAAGGACACCGGCGTGCACCTCCGGTGAATTTCAACATCTCTCTGGCTCTAATCTATATTTAATGTTTCGTGACTGGTAGTCAAAGAAGCTTCAGCTAAATATCAGGTTGGAATGAAAATGATCCTTGGGAGAACATTCGCTTCCAGCATGTGCCAGCAAAGTGTCTGTGACAGAGGCTTTCCCTGGAGATGTGTTGCCCATTCTCTTGTAGTAATAATAATGACGCCTTATGATTGCTGTGCCCACATAATCAAAGATCGCTTCATCAAATGTGCTCCCGAGGGGAAGCTGCCTCAGCTCCAAACTGGATGTCAGTCACAGAGAGCAGCACCCCTAGGGATCCCCAATCTTTGGCTTGCCCTTTTCAGAGCTGTGCTGTTAGCATTGTGTTTCTTCATATTCTTCTCGGTGCAAATGATGTGTAAATCATGCCCTGCAGAAGGCACATGTGGTGAAGGGGAGAGGGTGGGAAGGAAGGTGGGGCTGGTGTATTCTTCTCCCCCCACCCCCTCCCCAACCTACCACAGGGATTTCTCACATGGAACATAATTACATCTGTGCCATATGGACTCATTTATATTCTATTACAGGTTAAGCTAATACGACTCTGAAAGATGCTAAAAATACCTCAAAGTATTCTAGAGCTGTCAAAACACTTGGCATTTCTTGCTCACTCTTTTGAATACTGGTGTTTTTATTTTTGTTGGGAGATTCAGAGAGCTAAGAAAGCATGCTGGCATGCTTGTGTCCAGTCTATAAAAACAATTTAATTTCCTGTATTACTACAGTCTACAGGCTTGTAAAGACTAGATCTCTCTCTCTCTCTTTTTTTAATAAACCTGGAATGGCCACAAGGCATGGGCATTGACGCCCCTACACTTGTGGATTTTAATTTCCCAAGGTAGAAAACACAGATTTCAGATGTGTGTTGTTGTCAGCTTTAGACTATTTCTTGCTTTTGATATAATTATTCATTGTGATAGAGAAACACCTGCAGCAGGCAGACACACCAGAGAAATGCTGTGTGAGCTGTAAGAGTCAGTGTGGATTTTGGGCAAATCTTGTCGAGATTTTACATGTGGCATGATAATGAGTAGCATAGTCTGTAATGAATAATGAGCTCAACAATGATTTACAGTGGCATGTTGGGTTGATCTCATGCAATGGTTAAAGTCCATCAACCCACTAATTTCTCCTATCATTTGGGAATCAGTAGGCTATGCTTGTGTAGATTCTTAACCAAGAGGTTTGCTTATGTAATTCTTTCATTATTACTATCTTAACATATTAGTGAGATTTAAAACATTAATTAGCTTTGGGAACAGAAGAGCAAGCACAAATATAATATTTTACTTTTCTATGCTTGACAAGCAACATTTCCAAACCATATAAGGTACTGATCACAGTATGAGCCATCAGTTAAATACACAGACCATTTAACTAAGAGTTGAAATTCATACAAAGGCATACTTTTCTAATTTGATAATAACTGTTCCATGCTATCTGGTGGATGGATTGGTTGAAATTGCCAGGGTTCCAATCTCAATTCTGCTATTTACTAGCTTGATAGTTTGGCAAGCTTAACAATTTTTTTCAAGCCTCAGTTTCCACATCTATGAAATGGAACATAATAAAAGTAACTACTCCATGGCATTGTTGGGACTACTAAGTGAGATAATGTGGGTAAAATAATAGGCATAATGTCTACCACATAATAGTCACTCAACAAATATTAGTAATCTGTTGATTTTAGTTTTAACATGGACAACTTCTTTGCATAATTATATGGCTATTTTAGTGAAAAATTATGTTTTGCCAAAATTATGTTAATCATCAACCATCCATTTATCTTAGTCATGTAGACCAGAGGTGCTTGCCATTTTTGGATCACACAGCTTAGGTCTTTCTTGAACTGGCCTAAGGTCCTATCCCAGTCTCATAATATGTGTTATACCTGATCCCATTACTGCAGCCACTGTGTCAATCCACCTCATCGAAGGTTTTCCCCTTTGGCACTGACCTTCTACTTTACCAAGCATAATATCCCTCTCCAGGGAATGGTCCCTTCTGACAACATGACCCATATTGGTGAGATGAAGTCTGGGCATTCTCGCTTCCAAGGAGCATTCCAGCTGCACTTCTTCCAGGACACATTTGTTCATTCTTCTGGCAGTCTATGGCACTTTCAGTATTCTTTGCCAACACCACAACTCAAAAGCATCAACTCTTCTTAGGTCTTCCTTACTCATTGTCCAGCTTTCATATGCATATGAGGCGATTGAAAACACCATGGCTTGGGTTAGGTGAACCTTGGTCTTCAAAGAGACATCTTTGCTCTTCAGCACTTTAAAGAGGTCTTTTGCAGCAGATTTTCCCAGTGCAATATGTCATCTGATTCTTGACTGCTGCTTCCTTTGGTGTTGCTGTGGAAACAAGTAATATGAAATCTTTGACAGCTTCAATCTCTTCTCCATTTATTATGATGCTGCACTTGTGAGGATCTTTGTTTTCTTTATGTTGAGGTATAATCCATATTGCAGACAGTAGTCTTTAATCTTCATCAGTGTTCAGTTACCTAGTGCCACTCTGACAGGAATATACCGCAAATGGGATGGTCTTAACAAACAGGAGTTTATTCTTACAATTTGGAGGCGTTAAGTATGAGTTCAAAGTGCCAGGTCCTAGGGGCTGGATGAAAGCCCCTCAACCTTGGGGTGCATGCAGCTCTACCTCCTGCTCCCAGCCCACTGAAGCTGGGGGCTTTTCTTCACTCAGCTGCTGGCTGCTGAGGCTGACAAGTCCAAAGTTGACAAGTAAAAAGGCACAGTCCTGATGTTGCCAAACCACATGGCAGGCCACTAATTCAAGTCCACTGAAAGTCCCAAGGTTGTCAGAGCATGGTAGACTGCTGAACAAAAATGTAGCATGGTTACATGCAGGGTCCAAGCATGCCATAAGCTAGAGACCGTTCTCCAAGTCTTCTCCATATATATAGGAAGCAGACCACATCCGTAAGGCAGCCACTCAGCTGCTCACAGAAGATTCCATCATGGAGTTGATTACCGGTCTCATCATGGGGAATACTACATCCAGATGCCCAGTCACTCAACCAGGCCCAGCCAAGTTGCTACACAAATTTAACTACCACAATCAGTAAGTGCTTCAAGTTATCTTCACTTTCAGCAAGCAAGGTTGTGTTGTCTGGATATTGTAGGTCATTAATGAGATTTCCTCTGATCCTGATGATGAGTTTTTCTTCATATAGTCCAGCTTTTCAGATTATTTGCTCAGCATACAGATTGAATAATATGGTGAAAGGACACAACCCTGATGCACACCCTTCCTGCTTTTAAAACATGCACTATCTCCCTGTTCTGTTTGAATGACAGCCTCCCGGTCTATGTACAAGTTCCTCATGAGCACAGTGAAGTGTTCTGGAATTCCCATTCTTCTCAATGTTATCCACAATTTGTTATGATCCACACAATCAAATGCTTTTGTGTAGTCAATAAAGCACAAGTAAACATTTTTCTGGTATTCTTTGCTTTCAGCCATCTGACATCAGCAATGACATCCCTCTTTCCATGTCCTCTTCTGAATTCAAATTGTATTTCTGGAAGTTCTCTGTCAATATACTGCTGCAAGTGCTTTGGAATTATCTTCAGCAAGCTTACTTGTATGTGATATTAATGATATTGTTTGATAATTTCTACATTCTGTGGGATCATCGTTTTTTGGAATGGGTACAAATATGGATGTCTTCCAGTCGGCCAGGTAGCTGTCTTCCAAATCTTTTGGCATAGGTGAGTGAGTGCCTCCAGAGCAGCAACCATTTGTTGAAACATCTCAATGGGCATTCCGTTAATTCCTGGAGCTTTGTTTTTCACCAATTTCTTCAGTGCAGCTTCAACTTCTTCCCTCAGTACCATTGGTTCTTGATCATATACCACCTCCTAAAATAGATTAACATTGACCAATTATTTTTGATACAGTGACTCTGTGTATTCCTTCCATCTTCTCTTGATGTTTCCTGCATCATTCAATAATTTGCCCATAGAATCTTTCAATATTGCACCTTGATGCTTGAATTTTTTCTTCAGGTCTTTCAGCTTGAGAAATGCTGAGTATGTTCTTTCCTTTTGGTTTTTCTAACTCCAGGTCTTTGCACATTTCATTATAATACTTTATTTTGTCTTCTTGAGCTGCTTTTTGAAATCTTCTGCTTAGATCTTTTATCTTGTAATTTCTTCCATTTGCTTTAGCTACTCTCCATTCAAGGGCAAATTTCAGAGTCTCTTCTGACATCCATTTTGGTCTTTTCTTCCTTTCCTGTCTGTTTAAAGACCTTTAGCTTTCTTCATGTATGATGTTCTTGATGTCATCCCACAATTTCTTTGGTTTTCAGTCATTTGTGTTCAATGTGTCAAATCTATTCTTCAGATGGTCTCTAAATTCAGGTGGGACAGAATCAATGTCATATTCAAGCTCTTGTGGACTTGTTTCAATTGTCTTCAGCTTTAATGTGAACTTGCATATGAGCACTTGACTGTCTGTTCCACAGTCAGCTCCTGGCCCTCCTCTTTCCACAGATGTACTCAATCTGATTCCTGTGTACTCCAGCTGGCAAGGTCCATGTATATAGCTACCACTTATATTGTTGAGGAGCTCTGGTAGCACAGTAACTAAGACATCTGAATGTTAAGCAGAAGGTTGGTGATTCAAACCCACCAGCCACTCCACAGAAACAAGACTGGGCAATCTACATCTGTAAAGCCTAGGAAACCCAGTGGGCATTGCTATGAGTCAGAATTGACTCTGTGGCAGTGGGTTGGGTTTAGGTTTTGTGTATATTGTTTTAAAAAGTTATTTGCAATGAATAAGTCATTGGTCTTGCAAAATTCTTATCATGTGATCTCCAGAGTCATTTCTATCATCAAGGCCATATTTCTACCTACCGATGATTTTTCTTTGTTTCCAACTTTTGCATTCCAAATATCAGCAATAATCAGTACATCCTGATTACATGTTTGGTTAATTTTAGACCCAGTAGTTGGTAAAAATCTTTAGTTTCCTCATCTTTGGCTTTGGTGGTTTGTGTGTGACTTTAATAGTATTAAGTGGTCTTCTTTGTAGCTGTATGGATATTACCCTATCACTGACAGCACTGTACTTCAGGATAGATCTTGAATCATTCTTTGTGATGATGGATGACACGCCATTTCTCTTCAATTTGTCATTCCCAACATAGTAGATCATGTGGTTGTCTGATTCAAAATGGCCCAAACCAGTCCATTTTAGCTCACAGATGCCTAGGATATCTATCTTTATATGTTCCATTTCATTTTTGACAACTTCCAGTTTTCCTAGATTTATATTTTGTACATTCCATGTTCCAATTACTAATGGATGTTTGCAGCTGTTTCTACTCATTTTGTATTGTGCCACATCAGCCAATGGAGGTCCCTAAAGCTTTTACTCCATCCATTTAATTAAGGTCGTCCCTACTCGGAAGAGTCAGTTCTTCCCCAGTCATTTTTGAGCGCTTTCTGACCTAATGGGCTTATGTTCCGGCACTGTTATACTTAAGGTCACCATTAGTCAGAGATGAGTTGATGGCAACTAACAACATTTAGCCTCAAGGTCTTAGGTAAGTCATATCCTTTCTAGTCTGCAAAAGTAGGCTCTAGATTACCTCTCAGGCCTTTTTTCTTTCCTTCAGATTTCCTATTGTACCATAAAAATGAAATGAAAGTCATTATTATGAGAGAAAGCTGTTAAGTTCCCTAATCACTTCAAACCTTTTATTTTTAAATTGAAGGTTAAATTAAAACTTTGTGTAGAAACAGGATTTTCCCTCCACTTGCCTTGGCTTTGTGATTAGAAATAGAGGCAATGGCAAATGAGATATGGGCAACACTTGATAAATAACCTCGTACTTGGCCATGCTGTAAGCGCTAGGTTTGGGAACAGAATTTGAAGGATTTAGTAGCCAGGGAAGTAGCAATGTGATTCTAGAACCTTAGAAATTTCACGCTTAAGAGTGATCTTTCTCAGCTTTTAGAAAATGTTTTTTTTTTCCCCCCTCTCAAAATTAACCCAGAGGAGGCTCTTCTGCAGAGATTAGGCTTGTAAGTTTTTAAGTTCTTCCTTTTTTTGTTTTCTCTTGTCAACTGTATTAGAAATTCCTTTAAAGTAAAAATGAAAGTTTTCCTCTTTAGCCTTACATATTGTAAATAAAACGAATCTTTAAAATGGTAAATGGGATTTGTTTCTCAGGCTGGGTCAATATGAGATTAACGTTTTCCAAAATGTCATATTATTTGGCCCTAAATCTTTTCTCATAATATCTTTCCTAACCTATTCCTCTGTTGTCAACATGAGGCTACAGAGGGTGTTAGAGATAAGAACTGGTAGAAATCTACTTGACTGAGAGTCAAGAGGAGGTCTTTTTCTTATCCCCCATGCAGTGTGTCTTAATAGGTCAGGGAGAAAATTATTTGAGAAAAGCTAGCAGTAAAAGAAAAACAACATAAGATAATCACTAGGTTCATAAACACAAACGTGTATTTGTTCCTGGAAGGGGCAGGGGGCAGAAAAGTGTGTGTGTATACATGTGTTTGTTTTTGTGTAGAACCAGACTTAATTACAAATTTAAAATTAACTAGCATTCCCTTTATACATACCTAGACACAATATACTTCTTGAAGTATATTCAAGAAGTGACAAAGACTACCAATAGCAGAAATTTTGTTCTCCTGACTTAACACCTAATGGTGGGGAAAGTAACCTGTTATAACCATTCTGGCTCCCTGATGCCATACGTAGGTGCTTACAATTTAGAAACATAGCTACTGTTTTGCCATCTCACTGACATCAAGTCAATTACAACTCATAGTGACCCCCATTGAGTTTCTAAGGCTATAAATTTTTACAAAAGCAGACTGACTTATCTTTCTTCGCTCCTTAGTGTTTTCCCATCTCTTCAGGTGGTGTAGTGCCTAAGGCATTTGACTGCTGAACAGAAGGCTGATGGTTCAAATCCACCGTCCACTCCTTGGAAGGGAGATTGGCAATCTACTTCTGTAGTGATTCCACCTTAGAAACCAAGGAGGGGTCGCTTCGAGTTGGATCCAACTCAATGGCAGTGAGGTGTGTTTTTTTTTTTTAATGTAGAAGGGAGGATAATTTCAATTTTCAGCATTCATTTATAAAACTTTGGGACAAAAAGGCAACTTCCTAGAGTTGTAATTGACTGAAAAACTATCATATATGAAAAAAATCCTCTGAAGATGAAAGAAAATTCAAAATCTAGCCACAAAATTTTCTAACATTTCACATAACCTAAGAAAGAAAAAAGTTAGTAAAAGGACATGAAAGTAAAGACCAAAATGAAATCAGAAAAGACTTGGACACTTGCTATTGAACATAGAGGAGTAAAGTGAATAGAGAAGTGATAAAGCTAAAGAGGATGAATAGAAGATTTCAAAGGATGGCTCCAGAAGACAAAGTCAAGTATTATAATACAAAGACCTGAAGTGAGAAAATCAAAAGGGAAAAACACACTTCGGATTTCTAAAGCTGAAAGAACTGAAGAAAAAATTCAGTACTCCAGTTGCAAAATGGAAGATTTCTGTGGGCAAAACATTGATTGAACAACCCGGGAAGCATCAAAAGATGGAAGGAATACACAGAGTCACTGTACCAAAAAGAATTGGTTGATGTTCAACCATTTCAAGATATGATCAGGAACTGATGGAACTGAAGGAAGAAAATCCAAGCTGCACTGAAGGCATTGGCAAAAAAACATGCCACTAGAAACTAATGGAATAGCAATTGAGATATTTCGACAAACAGGTGTAATGCTGGAAGTGCTCATTCATCTGTGCCCCAAAATTTGGAAGACAGCTACCTGGCCAACTGACTGGAAGAGATCCATCTTTGTGCCCATTTCAAAGAAAGGTGATCCAACAGAATGTGGAAATTATGGAATAATATCATTAATATCACATATAAGTAAAATTTAACTGAAGATAGATCAAAAGCAGTTGCAGCAGTATATTGACAGAGAACTGCCAGAAATTCAAAACAGATTCAGAAACAAAACAGAAGAGGATATGGACTGAGGTATATGTATCATTACTGATGTCAGATGGATCTTAACTGAAAGCAGAGAATACTAGAAACATGTTTACATGTTTTTTATTGACTATGCAAAGACTTTTGACTGTGTGAATCATAATAAAGTATGGGTAACATTTATAAGAATGGGAATTCCAGAACACTTAATTGTATTCTTGCAGAACCGATACACAGACCAAGCTGCAGTTGTTTGAACAGAACAAGGAGATACTGCATGGTTTATAATCAGGAAGGGTGTGCATCAGGGTTGTATCCTTTCACCATATTTATTCAATCTGTATGCTGAGCAAATAATCCAAGAAGCTTGACTATATGAAGAACTCAGTATCAGGATTGAAGGAAGACTCATTAACAACTTGCAATATGCAGATGACACAACCTTGCTTTCTGTAAGTGAAGATTTCCTTTCCCTTCTACTGCTTTATCCTGTTTGTTTGACAAAACCACAACACTGGCTAAATCCAGCTCTCTGCCTAATTCGTACCTGCACCTGGGCAGTAATATGGCTGGAAAAGAACATTGCTGTGCTAATTGGTCTCACTTTAAATTCATAAGCACAAGCTCAAGTGAGCCCCTAGTGCTTAAGTAATCACACTATATATATTAGTCACTAGGGCTGCTACCTAGCTAGGGCTATAACACAAATTCCACAAGTTGATGGCTTTAAAGAACAGAAATTTATTTTTTCACAGTTCTGGACTAAACTCCAAATCAGAATCTCAGCTGTGTCTGTTTCTTCCTTGTCAGTAGCCTCAGGTGCTCCCTTGGTTCCTTGGCATTCCTTGGCTTGTAGACAATCCTCACATGGTGGCTGTCTTCCCTGTCTGTGTCTCTGTGTCTTTTTATCACTCAGGAGTGATTAGGTTTAGGATCCACTCTACAGTAGTATGGCTCCATTAACATAACAAAAGAAAACTCTATTTCTAAACAGGATCACATCTACAGGTACAAGGACCAGGAATTCAACACATATTTTGGAGGGACACAATTCAGTATATAACACTATACCTTTGGTGGCTTACCGTCTAAGGCATTTGACTGCTAAACAGAAGTCTGGCAATTGAAACCCACCAGCCACTCCTCCAGAGGAAGGTTGGACAATCTACTTCTGTAGTGATACCACCTCAGAAACCCAAGGAGGGTCGCTATGAGTTGGATCTGACTCAATGGTAGTGAGTTTGATATACCTCTCTAGTGCGTTCACTTTCCCATCCACTGACTGATGTCTCTTCTATCTCTTGAAACCTCCAATATCTCTTCCCTAATCTTTACTGTCAGTTGGTGATCTTTCATCCTACATCATTGAGAAAAATGTAAATTTCTTACTTAAGTAAATATTTGTTTTTTGAAAATGTATAATTTCTAACTTTGGTTTGGAGCACATATTACTTGAAGTTTCATTTTTCAGTTCTTCTCTGGAGAAGGTGACTTTCAAAAATGTATGATGATAGATAAAATGAAAAAGAATAACTAGGATACTAAAAAGGGAAGGGAAGAATTATGAGAAGCATCTGGATATTTCAGTTTCAACAGTTAACTCCTATCGTTTTGTGGAATGCATGTGTCTCCCAACAGAAACATTATAATCTGTGAATTGGAGCATGAATGGTGGTGGGTTGCGGTGGGCATGGTGGAGGGTTGGCGGTGAAATGGAAGCAGAAAACACAATGGTAAGAGAATAAATGTTCTAGACAAAGTATCAAATATCTAACCTTTGTAAATGACCATGCCAGGAGGTCACATGTTGAAAATGTCTGTTTTTCTGGTCAAGAGTATTGTGATCTGCATTTCCTGAACAACTTAGAAAAGATGACATTTATCTTTCTCAGACACAAAATAAATTTCCATCACTAGGTTTGTTTGTCTTCAATTTATGCTGAAAACTGAACTGTAAGACGTTTGCTTAAACTTTACCCCTGCGCCATGCGCTTGAGCCTGAGCTCATGCTACTCCTTCAAATACACTAATCAGTTGGGAAAAAAAAAAATCCCAGGTGTTTTGAAGAGGCTCTTTTCTAGTATGAAAGCAATTGAATCCAGTCAGAAAGACAGGAGGGGACAACTATTAAAGAGATACCTGCATTAGTGAAAGAGCACTCAGAAATGGGGCTCGACCTGCCCGGGGGAGGATTTTACTAAGGAAAGCCCAGTTCTGCAGAAGAAGGAAGCAAACTGCCTCATAAGCAACCAGACACATGTGGGCACACTGTTCTGCAGCCATTTAAAATCACTTCTCCCAATCTGCTTCAATCAGAGTGTCATGTTTGTTTGTATGTTTTCCCTTAGTTGACTTCCAGTGTCGAAAAAAATTTACTTTATCATTTAATGGCCAAAAAACCAAAAACTCACTGCTGTTGAGTCGGATCTGACTCATAGCAACCCCCCTTGGGTTTCCGAGGAGGAATCCCTATGGAGTAGATAACCCAGTCTTCCTTCCAAGGAGTGGCTGGTGGATTTGAACTGCCAGGCTTTACGTTAGCAGTCAAATGCCTTAAGCACTATACCACCAGGAGTAGGAATAAAGGGGCAGGAGTGAGGGATAGGGAACTGAACAAAGTGACTACTCTTCCTTAATATTTGTGCACTTTATTTATTTTGGGAAAATAAATATTTTACCAAGGCCCCCAGTAAGGATGCCCAAGCCCCAGAAGGTAGGTAGGTAGCCAGGGGACAGGGTATAGGTTCCTCAGGAAAACAGAGAACTATTAACAGGGAAGGAAGGGAGTTAGGGAGTGCTAGGATGAAGGGAGGAGCTCTGGTAGCGTAGTGCCTAAGGCACTTGACTGCTAACCAGAAGGCTGGCGGTTCAAACCCACCAGCCACTCCTCGGTAGGAAGATGGGGCAAGCTACTTCCGTAGTGATAGTGCCTCGGAAACCCAAGGAAGCGTTGCTATGAGTCGGGTCTGACTCCACAGCACATGACAACAATGTGTTAGACTGGATTCTCTAGAGAAAAGAAAAAAAAAAAAAATTTATATATATATATACACACACACAGAGAGAGAGAGAGAGAGAGAGAGAGATTTAGGAAAATGGCTCACACACGTATAGAAGCCAGCAAGTCCAAAGTCCCTGGATCAAATGTCAAGCTGGAGGCTTTTCCTGGCTCCTGCAACTGCAGGGGCCAAGGAGCTCCAGGCTGGCAGGCAGTACACTGGCTATTGACTCCAATGAATGAGGAGTCCAAGATCTCCAGGCTGAACGGCGAACTGCTCACTCACGGACAGTTGTAGGCAGTACAACAAAATCCCAATCCACAGAAGAATGTCTCTCTTCCCAGGATGTCCCTGGATATACTGGAAGCGGGCCATACCCCTGAGGAAACTCCCCTTCAACAGATTGGCCACTCAGAACACAGTCAACCAATCCCATCATGGGAACAACCACACAGAACTGGGGTTCAGCCAAGTTGACACACAGCTCCAACTATCACAAACAACAACAACAACAGGATGAAGGGATTGTTTATGAGGAGGATCTGGGTCAAGCTGCTGGGTTGGTCACTGAGACCAGCAGAGGGCCAAGGGAGGTGAAAGGAATCTCGATTGCAGAACAGAAGAGAGATAATGGGTATCAGTTGTGGTACCACAGAGACCAGCTTCAGTGCTGTAGTTAATCCCATAAACTTTTCTTTGAAAGTATTCCACAGAAAGAAAGGTCTACTGGAAGTGTGGAAGAGCTGCTCCAAGATGCTAATCAAAGAGGTAGATCTGTGTGGTGCAAGGAATGGACTGTAGTGGATACTACAATGAACATCCTAGATCTCCCATCAGGAGATCTGTGTCACCTGCTGGGAGTTCTGCTAAAGAAAATTGCCCTGACCAATGTTATACTTTTATCCATCCAGGTGAAGCCACGTTCAGTGACTGTGAGGTGGAGGTATAAAGGCCCAGCCCTTTTGCCCCAGCTCAGGATAACTCTGAAGGGCCATCCCAGCTCCAGAGCTCCTTGAGGGGTTTGCTGAGCCCTTTCTTAGGACTGTATCACAACTCAACCTCTCTCTCCAGGTAGACAATTATGTCGTCTGAAAATCATTTGAGCTTTGCTTTTTCTTTTCTATTTCTCTATCTCATTTCTGTTTTTGTTATTATGATGTTGTTGTTGTTGTATGCCGCCGAGTCAGCCCAGACTCATAGCAACCCCTCCTTAGGTTTCCGAGGCAGTATCACTACGGAAGTAGATTGCCCAACCTTCCTTCTGAGGTTATATGATAACACATATAATATTTTAAAACAGAGGTGATAGTGGACATTGTCATCTTTTTTTCCCACTATAATGAAAATCTTTCTAAAAATTTATCATTATGTATGATGTTTGTCATCGACTTTTAGAGTTTCAATCTTTATATTATTGTATTGTATGCTTATTCTACATTTATTGCATTGTTATTTATTCTATTAATGCAGCAGATTAAACAGATTTTCTGTTATCTAACTGATGTTGAAGTCATGGGCTAAATCCTATTGGTCATAATCAATTTTTATAGCATAAATTGATGAATTCTATATGCTAAAGTATTAATTTGAATTTTCTCATTTATATTCATAAATGATACTTAGGTTATCCTTGTCCAGTTTTGTTATTAAGTTACATACACACTCACTGCCATTGAGTCAGATTTGACTCATACCGACCCCTCCTTGGGTTTCCGAGGTGGTATCACTACGGAAGTAGATTGTCCAACCTTCCTTCCAGGGAGTGTCTGGTGGGTTTGAATTGCCAGCCTTCTGGTTAGCAGTCAAATGCCTTAGGCACTATGCTACCAGAGCTCCTATTAAGTTATACTAGCTGTATAAAATGAATTGGGTAGCTTGCTTTCTTTTTCTTTCTTTTAAAACAATTTGCATAAGATAAGGATCCTTTACTATTTAAAGATTAGGTAAAAGCCACTTATAAAACCATTTAGGCTTGGAATCTTTGGGGATAGGGTTTCACTATATCTTTGATTCGTTTAATGCTAACTGGTTTATTCAGATATTCCAACTGTTCTTTAAGGAGCACTGGTGGTGTAATGGTTAAGTTACTAACCAAAATATCTGTGACTGGAAGTTAGAACCCACCAGCTGCTCTGCAGGAGAAAAGACTTGGTGATTTGCTTTTGAAGATATTACAGCCTAGGAAACCTTCTGGGGTACCTCTCCTTGGTCCCATAGGTCTGCTATGAGTTGTAATAGACTGGAAGGCACACAACAATTATTCTTTAATATATTTTGATTCTTCATGTTTTTACAAAAAATTAACCATCTCATCTAAAATTTCACAATTATTGCTATTAAGCAGTTCATAAGTAGCATAGTGCCTAAGGCATTTGACTGCTAACCAGAAGGCTGATGGTTCAAACCCACCAGCACTCCTCGAAAGGAAGATGGAGCAATCTACTTCTATAGTGATACTGCCTCAGAAACCCAAGGAGGGGCCGGTATGAGTGGGATCCGACTCAACAGCAGTGAGTTTGGTTTTTGGTTTGGAGTGTTACTTTTATGATTTTATAAATCTCTACTTAGTTGTAGGTTTATCTCCTTTATCCTAATATTGTTTGTTTGTCATCAGTTTTTTTGAGATCTTTTTTCCAAATAAATAGATATTGGTTTCCTTAATCATCTCAACTACTTTGTGTTTCCTATTTCACTAATACCTGCTCTTATCTTTAGTTTGCTCCTTTCTGTTTTTCAGTTTACTCTTTTTTTGTTTGTTTGTCTAACTTTATGTATTGACTACTTAATTCATTGATGAATAAATTCTAAAAATTTTTTTTATGAATTTCCCTCTGAGAAATTTTTTTGTTGCATCTGTAAATTTTTATTAGTAATTTTCTTATTATTTTTCCCCAAATAATCCCAATTTCCTTTGTGAATTCCTATTTAACTCATTAGTTATTTAGGATACTTTTTTTTTTTTTTTTAAATATGTAGGTTACAATTTCTCTATTGCTTTATTATAGAATTCTAATTTAATTGAATTGTCTTTGGAAGACATTGTGTAGTATTAACACTTCAAATTTCTTAGAATTTAATTCATTAGGATTATTCACATTTTTCACATATTCAATGAACCAGAAATGAGAATAGTAGATTACAAATAGCCTAATCTCTTAAACTACCATTTTGCCTACTTTATAAGTGAGTTTTAAACTGTGTATAATATTTTTAGAATCTGCCCTCTTTTTACATATGCAAACATCAATTCAATTCCCTTAACCAAATAAACACAACCTCCTTGCACCCGTTTTGCTAACCACAATGCTTTCTCAGTAATAGAATACCTGCAGTGAGCTAGGAATTATTTCACAATGTATACTATATTGTAAAAGATAATCTGTTCCAATTAGCAGTTTTAAAATGTTTGCTTGCTGAAGGAAGAACTGTTTATGTTTTGTTTTGCTTTGTTTGCCTTCTCTTTAAAGTTTCATGGATTTTCTTTTAACATGATTTAGTCATGTAAGCCTTCTGTTTCAGCTTAGTGTAGTTGCCTCTAAACAGAGTGAGCATGGAGTCAGAAAATCTGGAATGAGAAAGTTGATGGTTTTACTTGTAGGCTGCAAAAAGGAAGTTTGAACAATGAAAACACTGGGGTTAATTATTATGATTCTGTGTTTTATTTTAACATACTTCTACTTTCTTCACTGAGAGAATTATTCATTTATCTAATCATTCATTCATTACTTTAACAGATAATTGTGAGTGCTTATTTAGTGCAAAATACTATCCTACATATATAAAGTCTAAAATCAGCAACCTAGAAATATAGTGTTCTCTTTGTGGCTTCATAGTGGAGATCTTTCAGTTCTCGTCAACAGGGTGTGGACCGGAACACACTCAGCTGTAGGTCGTTTTCCACTTTTGAAGGGAATGCCCACACTCTTAGCTGAAGCTCTTCTCGCAGCTCACAGTCCTACAGAAGCTAGAAGAGAAGGAGACTTGGTATTCATCCTCATTGTTGGGGTACGTTATCACTTCCAAATAATTTTTTCATCTTCCTCTGCTCGCCCTCTGCCTCCCAGCCTTGGAGTATCTTCAAGAAAGTATACTGGGCAGCAAGCTTAGGGAAGGTTGCTGTTGCTGCTTGGGCTGTTTTTCAGGGTGAAGGGATGATTTTGTCCAGTTCAACTGTGAAATGAAGAACTAGGAAGGGAAGGGGAACCCAGATGGGGTAGCTATATAGCTTCTCCATGCTTTTAGAGCTGACATATCAGGCAAAAGAATTATTCTTTTAACTGTTTCCAAAACTCACTGCCGTTGAGTCGTTTCCAACTCATAGCAACTCCTCTTTGGGTTTCCGAGGTGATATCTCTACAGAAGTAGATTACCCAATCTTCCTTCTGAGGAGTAGCTGGTGGGTTTGAACCATTAGCCTTCTGCTTAGCAGTCAAATGCCTTAGGCACTACACTACCAGAGCTCCTTTTAACTGTATCAAATTTCCAAAATGTCAGACACATTCTCATTCCAGTATCTTAAAAATCTTCTACAAAGATAGTGCCAGCTCTAAAAATACTAAGAAATATAATAAACTTTGGACTAGTAAGTCATTGACTCCATTATGAATGACTGAAACTGGTTTAATTAAATTAAGCAAGTAGTGAAAGGAAAAAAATTAGCTAATATTTCCTATTGCCAATATCATACACGCATCAGAGCCTTGGCAGTTGCTGTTCCATCTGCCTCTAGTGCTCTTGCCTCAGATCATCTTTGCACAATTCTCTCTCTTTTGGTGTAGTCCCTGGATGGTGCAAATGGCTAATGCACTTGGCTGCTAAATGGAAGGTTAGAGGCTCTAGTCTACCAAAGGCTACTCAGGAGAAAGGCCTGATGTTCCACTTCCAAAAAAGTCAGCCATTGAAAATCTGATGGAGTACAGGTCCACTCTGACACATGGGCTGCTATGAGTTGGAATTGACTCAATGGCAATTGGTTAATTATTGTTTTTTAAAAACGAGTTAATTATTTGTTATTTTTATTTAATCCTCTATTCAAAAGGCTCGTCTTCCATGACAACCCAAGAGATAGCAATTCTACCCAATCAATTCCATTATAAAGCAAACAGACAAAGAAAAAACCCCACTGCCCATCAAATCTCTTCCAACTCATGACAACCTCATGGGTTACAGAGTAGAACCACTTCATAGAGTCGTCTTGGCTGTATTTAAGGAAGTAGATCAGCAGGCTTTTCTTCCAGCCGTTCAGTTAGCAACAGACCTAAAGGGTGCAGCTGGGTGGGTTCAAATCTCCAATCTTTAGGCTAGCAGTTGATTGCAAACCATTAGCGTAACCAAGGGACCTTGTTCTGTCATGGCACCCTGCTTTAATTTCTTTGTAGGCATTACCCCTTTCTAAAATTTGCTTATTTATTTAGGTGCTTGCCAATATTTATATTTTTTTGCGATTTGGGTGAACGTTTACAGAGCGAATTCATTTTCTATACCACAGTTCATACACATTTTGTGTCATGACATTGACTGCAATTCCCCACAGTGAACAGCTTTCTTCCCACTTCCTCCCTGTAGTTACCTCTTCCCTGTGTCCTTCCTTCCCATGCACTCCTGCCCCCTGAGCTGTCTCCCTGTGGAAACACTGCCCTTCTGTTCTCCCACGATTGATCATTGATCGCTCCAAGGAGTGGATCTCCCTGATGTAAATGTTCACCCTGTATGTCTATTTATTGTTTGGCTGGAAGCCATAGGATGTCAATTTCAGACCTGAAGGGTAACTAGGGGCCATAGTCTCAAGGGTCTCACCAGGCTCTATCAGACCAGCAAACCTGGTCTTTTTTTTTTTTTTTTTTTATGATTTTGAGTCTTGTTCCACATTGTTCTCCCACTCTATCCAGGATCTCCTGAACCAATCCTCCTCCGAGTGCTTGACAGTGCTTGCTAATATTTTTGTGACTTCACCCTCACTCATTTGAAATGAAGGGCCCTTGTCTATCTTGTTTGCTTCCATGTCGTCTGTGAATATCTGGCAAATAATAATGGCTCTGTGGTAGGTTCTTCAGGGAATATATAAGTGAATAACCAAAAAAACAAAACAAAAAAAAAAACAACTCACTGCTCTCAAGTCAGTCCGACTCACAGTGACCCCTCCTTGGGTTTCCGAGGCAGTATCACTATGGAAGTAGATTGCTCAACCTTCCTTCCGAGGAGTGGCTGGTGGGTTTGAACTGCCAGCCTTCTGGTTAGCAGTCAAGTGCCTTAGGCACTCTGCTACCAGAGCTCCCATATAAGTCAATGGATATAGTTCATTGTTTGAGGTTTCTGTGCTATATTTTTTTCTAGCCTGGATTCCAGAACAATTGAGAGTCCTGTAATGGATTGCAATATTTAGATGATGGGCAATTGACTTATGTACTAAACATTCTGAATGCTGAACCTCCTGATTGTCATGGTTCTTTAAAAAAAATTAAAAATGTGTAACTATGATCGGACTTTTTAACACTTAATATAGGTCAAGATTTTTATTGACTCATTTCTACATCTTTAAAACATTTATAGGCTTTACCAGTTCTTAGCGTAGTGCCTAAGGCACTTGACTGCTAACCAGAAGGCTGGTGGTTCAAACCCACCAGCCACTCCTCAGAAGGAAGGTTGGGCAATCTACTTCCATAGTGATACCACCTCGGAAACCCAAGGAAGAGTCACTATGAGTTGGGTCTGACTCGACGGCACATAACAACAACAAGAACAACAACCAGTTCTTAGCATCTTTTGTCTCACACTGTTATTACCTTATTTGGTCTGACAATTTGAAATCAGAACTGTTTTACACAGCTGTTTATCCTGCATGTAGTTTAGGTTCCTTATTTATGGACTGAGTAAATGATAAGAGAAATAAATGACCACAAGATACGTGACTTAAGTCTACAGAGAAATATTATTGTATTCAAATAAATCAGTTTGGCTAATCTAAGATAGAGCAATTATAATAAATACCACTGATAAAACTGCTTGAATTAAGCAAATCCTAATTATGTCCTGAATCTCCAGCTTGGAAAATAAATGCCACCCAAATGCAACATCTCAAAGAGCAGAACCTATGTACATGTACCTATCAACAGAAAGCTCAATGTTTTCTAGTGTTGCCTTCCCCCATATATTTCTGAAAGTCCTGGAGAGAGATTCATGTGTCCCACAATCCACCCTGGTGCAGCTTGTCTTCTTGGCCAACCATCTTATTGTAGAAGAATACCACAATCATTCTAAAAATAGCTTGTCTATCCAACATTCCTGATTATGCTGTGCTCATGGGTCTCTCTTAACTTTCCAAAGCCCAGCTCATATCAAGCTGTAATATTTAATGTCTGATGCAAGTGAACCTCTTTAAAGTATTAAAAAGTGAAGATGTCACTTTGAGGACTAAGATGTGCCTGACCCAAGCCATGGTGTTTTCAATTGCCTCATATGCATGCAAAAGCCGGACAATGAATAAGGAAGACCAAAGAATAATTGATGCATTTGAATTATGGTTGTTGGCAAAGAATATTGAATATATCAGGGACTGCTCCAGAACAAACAAATCTGTTTAGAAAGAAGTACAGCCAGAATGCTCCTTACAAGTGAGGATGGCAAGACTTTGTCTCATATACTTTGAACATGTTACCAGCAGGGACCAGTCCCTTGAGAAGAACCTCATGCTTGATAAAGTAGCAGGGCAGTGAAAAAGAAAGACTTAGTCACTCCAACAATTGGCTTAAGCATTAGCAATGATGTAAGGCTGTTACAGGACAGACATTGCTGCAGTCTGTTGTACATAGGGTCACTATGAGTTGGAAACAACTTGATGGTGCTTAACAACAAGAACAACATTTAATGACTTCCACAAAGCAACCTGGACAGCCAACTTTCTCGTCAGCTCCTGCTTGTTCCTACACTGTGAAGACTGTTTACATTTTGTTATCATCATGTCTTTTCTACAGCTCTTAAATCTCTCCTTCCTCTGGTCCATCGAGAGGTATTCCAAATCTCAAATCCTTCCCTCAGTTTTAAACATACTTTAATCAATGTATTTATAGAGATGTCTGGCAGATTGAATTATTGAACCCATTTTTTTATCATTGCCTATATTCACACCTCTTGCCTTGTAATTTTGCATTCTTTCCTACTACAGGCAGAGTGTACTTCCTTGGCTCTTGACCCTGGGCTGTGCCATGTATCTCACTGTAGCCAATAATAGCACTTGTGATGCAAAAAGTGGCTTAACTCACACTGGTATGGTTGAGCTTGGCTTTGGTATGCCTTTCCATCACCCTGGGAAGAATGTGCCCTGAATGGTGCACTGGAACCAAGGGGGATGAGATACATGTGGAGAAGACCCAGGCCTGCGGACCTAAAATGTGAAGCATAACCACCCCAGCTGACTTGCAGACCTATGAGAATAAAATAATTGCTTTCAGCCACTGAGTTTTGAGGTTGCTTGTTATGCACTATTATTGGGGCAAAAGCTAATTAATACAAGATGCAACTCTTCCCACAGTTAAATCAAATGTTTGCATCTCTATGCAAAGCAGTTTAGCTATTCGTGTTCCAGCTGTCCCCATTCCAGGACTGTATCTGTGCATAATCAAAATATTGTAATACTTTCTCAAAATAAAAATTGAAGTTTTCTTATCAAGGTGAATTTTTTCCTCTATCTGTAGAGACAGAAAACGAGTAACTACTTTTAAATGATTACTTTTTCATCTCTGGGGGAAAAAAAGCCTGCTTGAGCACTGTGCTCCAGATGAAAACACAGATTTACAAAAAAAATAAAAAAAGTGGGTGATTTCTTTTCTTTCAGATAATGTAGTTATCTATAAATGTTTTCTTCATTTTATAAAAATATTTTTCAAGTAACGATTCTTTTAATATGTTTCTCTGCTGTCATTGCCTCTAAGTCCCAGGAAAGCAGGGCAGGGACTGTCATCTTCATCTTTATGTCTCCAGCACCGAATCCAGTGCCTGGCTCATTGTAATTGGTTGATAGTTGCTTGCTGAGTTTCTTCATAATTAATGGCAGACATTATAGTAATTCACATGAGTGGGAAGTAACTGAGAACTGGGATGGCCTTAGAGGGTTCAGAAAAGAAGTAGTGATCCTAAAAGATTGGGTAGGATTTTGGTTGACAGAGAAGGGAAGGGAAGATACTTTAAATAGAGAGTGAAATTAAAAAAAAAGTATAACTAGAAAGCGTAAAGCTTGCTCAGGACCATTTACTTTATAAATATCTTTACATATAATTTTAAACAAACATCTGTTGCAATAATGAAGGTAATCTAAGTTGAACTCAAGGACCAACCAATACTGCTAGTATTTCTTCAGGGTAGTGAAGAAAGTACAAGTACAGTGGAAATTTGCCAAAACAAACAATTTTCTTCTCATTTCTATGCTGAAAACCACTATACAGACACTTTCCAACCCCAGTTCTATTTCTACTTTAATCATATTGGTCCTAATTCTTCTCCAAATTCTCCTTTGCTTTGATCTATGCCAACGCACTAAGTATCATTATTCGTTACCCACCAGCCACTCCTCGGAAGGAAGGTTGGGCAATCCTACTTCCGTAGTGATAACTGCCTCGGAAACCCAAGGAGGGGTCGCTATGAGTCGGGGCCGACTCGATGGCAAATAACAACAACAACAACATTTCTCATATTTATCTGAAAGTACACTTGGTTCAATACATTCCATCTGCTCATTTGTCTTTAGGTCCTAGATTTGCATGTAATGTTGTTACTGCTGTTATTTTTAGGTGCCATCGAGTCACCTCCAACTCATTAGTGACCCTATGTACAAAAGAACGAAACGCTGCCTGGTCATGCACTGCCTCACAATCCTTGCTATATCTGAGCCTATCATTGCAGCCACTGTGTCAATCCATCTCATTGAGGGCTTTCCCCCCTTTTCACTGACCCTCCACCTTACCACGCATGACATCCTTCTCCAGGGAATGGTCCCTTCTGACAACATGACCAAAGTAGGTCAGACGAAATCTGGCCATTCTTGCTTCTAAGGAGTATTCTGGCCCTACTTCCTCCAGGACAGATTTGTTCATTCTTTTGGCAGTCCATGGTACTTTCAGTATTCTTTGCCAACACCACAACTCAAAGGCATCAACTCTTCTTCCGTCTTCCTTGTTCATTGTCCAGTTCTCACACACATATGAGGCAATTAACAATACCATGGCTTGGATTAGGTGCACCTTAGTCTTAAAAGTGACCTCTTTGCTCTTCAACGATTGAAAGAGGTCTTTTACAGCAGATTTGCCCATTGCAATATGTCATCTGATGTCTTGGTTGCTGCTTCCATTGATTTTGATTGTGGAATAAAGTAATATGAAATCTTTGACAACTTCAATCTTGTCTCCATTTATCGTGATGCTGCTTATTGGTCCAGTTGTAAGGATTTTTGTTTTCTTTATGTTGAGGTGTAATCCATACTGCAAATTATAGTCTTTAATCTTCATCAGTAAATGCTTCAAGTCATCTTCACTTTCAGCAAGCAAGGTTATGTTATTTGCATATTGCAGGTTGTTAGTGAGTGCCGTGTTCTTCACATAATCCAGTTTCTCAGATTGTTTGGGTCAGCATACAAATTGAGTAAGTATGGTGAAAGGATACAACCCTGATGCTCTCTCTTTCTGATTTTAAACCATGCAGCATCCCCTTGTTCTGTTCAAACAACAGCCTCCTGGTCTATGTACAATTTCCTCATAAGTACAATTATGTGTAATACAATTGCATGTCATAAGTGCTCAAAATAGTTGCTGTTACTATTTTTTATTAATAGCTCTCTTTTATTGATATTCCAATATGTACCAATCTTGTGCTAAAGCACATTGATTCATAATCTCAATTACTCTGTGAGGTCAATATTATTATTAAGTCTATTTTTCTGATGAGGAAACTGAGACTAAGAGAGATGAAATGATCAGTACCAAGTCACACTTAGGGTAAGTGTCAGCACCATGACTCAAGTTCTAATCTGCTTAAAACCATGGTATTTTGAATTGAATTGATACATGTTTAAGAAGGTTGTACAGAAATTACTACATGTCAACCACACACTGTTTTAATCCGTAGCCAAATAAAACCATTGTGATATAAAGTCATGTGTTATACATTATATAAATTTGAGTGTATGAATGTGTGTTTATACAGGCTGATTCGGCCTTCTCATTTTCCATAGATATTAATGCTTGAGGGATAATTGTTTATGTGATATACAAAGTGCATACATATTTTTCATTTGGTAGACCCTTGAACGCTCATTTACCCCTCTTTGGCTTGAGTGTTACAATGTGCTCATAGCTAGCAAAAGCTAGCCTGCTCTGCCTTACAGTTAGTATTTAAAGGATCTCATAAGAAAATTGAAATTCTCACCTTTATTCAAGCTTGTCAGGAAATTTCCTCATAGTTCATTGTATCTGAAAATGCATCATGGCTTGTTTAAACCTCTATGGGAAGGAGTTTTACATTTTTTTCACTTGCACACAAAATTACCATACAAGCTGCCAAGTGAAAACTGGGGGAAGCTAAGTGAATAGGGACACCTCCTTTAAAAACTCCTGCGTGGGATGAAGCTGTGTTTCCTGCTTAACGAGCTAATCTGGTTATTTTGTCTCTTCCTTTCATTCCTAAATAGAAATTAGAAATTCTTCAGTACACGGTAATTAATTCAAGTTAGACAGAATCACTGCAGTGGTAATGGGAAGGAGTCAATGAATATACTCCAAAGGTGGTTCTGACAGAGGGGGGGTTGAGGCCAGCTATTGTCTCCTTAGTATGATTAGCAACTCCCAGATTGGGTCCCCCAAGTCCTGGGTGACATTAATGGGTATCCATGAACTACTTTTAAAGATCTACCAGATGTTTTATATTAAGCCATCATAAGGCAGCTTCAATTGGTCTTATTTGCTTTTACCTGGAATGATACCTTGTTGTTGTTGTTATGTGCCGTCGAGTCGGCCCCGACTCATAGCGACCCCTCCTTGGGTTTCCGAGGCAGTATCACTACGGAAGTAGGATTGCCCAACCTTCCTTCCGAGGAGTGAAAAATCCTGCTATGTGTGGTTCAGTAGTATCTATGCTTATATATGTCTGAGCAATTAAAAAGGCAAGAAGCAAATTAATATGTACTTGATAAAGAAATCCAAATCATGGGAGCTCTAGATTAAAAAGGACAATAACTCAAGACATCACTGTGGTGAAAGGTCAGAAACCACTGAATTAGTACAACGTTGAGATGAAAATTATGTAAAATCGGGCATTCTAAATTTCTAAATTATCTAAATTTGAATTTCTAAATTCATTATGTACTTTCTTCAGTCAGATTTAATAAATTAGATTGTTAATTATGTGTGTGTGTCCAAGTTCATAGACTGGATTATAAGACTGTCTCTTGTTGCTATGTAATAGGAAAGTGTCCCAGATGGTTTTCAGAGCTCCCCACGATGTGGCTACGACTCACCTTTGTGGCCTTGATTGGATTGGTTTGCTCTGGGTCCTTTGATCATGATTCCTTTGCCTTCCCTCCCACCTGAATAAAATTCTGTACTTTCTCCTCTCAGCTGACAAGATTATTCCAGAAAATTGAGGACATAATTTAAAAGATCAATAAAGAAGTAACTGTTTCTCTTTTCACAGACGACCAAAATGTTACTAGATTGCATAATTTTTTTCCTGCATGTATTCATAAAATCTAGAGTTGTAAAGGAATTTAGAATCTTTGTGTCCAAACACTTAATGTCGTAGATGACTTAACTCAATCCCTTAGGGATAATATGAGTAGTCCAAGTTGTACTCGAAGTCCAGTGCACTTTATTTTTAAGCAATTTAATATTTAAAAAATATATACAAGTAACATGTGACTATATACTTGTAAAAATTCAAGCACTACAGATATATAGAACAACCAGTAAACATCTTCTCCCATGCCCCATTCTTAATTCCATTCTACTTCTCAGAGATAACCACACCCTCCTTACAGATATTTCTCAAATTAACTAGAAATTTAACTATAAATTGAAATTTGTATTATAGATATATCTGTAACTTGTTTTTATTTTGTCTTTTTTTTCAATTAACAGTATATTCTGAAGGTCTTTTCATATCAGCACATACATATTTACTTCTGTTTGTAACTATTGACTGTTAACATAACGTGGATATATCATAATTTATTTCACAATCCTTTTTTGAAGGGTATTTTACAGTTTTAATCTCTTATTTTCACAAATAATGCTGGAATGACCACCTTGAAAATACATCTTTATCCACATGTATAATTAATTAATTCTGTAGGATAGATACCCAGATGGCAAATTACTGGGTCAGTGGGTATGCATAAGGAGGGGTCGCTATGAGTCGGGGCGACTTGACGGCACATAACAACAACAATGTATGAGGGCAGTGCTGCCAAACTGTCCTTCAGATAGGCTGTTGGTGGTTCAAACCCACCAGCCACTCCTTGAAAGGAAGACTGGGCAAAATACTTCCTTAGAGATACTGCCTGGGAAACTCAAGGAGGGGTTGCTGTGAGTCCAAACGGACTTGATTGAACTGTTCTCTTTTTGTTTGTTTGTTTATACTGTAAGTGTCAAAGAAAAAAAAAACCTCACTGCTGTCTAGTTGAATCTGAGTCATCATGACCCCTCCTTGGGTTTCAGAGGTGGCGTCTCTACAGAAGTAGATTGCCTAGTCTTCCTCCTGAGGAGTTGCTGGTAGGTTTGAACCACCAGCCTTCTGGTTAGCAGTTAAATGCCTTAGGCACTATGCCAAACAGCCACCTGAAGATAGCCATATCCTAATCCCCAGAACCTGTGAATAGTTGTCAAAACATGCTTTGCAGATGTTATGAAGGCAAATACCTTGAGATGAGATTATCCTGGGCCTTTCCCAGCTGTGGTCAGACAGGGAAATGTGACTACAGAGGAGTGATCAGAAAGATGCAATGTTCCTGACTTTGAAGATGGAAGGAGATCACGTGGCAAGGAATGCAGGTGGCCTCTAGAAGGTGGAATAGGCAAGGAAATAGATTCTACCCTAGAGCTTCCAGAGGGAAATCAGCCCAGTATAACACCTCGATCTTAGTTTATGGAGACACTTGTCAGACTTCTCACCTTGGGTATAAGGTAATAAATTAGTTTTGTTTTAAGTTACTTTGTTTGTGGCAATTTATTATGACAGCAACAGAAAGCTATTACAAGTAGTGTAAGAGAATACTCATTTTTTAAAAACGGCATTAGATATTATCATTTTTTTTTTTTTTACTTTTGCAAATCTGATAGTCAAAAATGGTGACTACTGTTGCTTTAATTTGAATTTTCCTAATTCCTGATGAGGCTTGCCATCCTTTCATGTGTTCTTGACCCTTTGAAGTTCTTCTGTGACTTGCTTGAGAATAACATAGGTTGATTCTTTTCTTGGACTGTTTCCTTTTCCTTTTTCTTTTTGCATTCTTATGTTAATAATTTTTTTTAGCTTTTGCTTACAATATGTGTGGCAGGTATTTCTTTCTTGTCTTTTTTGCTTTCTGGTCACTCATTCCCCTTCATCAAGTTTCTTGTTCTGCGTCTTCATTTCCTGGCTCATCACTCAGTGCTACCTCCTAGTAAACACTGCCCACATATCCCTCGCACCAGAATGTTGTCGAAATGGGAATGATCTATGCTGTTGGGCTCCCTTGAAGTCGAATCAATCAAAATAGTACCTAACTGTTTAGAGGAGAAGTGATTTTTTTTTTTTTTTAAACAGAGACATGATATAAGGTAATGGTGAAGGTTGCTTCCTTAAGAAAGAATCCACAGTGTGTGTCTGCTTGACTCCATGAACAACTGCCTCTTTTGACATAAGGCCAGAAGAACCTGGCTACCATTACTGAACATTTGGATCAAAGATTCTATAGAAGAATACTGATCAAAAGGGGGAAATATGCAGAACAAAATTCAAATATTCACTAGAATCCAGATTTTCTGGAGCCATTGAGGCTGGATGAACCCTTGAAACTATTGCTCTGACATAATCTTTAAATTTTAAACCTCAAACCAAAACTATTCCTGAAATCTTTGAATCAAAAAAAAAAAAAAAAAAAACCCACAAGTTTATTTTACTTACTAAAGTGTGTCTGTAATCAGCATTATGTTCTTTTAAATAATTATCAGTGTGAGATGAAATTGACAATGGCAACTTGAAACGTTGGATGGGAAGTTTTGGTGACAGTGAGTTTAAGATAATGATAATAGATTAATCTGGAAGTTTTGGTGACAGTGAGTTTAAGATAATGATAATAGATTAATCTGGAAAAGAATAGCAAGAATGGTAACATAACCCGAAGAATGTAATCAATGTTCCTGAATTGTACATGTAGAAATTGTTGAAATGGTGTATGTCTGGGTATGAATAATTTTACCAAAATGAAAAAATATGTATGAGTCAGAAACAACTTAATGGCAATGAATTTGGTTTTATGTATATGTATATAAATAATATATATAAGAACAAACAAATCCTGGAAAATCAGTGAACTGAGAAGTTGGCAAATTGATTCAGAACAGTGGATTTTTTCATTAGAGCCTACATGACCATCTGTACTGAACAAAGGGGTGTTCAGATGAGTACCTGGCAGACATAATGTGTATAGGGCCAGACCCCTTTTCTGTTCTCACTAAACAAAAATCTTGAAAAGTTAGTGTCTTGGGGACCTAGGAAAGTCAGTCACATTCAAAACACAATATTTGATTAACAACATTAAAAATTAATATTTATCAATGGATTACTATGTGCCAAGCTTTGTATTTCTCTGTATGATTTTCTCACTGAATCTTCACAACAATCCCAAAGGTAGGTTATCCCATTATTACAGAGGATGAAACAGGTGTATAGAAGCAAGTGACTTGCCCAAGATCACATTAAATGATAGAACCTGAACCAGACCTGTCTGAATCAAGTCAGTGATCTTAACCATTACAACTATGTTAGATAGTGCCTCTGAAAACTGGTTTTAGCCATCCTACAATAAATCCTCTAATAAATCTGAATAAGTAAAACATTCTGAATTATACCCTGCTTAATTACTTACATACTTAATTACTTACAATTACTTACTTAAGTAATTACTTAATCACTTACTTATGTATTATAGCATAAATACAGGATATATGCTATAACATGGGGCCAAGTTAAAGGTATCCAGTAGAGAGGATTTTTTTAAAACAAAATAAAACTCGATTCAAAACATTTGATGGGATAGCCCAACCCCATTGCCATGGACTGGACTCTGACTCGTTGTTGTTGTTGTTCTGTGTCGTGGAGTCGAACCCAACTCATAGCGACCCCTCCTTGGGTTTCTGAGGCAGTATCACTACAGAAGTAGGTTGCCCAACCTTCCTTCTGAGGAGTGAG
Source organism: Orycteropus afer afer (assembly GCF_000298275.1). Taxonomy (NCBI): domain Eukaryota; kingdom Metazoa; phylum Chordata; class Mammalia; order Tubulidentata; family Orycteropodidae; genus Orycteropus; species Orycteropus afer. The sequence goes on along the minus strand of NW_006921650.1, from coordinate 7,822,453 downwards.
TGGCTGGTGGGTTTGAACCACCAGCCTTCAGGTTAGCAGTCAAGTGCCTTAGGCACTACGCTACCAGAGCTCCTTACTCTGACTCATAGTGACCTGTAAACCAAAAACCAAACTCACTGCCGCCGAGTTGGATCCAACTCATAGTGATCCCTCCTTGGTTTCCAAGGTGGTATCACTACAGAAGTAGATTGCCCAACCTTCCTTCTGAGGAGTGGCTGGTGGGTTTGAACCACCGGCCTTCTGGTTAGCAGTCAAATGCTTTAAGCACTATGCCACCAGAGCTCCCATAAGACCAGGTTTCCAAGGCTGTCTTCTTCGTAGAAGCAGGCTGCCACGTCTTTCACCCATGCATCAGACGTTGGGTTCAAACCACTGACTTTTTGGTGAGCTGCTGAGTGCTTTAGCCACTGCTGTACCAGAGCGCCTGGAATAGATAGCAGCACTTTATATTTCGTAACTGGTTTCTTCGTTGATGGCGTATTGAGGACGCTTCTGAAATAGTAAAGGTGCTTAAAAAGTAGCTTTTTCCATCCCTCTGTAATCTTACTCTATCATTTGAAAAAAAATCTTTAATTCAGACATAATAAATAGCGAAACTTGATTAGCTCCCATTTAATTTATCTCAAATTCTGTATTTACGGAGTCCAGATTAATGAGTTTAACTGTTAAGTCTTGCATTCCTGGTTTCTCTTTGCCGTGCAGCGGGGAAAAGAATCAGTCACTACTGTGGCAGAGAGTGGTTGAACTGCTTGTCTTGGAGAGAAAACTATATTCTGAGGACTTTTGCAACTCATTGAGAAGCTGTCAGAAGCCTCCAGGGCTGCAGCAGAGCCAGGAGGCTGGTCCTGACCTCAAGTTCTCCTGCCCGAGGCGAGCTCCAGGACAGGCGTGCACAGAGCCATCCTAATACTCACCCACCCCTCACTTATCACAAAATCTAAGACAGACTCTGCTCACAGAAAAGGTTAAATTAGGCTCCTCAACAAAAAATCCTTTCCTAGCTTCTTTCTAGAAGAAATTAACCACTTTATTGCCAAGAAATAGTTTACAATTTGCTCAAATCATGGAAAAGTGTATAAGCGTGTGTATATGCATATATGTGTTCCATTAAATTGTGAAAAGGGATACCTGATCAGAACAGAGATGAGGGGGACTTTCTGGTTTGGTGGTTACATTTTTTTTTTGTTGTTGTTTTCTAAATTATATTTCCTGCAGCCCCAGCATTTGCATTTTTAATTGGAATAGTAACCCACTCCCTAGAGTTATCGTTATTGAAGATGTGGAGTGTGTAGTTGATATAGGTGGTTTACAAGAATCCTTTCCTTTGGGGAATCAGCTAGGCCCAATTCTGTGCTCCCTCTACTCCCAGAGAAGGAAACAGAAGCCTATTGGCCAGTGAGAATGAGCTTGGGCCCCAGACCCAGGGATTGCTTCAGGGAAGGGCTTGGTTACAAGCTGGCTTTGTCAGAGTCCTACCCAGGCTTCCTGCTGGAGTGAGCAGGAAATTCTATCTCTGGCTTTTGCAGACCATTCCATTACCATTTGAAGTTAGCTTACATGTGGCCATATTTTTCAGCTATGTAAGGGAAGTGGCTAACTGGAATGAGAATTCAGGCAAAACAGAAGGAAGCAGAGTCCGTGGAGAGACAACACTGAGCACATCACCTGTGCCCTGATGTCCAGCTGTACCTTGGTTTATCTCCATCCATGCGGGCCTAGCAACATGAACCGAATCATCTCTCTTGACATAAGCTAGTTTCTTCTGGTTCTGCCACTTATACCTAAGGTTCTTGAATAAAACTTTCTCTCATGGATGTTCAAACACCTCCACACACTTTTACAAAATAGTATCATTTTATGCATATTTTTCTATAGCTTGCTTTTTCACTTAATGTGTCATTGGCACTTTTCCAGGTAATGCATTTAGAACAATCTCTCCCCGCTCTTTTTAACAGAGCATGCCATATGAATGTATCATTCCTCTATTTATTTATCAATGAGTGGAAATTGTGTTGGTTCCCCAGTTTTTAATGTTACAGCCTACTCTGTGATATACATCTTTGTAAAAAAATATCTTCAGGCATTTGTGCAAGTATTTTTATAAGATATATTCACGGCAATGGCATTTCTAGGTCAACATTTTCATAGAAGTTTCATTGAAATTGCCCAATTGTCCTCCAGGGAAGTTGTGTTAATAATATGCTCATAGCAGCAGCATGAAAGGGCGATTTTTCCCACACCCTGACCAAGGTGAGGAATATAATTTTTTAATCTTTGGTAATCTAAGCAGTAAAAAGAAATCTCATTATTTTATAATGAACCTATAAAAAGTTCAATGTTATTTGCTGGAAGGCTGTTTGCTAACCCTTTTAGACCACTAGCAATAATTTTATGAGTAAATCATTGTATGTTTCTTTAAAAATTATTCTGTACCAATTCATGTGGTAATTTTAACTCTGGACACATTATTACAGCCCAGCATTAAATTAATAACTGGCAACATGTGAAGTGAAGGTTCAGTGGACCCAGGTTCTAGTCCATCTTTCCTACCATCCTAGTGAATAGTCCTGAGTGAATCACATATCAAAATAAAATTTAAAAAAATTTTCCTCTTCAAGTAAACTGTTATGGAAAATGAAAAGGCAAGCCACAGCCTAGGAGAAAGTATTTGCAAAACACATAACTGACAAAAGAATTGTGTCTAGACTATGTGAAGAACTCTTAAAGATAAATAACCTACAAAAAATGGATAAAGAATTTAAACAGATACTTCATTAAAGGAGAAAAATGGATGACAAATAAATACATGAAAAGATGCTCAACATCATTAGCCATTGTTGTTGTTGTTAAGTGCCGTCGAGTCATTTCCAACTCATAGTGACCCCATGCACAGCAGAACGAAACACTGACCGATCCCGCGCCAGCCCCACAATCCCTGCTATACTTGAGCCCATCATTGCAGCCACCGTATCAATCCATCTCCTTGAAGGCCTC
>NW_006921650.1:7812340-7815845 GCF_000298275.1 Orycteropus afer afer | reverse complement strand
TAAGCAGAAGCCCGCCTGTGCTTACCTCGCTCCCGGGGACTAAGCACAAGCTCACCCGTGCTTACCTTGCTCCCGGAGACCCGGTCCCTCTTGGGAGGGTAACAAGGGAAAGTGTTCAGTGCAGATCAGTGAGCAAGCACAAGCCCGCACGTGCTCACCTTGCTCCTCAGTCTGTCCTCTAGGGGGCTGTGAATTAGCCATTAGGGAAATGTGATCTAAAACCAAAACGAGATACCACTTCACACACACTAAACTGAAAAACCAATCTCATTTCCTTGCAGTTGATTCCAGCTCATAGCGACCTCCATTGGGTTTCCAAAGCTGTATATCTTTATGGAAGCAGACCACCCTATCTATTTTCCACAGGAGCCATTAGTGTGTTCGAATCAGAGACGTTTTGGTTAGCAGCCAATTGCCTTAACCACTATACCACCAGAGCTCCTTAGAGTGGCTAAGAGACCAGTGTTAAGAGTTCTGGTGGTGCAGTTGTTAAAGTATTTGGCTGCTAACCAAAAGGTCAGTGACCCACCAGCTGTTCCGTGGAAGAAAGATGAGGCAGTCTGCTTTCATAAAGATTTACAGCCTTGGAAACCCTATGGCGCAGTTCTACTTTCTATAAGGTCACTATGAGTCAAAATTGACTTGATGGCAGTGGGTTTGGTTTATACCAGTGTTGGAGAGGATGTGGAAAAGCTGGAACTCTTATACACTACTGGTGGGGATGTAAAATTGTACAGCTTTTGTGGAAAATAGTTGGACAGATGCTTAAACAGCTAAACATACACATATCTATGATACAAGAGAAAAGAAATCATATGTTTATGCAAATATTTGTGCATAAATGTTCAGAACAATTTTATTCATCATACCCTCAAACTAGAAACATCCCAAATGTACATCAACAGGTGTATAGGTAAACCAACTCTGGTATATTCATACAATGGCATGTTAGTCAGCAATAGAAAGGCATAAAGTACTGATACACATAACAACATGGATGGATCTCAAAATAATCATGCTGAGTAAAAGAAACCAGACAAGATAGAATAGATTGTGTATTATTCTGTTCAGAGAAAATTCAATCTACTCTTCAATGATAGGAAGAAAATTAGTGGTTGGTTGGGAAACTTAAAATCAAAGCCTTTGTCATGTTTCCAGGCTTTTTTTTTTTTTTTTAAAGTTTTAATTGACAGTTATTTTTGTAAAGAAAACACTTCCTAGTTAATTGTGGCATATATACACCAGTTTTCCCCTATCATATATCTCTTACATTAATTTTTTTTATTAACTCTAGAATAACCTCCCTGATATTACCTAAAGTGTTGAGAAATTAGTCTCTTAGGCATAGAGAAGAATCTTGGGTGTGTTGGATTTTTTTTTTTTTAAGCCTAGAAAATAAAAAGGATTCCTTGAACAAAATGTGATCTTAGAATAATTTCTCTCTAGTATTGTTTGCAAAAAAAAAAAAAAGGCTGGGAGGTTGTTTTTGTTTTCTTAAAAGATAAAATGGCTCTTCTTTAATAATCAGATTATTTTAAACATGACCTCTAGTATCCTGTTCTTGAACTGACAATTTTTAAATAAACATCTCAGAATCTTTACATTTAAATGAGAGCCACTTCTAAGCCTGTCACACGATGGGGACACACATATTTCTTCTGATGATACTGACCTTTATCTATACATTTTTAAAATTTCTCTTTGGAAACATCACTTTTGAGTCAGAAGAAAAATTAGTTTTTTCATCGTAATCACAATTCATTCAAAATGTTATTACCATGTTTGATAATCCACTTTATCTACCCAAACTGGTTGCACACCATTTGACTATTTTCAAAAATTTACTCCAAACTTATTCCCTCTGAACAAAAGATTTGCAATAATACTTTAGCAACAATAACAAAATTGACCCTCGTTTTACTAGTAAGTTGCTTGAGGGCTGGGGAATGTCTCTTTTTTATAAAATATTTATTTGTTATTACATTTAAAATTGCCATTAATTTTTTGTAGACAAATCAAAACTTAAACTACATATACAATGATACAGTGTTAACAGAAATAGAAACCAGCCACATTGTGAAGTCATTTTAGTTAGCTACCATAACTAAATATGCAAATTAATTGAATCTTTAAAAAAAGATTGTCTCAAGAGAACATTATGTAAGAGGATAATGTTTTTAGACACATTCTGAATTCAAACTCATTTTGTAGTAGAATTACAAAAGAATGTTTTCATTAAATCTGTTTCTCAAAAACTGCCAGATTACTATTTGTTTGGGAGAGTCATGAGTTTGCTGTTGAACACTTTAAAGGGATCTTTTGCAACAGATTTGCCCAATGCAATTGTTGTTGTTGTTGTTGTTGTTATGTGCCGTCGAGTCGGCCCCGACTCATAGCGACCCCTCCTTGGGTTTCTGAGGCAGTATCACTACGGAAGTAGGATTGCCCAACCTTCCTTCCGAGGAGTGGCTGGTGGGTTTGAACCGCCAGCCTTCTGGTTAGCAGTCAAGTGCTTTTAGCCACTATGCTACCAGAGCTCCTCATAAGAATATTAGGAGATTGCAATTCATTGTTTTTTTCATCTTCTTGAATGCAGGCTGTTTTGCTAGACTAAATACACACCTCAAAGGCAGGCACTGATGATATCTCTGCAATGATTTTAAGGAAGTCACTCAATGTACCAATAATGCCATCAACAGGCATATCTTGCCCCTCAGAAAGGAAGAGCTGAAATTGCTAGGTAGATAAGAGAGAAGTATTGATTTGGGTGAAGGGAAAGCCAATATACCAAAAGCAAGTGACCAACACAATAACACTAGGGAGAAAGAAGACATAGAGAGGTACACAAGAGGTATAGTCAACAAAGATAAACACTTTTACATACACAATACTACATTATCAGTAATAGCAAAAATTAATCTATGGGTGGATATGTGGGTACAGAGGCTGAATGATCAGGTATGTCTAGGCAGAAGTTTGGTAGATGGCATTTCTACAGACATATTTGTGTGAGAATGTCCATATATATATAATAGAGTTAACAGGGGGCAAAGTTATGATAACTCCTTAGCCACAGCCAACCACCCTGAGGGAACAAGTTTTAGGCCTGTGGTCTCGGGACCATTGTCATGGGGACATCAAGCTCAATTGGTATAGTGTACTACACAGAAACATTGTTCTATATCCTTCTTTGGTGAGTAGCGACTGGGGTCTTAAAAGTTTGCAAGTGGCCATCTAAAAGGCAACAATTGGTCTCTCCTCATCATAAAAATGAAGAAAACCAAAGACGTATGGAAACAGTCCAAGAGAGTAGTGGACCATGCGAACCTTAGCCTTCATGACCCTAAGACCAGAAGAATTAGATGGTGCCCAGCTACCACTGACAATCACTTGGAAAGGGATCAGTGTAGAAGATCCTGGTTGAAGTGGAAGAAAAATGTGGAACAAAACTAAAAATCATAAAAAAAAGACCAGGCTTACTGGTCTGATAGAAACCCCTGAGACT
>NW_006921650.1:7810309-7811650 GCF_000298275.1 Orycteropus afer afer | reverse complement strand
CCCTCCTTGGGTTTCCGAGGCAGTATCACTATGGAAGTAGGATTGCCCAACCTTCCTTCCGAGGAGTGGCTGGTGGGTGGGCCTTTAACATAGCAGATCAAAAATGCTCCATTTATAGATCAGATTGTTACATACAATCTGATGTTTGTTTTTCACGGTAAGGTCCTGACACCACGATGCAATGATCACAAGTATTGCAAAAACCACAAAACGTGCATCACTTAGCTTACAAGGCATTTCATCGAAGGTCTCTGTCTTCTCTATTCTTGAGCATGAACGACTGTAACTGAAGACTCATACAAGACACTGAGAGATCCTGAAGGAGCTGTAAGGTGGATGCTCCAGTGCAGATATAGCACAGGTGGCAAACCCACCAACTCCCACTCAGAGCAGCCCAGCCCAGCACAGCCGTTCTTTAACATACACACAGCCACTCTGAGCTGCTCTCAGGGATACTATGCTGGCAAGCTGCTGGAGATCTTGTCTGTCTTTGTGTATTTTACAAATGCAGTTCCTACCAAACAAAATGGTGGAGCTTTTAGCCAATCCCAGGTCAACATCAAAGTCATCGTTTCTATGTCTCTGGCTCATTCTTTCACTTGCCATCTGTGAATCACAGTGATTGTAGAAGAAGAGAAACTGTTGGTAATGGAGATGGCGTGGTTTAGTCCTCAAATGTCAGACATTCACATCGTACACAGACTGCAGAAGCTGCCACAAGCCCTTCCTGCCCCTTCTTTATCTACATCCAGTGGGAAGTGAGCACCTCCAGGGCTACACCTGGGCTCTTCTCCTTGGGAAAATGCCAAGCTCTATGTCCCAGTATGATTCCTGGCCACCTTTGATGCCATTGACAGCATCAGACAATGTCTTTTTTTATCCTGGAATCAGTGCTTAGTTCTGAGCCTTGTAATTAAAAAAAAAAAAAAAACAAATCCCACGTGTGGCAGAGGAGAACTGTGCTCCACAGAGCTTCCAATGACTGTGATCTTTTGGAAGTAGATCACCAGGCCTTTCCTCCGAGATGCCTCTGAATGGATTCAAACCACCAACTTTTTGATTAATAGCTGAGTGCTTAACTCTGTGCCAACCAGAGATTCCTCTTGTAATAATAAAAAACCAAACCAAACTCACTGCCTTCAAGTCGGATCCAACTCAGCAATCCCTCCTTGGGTTTCCAAGGCAGTATCTGTATGGAAGTAGATTGCCCAATCTTCCTTCTGAGGAGTGGCTGGTGGGTTTGAACTGCCTGCCTTCTGGTTAGCAGTCAAATGCCTTAGGTACTATGCCAACAGAGCTCTCCTTGTAATAATAATAATAATAAAACCCAAACTCACTGCC
>NW_006921650.1:7800488-7810029 GCF_000298275.1 Orycteropus afer afer | reverse complement strand
ATTAAAACTAATGTGTTATTAGCTGTGAAGCTCATTTTATAAGAGGGGGGCCTTCTCATCAAGCAGGTACTCTCTCATAGTGATTACTTAAAAGGTGTTCTAGATTTATGTATGTATGTGTATAATTCAGTGGGCTCAGTGAAATCTGATTTTGGTATGCTTTGGCCAGAAATACCAACCCAGGAGATAGTAAAGGAGGAGTCTTCACAGAATGTCACCCTCTTCAGAACACTAACCTTTCAGAATTATTAATTTCCAATTGTGAATATAATGAAATGACGGCTAGCAGTGATATTTTCTTGAATAGCTCTGCTCTGATCAGGGATTAGGCATATTTGTCAGTCCTTTTCTTTTCCCTCTACCTTGCCTTCCTACCTTTGATAATACCAGCTAGAAGAAAGTTGTCTTTGACAGGAAGAAAAAACAAACACAAAAACCTAGCCAAATACTCACTACATTTAGATGAGATACTCCTCCTCTTAGAAACACTCCCAAGCTGAATTTCAAAGCTGTTCAAGAGTAAAAGCTTTCATTTCTTTCTGCTTATTTTTCTAGTGACTTAATCTCTCTTCTTCTGTGCCAAGATGAGTTCTCTGCATCTGTCATTGATAGTGACATCACTAAGGTTGGTATCATGCAGTGTGATACCAACGCAAGGTGTCATCCCTCACCCTACAGACCACCTCCCAAACAGAATTCTCAGTAATGTTTATTATCATTTTTAATCATAGAATAATATGTGGTAAATATAGCTGTAAATTGTTTAAATAAAATATTGCTTAGATTATATGAATGCTAACAACAAAATGGGAGCTCTGGTGGCATAGTGCCTAAGGTATTTGACTGCTAACCAGAAGACTGGAGGTTCAAACCCACCAGCGACTCCTCGGAAGGAAGGTTGGGCAATCTACTTCCAAAGTTTCATAAAATCTTTCTACATTGAATTACAACATAATTAGTTAAAACATTATTAGTAACTGAGCAGAAGCCTTTTTAAATTTTTCTCCTCCTTTTAATTATTTCTGTATTGATGTAGGTTCACAAGTACTAATTGTCAAAATATTGTAGCTAAAACACCAGAAATTTTGACAAAGTCAGTGACTATAAAAGCACCAACAGCAACACAAACAACAGTGCATGCTTGTAGCACCTGCAGAGGAAACCATGTGATTTGAGGTATTGTCATTGGGTAATAATGACAGCTCTGACCAGAGCACATTAGAAGGTTCAAAAAGTAAACTAGCATAGAGTTTTAGCCTTGTAGGTATACTGACAGATGTAAACTGGGCTTACAAAAATATTTTTGTTGTTATAATTAACTGTGGGTATATTTTTATAAAAAACAACAAATTTCTGCCAAAACACTGCACAAAAATTTTATAAACAGTCATTTTGGTGTCACCTCCTCTGACAATGCCACCTGGTGTGTGGTCTGCACCCACATAACCCCTTAGTGATGCCACTAGTCACTGAGCCACACTTCTGTGTTTCAGACACAGCCTAAAGTGAGTGTGTCCTTGAATGATGTGCTAGCTCAGAGTCTACACTATTGAACCCCTGGCTTTTTCCTGTCAGGATGTGGCAGGGATAAGTTTCAGATCCTATCCCGGCATAGAAAATGAAGATGCCTTTTGCTGACCCTGATCTCTTACAGCTTGTTAATGCAAAATGAAACTTGCTGAGTTATTAATCCAGAAAGGCAGCTGGAATTTTCATCTGAGTACTGTCAAATGCACTGTTAATGTTGTATTGGATTACATGATAATAGTGGCATAAATCCTTTAATGAGTTATCTCAACCATACCACAGATAGTAGAGTGAAGCAAAGTAGGCTAGGTAACAATCAGAAAGAAGCAAGAAGATGGAATTCAGGAATTTGGTTTGTTATCTAGCTCACTTTGTGGTTGCTACCAAGGAACCATGTGGCATATGACCCAAGTTTATTCCACTTATGATCGACTTTGCCAGTTGATTTATTTTCCATGTAAGATATGTTATAAATTGAATTGTTGTTGTTGTTATGTGCCATCAAGTCAGACTCGACTCATAGCAATTATGTCCCCCAAAAATATGTGTTGAAATCTTAATCCCTGGTAGCGTAATGCCTAAGGCACTTGACAGGTAACCAGAAGGCTGGTGGTTCAAACCCACCAGCCACTCCTCGGAAGGAAGATGGGGCACTTCCGTAGTGATACTGCCTTGGAAACCCAAGGAGGGGTCGCTATGAGTTGGGTCCAACTCTATGGCACATAACAACAACAACATAGCTGTGGATATAATCCTACTTGGTAATAGTGTTTTTTTTGTTGTTGTTGTTATATTAATAAGGCCATATCAATGTAGGGTGTATTTTAAAGCTAACCACTTTTGAGATGTAAAAAGAGCAGATTAGACACCAAGAAAAGCATGAATGGGTGAAAGATAGATGCCAGGCGGAGATCTCCAAGAAAGTCCAAGAAGAATGCAAGAGAAGCTAAGACCAAGATTCCCCCCCCCCCCGCCAAGTGGATAGAGAAAGTCTTCTAGAGCCAGTGCCCTAAATTAGGGCTTCTAGCCTCCTAAAATGTGAGAAAATAAATTTCTGTTCTTTAAAGCCACCCATCTGTCGTGTTTCTGTCACAGCAGCATGAGGAAATTGAGACAACACGCTACACGGAAATAATCTTCATTAATCACCACCACTGAGAGAGCCTATTCCTATAGTTGTTCTTTCCCCCAGGGTCATCCTTGGAAGTGGGTGAGGGAGGGAGGCATTGTTTACTTCTTACTTTGTCTCTCCCAAAGAACAGAGGAAGGGGACCCAAACATACTGTCTGTTCACATGTTGTTGTTGTTATGTGCTAGGTCGGACCCAACTCATAGTGACCCCTTCTTGGGTTTCCGAGGCAGTATCTCTATGGAAGCAGATTGCCTAACCTTCTTTCTGAAGAGTGGTTAGTGGGTTTGAACTGTCAGCCTAACTACTGCTAACTACTGGTTAGCAGTCAAGTGCCTTAGGTATTACACTACCAGAGCTCCTTCTGTTCACATAATGGTGACTAATGATTTGTTGCTCTTTGTCTCACAGAGCTAACCTGGTCACCACTCTCAAGAGAGTGTTGGTGACATAGAAGAAACACTGTTGAGCTTGGGGATGAAAATCCCGGTTTAAATCAGGTCTTCAAATGGATTGATTCTGGTTCGACCTGCTGAGAATTTGTGTTTCCACTCCAAATATACTGAATCAGAATCTACATTTTAACTTGGAGATTGATAAGAATCACCTGGGGATTGTGAAATTAGCTTATCCAAAGGCATGGGTTAAATCCAGACTTTGACCTTCACCAACTTTGTTAACGCTCTGGGCTTGGCATCCTCACTTGTGAACTGCAGAGTACATTATCTACCTCTGAGAGTAAGACTCAAGTGACATAATGGATATGAAAACACTTACACAAATGAAAAGAAATATAAAAACATAAGGCTTTGTTATTACTCACTAGACCAATGATCCCCAAATTTGGCTGATCATTAGAGTCGTCTGGGGAGTTTATTACAAATATAGATTCTGGATCCTTATCAGATCTACTGTATTAGAATTTCTTAAGGTGAGGCCTGGAAATCTGTACTTTTAAAGTTCATGAGCAATTCTGATGATCACTCAGGTTTGAGAATCACAGGACTAGGGCTGGAATTTTTCGAAGGTGTGAACTATTTTCCTTAGTATTTTGAAGCCAACAAAATATAAACAAATATTGACCAAATATTCATTGTACAACTATTTACTGAGGACCTTTTTGTCCCAGGAACCCTGCTAGCCACCAGGCAGAGATTCAAAGTCTTGGCCTAATGGAATTTATGCTGCAATTGATGGTGGTGTGGGTGGTCCAAGACAGGAACAATAGTTTCAGTGCAGTGTGCTGAGTACTGTAAGAAAGGTTGAGCCATTGAAAGCTTCCAAGCAGTCCTTTGATATGATCTGATATTGTTGAACTTGTCATTCTTACCTTTATGTTTGTTGCCTGAGAAGATCCTATTTTACTGCTTTTTTTTTTTTTTTTTTGAACAATATTCCTGCAGAAATGGTAAGAAGCTTTAATAAAAAAACATTTTGGGGATCTTCTCATTGGTCAGGTTTCTTGTTTCTTCTTGATTAGAGTCTTTGGACACACACAGTATCTTAATTTTTCTACACAAACAGCATGCTGAAGCCAAATAGTAGTGGAGATATGAAGTCTAAACATCACAGGTGCATAACAGGAGATGCCAAAGGATAAGCCATGAGAGGGGAGAGTGAGAAAATTGAACCTCTGGGAAATCTCACTCCAAGCTGAAGTGAACATTTAAAATACAAAGAGGCTGCAAGAAAGAAAGTTAAAATCCTGTGATCTATCTTGGGATGTGAACAGCAAGTGTTCTTGGTTCAACTCAAACATAGCCAGCTGACCCCAAGTTCTGGCTGACTCTAACATAGCTGGCTGACCCAAGTTTTGTCCATCCCTTGAACCAAACCTGAACCTTCTCTAACCCCTGGAATCATTTGGAAGATCATTGGAAAATATTTTCCTCTGTCTTCTGGTTTGTTCTGAGAAAGCTCTGAGGAGAACTATGTGGAATTGTAGGGAAGAAAGCTCTATTTTCCTACACTTATATGTTCTTTTATAACGATTTCCTTGTGTTTGTTGAAGAAGAAATTACGAGCGTTAAGAAACTCCTTGATTTGTTCAGGGTGTGAGGAAATGCAGTTTCCCATTGAGACAACATGAAAAGAGAGGAAGCACTGGATTTGGACTTAGAAGCAATGGTTCTGGTACCCTGTGTGCACTAAATAGCCACTCAGAACATGCGTATATAAATGCGAATAAATGAAGGAGTGAACAAATGAAGGAATGCCTGCTAGGCCTGCTTAAGACAAGGCACCAAAAATAGGAGACTAAACTACATCAATGGAAACCAAGAATCAGAAAGTTACCACTTTGGAGATATAAATGTAACTCATATGCAAGGTAGGAAGCTGACTGAAGGCATAGCCCTGCAAGGTGTTCACAGTCTGAGAATCTTTGAATGATAAACTCCCAATTCCATAGCCAGTTCATAGAAGAGATGTCTGGCATAGTATTTGGCATCCAAGAGGAGTTAGGACCAGAGCTGAGCTTCAAAGGGTAAAGAGGGGGTGGATAGGCAGAAGAGAGGGGAGGGAATTTAAGCAACAGGCTGAGAGAAAGCACAGAAGTGGTTTAAATCATGATAATATGTGTGAGACAGTGAGTTGACTGAGATAAGATACAGAGGAGTAGTAGGGGAGCAGGTTGACCTTTAAGCCAACAAAGGACTTTGGACTTCATCTACTAGGCAACAAGGAGCCACCATCGAACCTAAAGTTGAAGAGCTGTCTTTTGCGTGACTGGTCTTGCCAAGTAGGCGCCTTTGCATGTACTTCTTGGCTAACTCTTGCTCTTTATACAGTTGCTGAGTTTGCACAGATATTCAGCTTACATTTCTGTTCCTTTCCCAGGTGCACAGATCTGCAGATGTGGGGGGCAAGCCCCCTCTCATGCTCCCTTGTCCAAAAATTAACCAACATAATGGAGACTAGATCACACACTTTCAAAACAAATCAAGGGCCTCTTCTCTCTAATATGATTTTATCAGATGACAGATGATCCCAATCCCCGTAATTACTTAGATACTTTAATTGACTTTCAGTGGCAGTAATAAGTAACTGGAGTTCAGGCTTGTAGAATTTCCTTCCTAATTGTTGCTGCTAAACTACTCATTATAGGGATAAATACCACACCACTTTATTTAAACAGCGTCCTCCATACATGTAAGTTCCAGTGGAAGTGTCCCAGCACTTACAGGTCCCTGGGATGGCTGTTTGGGGGCTGGGAGCATGATGGTGCACCATTTAAGGAGCTGCTCAAGTTGGTCGGCTGTTTAGTTTGAACAAGCAAACCACAAGTTTCCAACACTGACACACTTCCTAGTTCTTTGGATTTAAAAGCCTGTAGAAAGGATAATTGACCACAGCTTGTCAGCATGAGAGATTTACTGTCATTAGGGCAAACTTAGATGAATTACTTTAATATCATGATGTATATATATATATATATATATATATATATATATAAAGTCAGATAGTTTCCTTTCTCTGTAAGTTAAATGCACTTAAACAGCTTTTCACACTTCACTTCTGCATTTGGGTGTAAAAGAGGGAGGAAATCATGAAAGGCCAGTGAAAGGGAGTGGAAAGGAGGGGGAAGATTAATGTGGCAGAAGTAGGAGAGGCAAATCACAACGGAAATCCAAGTGAACAGACCTCTTCAAGTTGCTTCTTTTCAGGTTGGTATAAAAGCTAAGGCATATTTTTTTTAACAAATGGTGCTGGCAACATTGGATATCCACCTGCAGAAAAATGAAAGAAGACCCGTACCTCACCCCATACACAAAAATGAACGCAAGTTGGATCAAAGACTTAAGTGTCATACCCGAAATTATAAACTCATCAAAGATAAGATAGGGACAAATGTAGGGGCCCTAGTCTGAGGCATAAATAGACCATCAAGTGTAACCCAGAATGCACAGACAGCAAAAGAGAAGCTAGATGACTGGGACCTTTTGAAAATTAAATTCTTATGTGCATTGAAAAGACTTCCCCAAAGGGTAAAAAGACAACCTACAGATTGGGAAAATATATTTGGCTATGACATATCTGACAAGGGACTGATCTCCAAAATTTATAGAAAACTTCAACACCAAAAAGACAACCCAATTCAAAAATGGGCAAAGGACATGAACAGAAACTTCACTAAAGAAGATATACTGGCAGCCAGCAAATACATGATGTGCTGGTTACCTAGTGTCGCTCTGACAAGAATATACTATCGATAGGATGGCTTTATCAAACAGGAGTTTATTCTTACAGTTTGGAGGCTTTAAGTCCGAGTTCAAAGTGCCAGGCTCTAGGAGCTGGGTGAAAGCCCCTCAGCCTTGGGCTTCAGCTCTGCCTCCTGCTCCTGGCCCACTGGAGCTAGAGGCTTTTCTTCACTCAGACAGTTGTTGGCTTCTGAGGCTGCCAAACCCAAGGTTGACAACTAAAAAGGCACAGTCCCAATGTTACCAAATCACATGGCAGGCCATTAATTCAAGTCCATTCAAAGTCCCAAGGTCAGCAGAGCATGGCAAGCTGCTGAACAATGACACGGCTATAAGTTTCAAGTGTGCCATGAACTAGAGACTATTCCCAAAGCTGTTTCTTATATATGGGAAGCAGACCATATACCCAAAGCAGCTACTCAGCTGCTCCAATAGATTCCACCATGGAGTTAATTACCAATCTCATCATGGGGAATAACTACATTCAGCTGCCCAGCGACTCAACCAGGCCCAGCCAAGTTGACCCACAAACTTAACCATGACACATGAGGAAATGCTCATGATTATTAGCCATTAGAGAAATGCAAATCAAAACAAGATATCATCTCACTCCAGCAATAATGGCAAAATTCAACAAGACAGAAAATAACAAATGCTGGCAAGATTGAGGAGAGATTGGAACTCTCATGCATCGCTGGTGGGACTGCAAAATAGCACAACCATTGTGGAAAATGGAATAGTGTTTCCTTAAAAGACTGAAAATAGAAAATAATTTGATCCAGCTATTCCATTACTAGGAATATATCCTAAGGAGTGAGGGACAGGACACAAACAGACATATGCATACTCATGTTCATCACAGCACAATTTACTATAGCAAAGAGATGGAAACAACCTAAATGCCCATCAACAGATGAATGGATAACCAAGCTATGGTACATGCACACTATGGAATACTATACAACATTAAAGAATACTGAAGAATACATGAATCATCTCACAATGTGGATGAATTTGGAGGACATTATGCTGAGTGAAATAAGTCAATTATAAAAGGACAAATATTGTATGAGCCCATTATTGTAAAAGGTCAAGGAAAGGTTTACTCAGGGAAGGAAATTCACTTTGTTGGTTACTGGGACAAGGAGGGAAGAAGAGGGAAAATGTTGGATTGGATTAATTAGGGGTCACATGTTGATATGGGTGAGGGGAGGGACAGTATGGAAAGAGTCTGTGGCCAGCATGATGACATGGGAGAAAGGAAGAACACTGAAACGTGTATGTAAAATAGAGACAACAGAGGCAAATACCAGCACATGCACAATTCTACATTGCCACTAGCAACACCAGGCTATGGATAAATACATAGACAAGTGTGTTACAACTTATTCTGGTGAGTAGTGACTGGAGTCTTAAAAGTTTTTGAGTACCCGTCTGAGATGCAACTATTGGTCTCCTTTCCTCTGGAGCAAAGAAGAGTGAAGAAAATCAAGGTCATCTAGAAACAATTAGTCCAAGGATAAGATGGACCACGAAGACCTCAGCCTTCATAATCCTGAGACCAGAAGAAGTAGATAGTTCCCAGCTACCAGTGCCAACTACTCGGAAAGGGATCAAAACTGGAGATCCTGGATAGAGTGGGTGGAAAAATGTGGAACAAAATTCAAAAACACAAAAATGACCATAATTTGTGTCGAATAGACTCTGGTGGAACCCCTGAGACTATGGCCCCAGGTTACCCTTCAGGCCTAGAAAAGGACTCATTCCCATGGATTGGCTCTCATGCCAACAGTAGAAAGACCTACATGCAGAACACCTATCCCAGGGCTATGTACCCACCTACTCTAGGGAGATGCACCCATTAGATCAATCAGCCATGAGACACCAGAGGGGCAGCATTCACATAGAGGGAAAGCTAGACAGAAGTGCATGGTTAAGAAGCGCACAGGGAGGGGGTAGTCACAGGGAGGGGAGGAGAGATTTTTATGGTTGAGGATGGTAATTGGGGTATAATATCAAATGTGCGTGAACTGTTGAATGTAAATCAAATTTGCTTTGTAAATTTGCACCCAAAGCACAATTGAAGAAAATTAAAAGCTAAGGCATCTCAGGGGGATGCAAATGATTAATGTGTACCGCTGCTAACTAAAAGGTTGGAGGTTAAAATCCACTCAGAGGCACCTTGGAAGAAAGGCCTAGAGATCTACTTCTAATAAAACCAGTCGCTGAAAACCCCATGGAGCACAGTTCTACTCTGCCACGTGGGAGGGTGCCAGGAGTCAGAATCCACTTGACAGCAACTTCCTTTTTTTCTTTCTAATAAAAGAAAAATAGATATTAATTTTTTAAAAAAAGTAACCAATATTGGTTTGCATTTTCCATTACAGTATTAATTTAGAAAACCCTATTGGGTTCTTATAGCTCTGCTGGTGCTGTGGTTAAGGCATTTGGCTGCTAACCGAAAGGTTCAAACTCAGCAGTGGCTCCATGTGAGAAAGATGAGGGAGTCTGCTTCCATAATGATTTAAAGCCTTGGAAACCTTATGGGGCAGTTTTACTCTGTCCTACAGGATCACTATGGGTTGGCAGTGGGTGGGACTCAATGGGTTGTTTGTGTTTTTGACTCAATTGTAGAGAGAAAGAGCTAGCAAAATTACAATGTAGATTCTGAAGCCTTTTTTTTTTT
>NW_006921650.1:7784109-7793638 GCF_000298275.1 Orycteropus afer afer | reverse complement strand
TCTTAAGCCTCAGGAATCTGCGAGCGTGCTATCTCTTTAAATATCCAAAATAGTCAAGCCGCTTTTTAAACCTTCAAAATGGTGGCACCGGCAAAATCCACAGTTCAGGCCACCTTTCTCTTCACCTTCTCTGTTTATTCCTCAGCCACCATGCACAGTCCTCCACGCAGTCTTGGCTAGCAGGGTGATTTTTAGGTTAATTCTTAGGTCCTACCACCACCTGGGAATCTCTAAGCTGTCTGTGCTGTCAGGATCGCTCAGGATCGCTGCCAGACTGCAGCTCCATCTGTCTCCTTTTTTGGTATTTTTACGCAAATTCTTCTGCTAGTTGGGGTTTAGTCCACTTCTATATCCTTCCCTTCAAGGCTCAGGGGTCCAGGATTGTCTTCTGTGGCTGTGTTAATTGGTTTCCCTTTTCTTTGTTGGAGAGGGTCTGTGCAGTCTTTCTGCCTAGTCCGCCATCTTGCCGGAACTCCTGTTCCCCTTTTTTACTTCTCAAATATTCATGATATACCTGAGAAGTGAAAGTAATAGAAATTCCCTTCTGAAAGCTGGAGGGAAAAATCTATAAGCCCCAGTAGCACATTTAGTATGTATTTGTTTGATTATTTCCTCATTCATCATTGAATTTCCTAGAAGTAATTTAAAACCAAAAAACCCACCCACTGCTGTTGAGTTGGATCTGATTCCTAGCAACCCCTCCTTGGGTTTCTGAGGTGGTATCACTACAGAATTAGATCCTTCCTTCCAGTGAGTGGCTGGTTAGCAGTCAAATGCCTTAGGCACTGGGCCACCAGAGCTTCCCCAGAAGTAATTTAGAGGGCAGTATTTCCTTAAAGAGCTCTGGAGGGACAGTGGTTAAGGCATTTGGTTCCTAAGCAAAAGATCAGTGGTTCGAACCCACAGATGGCTCAACAGGAGAAAGATGAGGCAGTCTGTTTGAGGAAAGATTTACAGCATTGGAAAACCTATGGAGCAGTTCTACTCTGTCCTTAGGATTGCTATGAGTTGGGATGGACTTATGGCAGTGGGCTTATTTCCTTAAAAGACTCCGTATGTCCTAAAATGGGAGCTCTGGTAGCCTAAGGTGCTTGACTGCTAACCAGAAAGCTGGTGGTTCTAACCCACCAGCCACTCCTTGCAAGGAAAATTGGGCAATCTACTTCCATAGTGATACCACCTCGGAAACCCAAGGAGGGGTAGCTATGAGTCAGGTCCAACTCCACAGCAAATAACAAGAACAACATGTCCAAAAATACCTTATTTGTAGCTACATTGTTAAAAGCACACCAACAAAATTAACAACAAACTTAACAGCTCCATCAGGCATGGTCTCTCCTCCCCCATTGGCAGTTTTGTCGCTTGTCTATAGAAGTGTGAACTAGAGTCTTCAGGCGATTCTAGAGACATGGGGCTGCTCTACCTGACTTTTGATTTTTAATGTTTCAAGGTAGTTGCAGCTATGCCTACATTCCATTGTTCTGGAGCTACCTCACCATCAGATCAATTTGAGAGAGTCATAGTTTGAATTGGCCAATTCCATCAAGATTCTAAGAGAGCAGAGTTCACTACTTTGTGCATTTCTGCATCAGACAGCCTTGATATTTAAATTTAAAGGAAAAAAAAAAGTCATGCAAAGAGGATAGCATTAGGGTAGAGAAATATCTGAAGAAGTAAATTCAAAATTGTCCAAATTCAGTTATAGAATGCTTGCTCCCTCTTCCCTACAAGACAGGCAGTAATGGAACACTTATCTTTGCAAAATGTATATGAAATGATGGCCAACTTCATGCAAGAAATAGGAAAATAGCAAGAAATAGCAATGTACCTGAGTAGGTTATCTTAGAGTCTGGGGATGTGTTGTAGCCAGGGGTCCTTTCATGTTCTCCAACACAGATTGGATCTGGGCCTGACCAGGATGATAATATTTGTTTTGAATGAGTAGCCATGTGTCCTTTCAAATATAATCACATGCTCTATCTCTGCTTGGAATGCAGCTTTAACTAGTCCACCACCTGCCTGGCAGTGTCTGAATCCCAGGCAGTTTGGAAATGAGGCAGCACATCAGATTGAGGATGCTGGCAGAAGTACCGGGGATGCAGGCTAAATGTTGGTCCTTCCTGTGGCCAAGATGTGCAAATGAACTTGCTCCCTTTCTAGGCCAAGGATACAGGGGGAAAACAGAAAGTGTTTTAATTTAATTTAGTCACTCTTCCACTCAGAAAGTCTTAGAATCTCTCTCCAGGAATGGCCTGGCCCACAGTGCAGGTGAAAAGACAAGAGATGTTTGAAATTTTCCAAAAAGCAAAAACAAAGGAGTGGGGTGGGGTGGGGTGAGGGAAAGGACCAAAGGAAGAGAGAAAAAAATAAAGATTTTGTTTCTGGGCTTCTTTCTTTCTTTCCTCCCTTGTTATTGTGAGAGAATGCTAAATGACCTGTACTGAATGAGTCATTTCATTGTTTTCCACTGAATAAACACATTTCTGGATGTAGGAGGCAAGTGGTCTGCAGACCAGCTCTCCTGGATTTCATCTGCCTCGTGGGACACAACTCTTTTCACTTTCACCTCCAGTCCTCTGACTGCTCAGATCATCTTTCTGGCATTAGAGAGTCCAGCAACTTGTGAATGTGTGTGTGTGTGTGTGTGTGTTTAGGGGAGGGGGGGAAGCAGCAAAAATTAAATTAAATCAGAAATGAGACCAAGATGTACTTGGACTAAAAGTACTGTAAAAGCTCCTGGTCCTTTCTACAATCGTGGTTCTCCCTAATCTTCACATCACAGGACTCATGTGAACACATTAACTACAATATTGTTGCTGTTGTTAGGTGCTGTGCAGTTGGCTCTGACTCTTGGCAACTCTATGTACAATAGAATGAAACAATGCCTGGTCTTGTGCCATTCTCACAATCTTTGCTATGCTTGAGCCTATCATTGTAGTCACTGTGTCAATCCATCTTGTTGAGGGTCTTCCCCTTTTTCATTGACCCTCTATTTTCCAAAACCCAAACCAAATCCCTGCCATCAGGAGTCAATTTCAACTCGTAGAGACCCGCATTGGGTCCCAAAGCTGTAAATCTTTACAGAAGAAAACTCCCTCATCTTTCTTCCACAGAGAGGCTGGTGGATTTGAACCACCAAGGCAAATGCCTTAACCAATATAGCACCAGAGCTCCTCGCCCTCTCCTTTACCAAGCATGCTATCTTTCTCCAGGGGCCAGTCAGTCCCTTCTAACATGACCAAAGTACATGGCATGAAATCTGGCCATTCTCGCTTCTGTGGCACATTTGGGTTGTACTTCTTCCAAGATAGATTTGATCTTTTGGCAGTCCATGATATTTTCAGTATTCTTTGCCAACAATAGGACCCTGATATTTTGTTGTTATAGATGTTGATGTATTTTAACTTGGCATTAATATTTGTGGACCACCTCCCATTGTTTTGTTGCCCCTTATATTTAAATAATTTTATTTTTATTCTCTTGCAAAAACAGTTTATGTAAGACAGAGAGGTATAAAGAAGTGAGGGAAATAACCCCTAATATTACTATCCAGTGATAACCCATTAAAACACTACGGTTGCAAATATCTTTTTAGATATTTTTTCTATGCAAGCATACACACACACTCACACAGAATAAAGAAACGTGTTCTTTCAAAAATGTCATTTGTTTTATTTTTTTAATTGTGATTTGGGTGAAAGTTTATAGAGCAAATTGGTTTTCTATTCCACAATCTATACACATTCTATTTTGTGACATTTACTACAATCCTCACACAATCACAGCATTCTTCCCACTTCCTCCCTATGCCCCCTCTTTCCTTCATTCTTCTTTCCCATCCTCTCCCACCTTCCTAGCTCTATCCCTGGGCAAGTGCTATCCTCTTGAGCTCATATACTTGATTGTTGCAATGAGTGCATACTCTCCTGATATTAAGGTTCACCTGACGGGTCTATTGTTTGGCTACCAGTTGACTTATGGAGGTTAGGTTCAGTTCCTAGCCTGTAGGGTGTCTAAGGACCATATCTCAGGGGTTCCACCACTCCACTCTTCTTCAGACCAGTAAGCCTGGTCTTTTTATGATTGTGAGTTTTGTTCCACACTTTTGTCCACTGTATATGGGACCTCTTGCTGTGATCCCTTTCAGAGCAGTTAGCAGTGGTAGCTTCCGGCTCTTTTGGTCTCAGTGTCATGGAGGCAAGGTCATGTGCTCCATCAGTCCTTTGGACTAGATGTTTCCTGTGCCTTTGATTTTCTTCATTCTTCTTTGCTTCACGTGGGGAGAGACCAAGAATGGCACCATAGATGGCTGATCACAAGCTTTTAAGACCCCATTTGCTACTCACCAAAGTAGGGTGTAGAACATTGTCTTTTTGGACTACATTATATCCACTAACCTTAATGTCCCTTCAGGACTGTGGTTTCGAGCCCTCATGACCAATGACTCATTCCCTCAAGGTGTTTGGTTATGACTAAGACATTTTCATAATTTTGTCTCGTATATACTCTACTAGGTTCATGGATCTATTTGCAGCACATATAAATACTTAGGTAAAGATAGCCTCTGTCAAACCTATATATATTCATGGGTGCAGTTCTATTCACCTTCCTACTCCTGTTTAGTGTGAGTATCTATCTATATATCCACTGATAAACTATTGTTATTACTATTATTGCAGGATTGTGTATGTAATAGTATTCAGTTTTCTTGCCTTTAACTCTTCCATTGCCTTGATCATTTTGTGCTGACCCCCTTAATGTATATTGCTGGTGGCATAGTGCCTAAGGCATTTGACTGCTAACTAGAAGACTGGTGGTTCAAACCCACCAGCCACTCCTCGAAAGGAAGGTTGGGCAATCTACATCTGTAGTGGTACCGCTTGAAAACCAATGGAGGGGCACTATGATTCGGGTCCGACTCGACAGCAGTGAGTTTCTTCACCCAAGTTAATACATGTCTACCCTCTAGCTGGTGAAAATCTCATTTTCTATTTAAAAACATATCATGTCCAAATTTTTATGTCCATAAATAAAATTCTATATAATTCTTTTAAATGGTTTATTAGTATTTATTATGCAGTTTCTTCTTATTATTAAAAAGGGAGCTCTTGTGGCATTGTGCCTAAGGAAGTTATTTGACTACTAACCAGAAGGCTGGCAGTTCAAATGCACCAGCCACTCCTAGGATGGAAGATTGGGCAATCTACTTCCATTGTGATACCGCCTCAGAAACCCAAAGAGAGGTTGCTAGGAGTCAGATCCGACTCCACAGCAGTGAGTTGTTTTTTTTTTTTTTCATTGTTGTTTATTATTAAATACTATTCTACAACTTATATGCTTGTGGCAACATCTTTGCACACTTTTAGAACATCTTTAGAATAAATTTCTAGACATGAACTGGTAAGGTCAAAGCTTACACACATTTGAAATTTGAATGTGTATTCTCTTATTGTCTTCTATGAAGTCATATCAGTGGTAACTATCATAAATATATCCATGCTAGGTTTTTTCAAAAGGGATTTTTACATACTTATTTCCTGTATTCCTATAGTACAGAGGAAATATTTAATTTTAATTTAAGACCCTTCTAGAAGGAAAAGTCATGCTATATGCAGATTGTTATCTTGTCAAATAAATTGTCCTTTCATACTTTCTGAATGTAAGTTATTATTTGCTGTTAAAAAGTTAAGTTGTGAATGGTTGTGAATGCTCATTTCTTTACATACTTTATGATTTTGTTATAATTTTGTGATCTCAGGGAGCTCTGGTAGCATAGTGTTTAAGGCACTTGACTGCTAAACAGAAAGCTGGCGGTTCAAACCCGCCAGCCACTCCTCGGAAGGAAGGTTGGGCAATCTACTTCCATAGTGATACTGCCTCAGAAACCCACTATTTTGTGTGAGCATAGCAGCTTTTGGGTGGTTTGTAGAATAGTAAGAGGCAAGCATATGTATTGGGTTTGCTTTGGAGTTTATATTATAAAATAGCTAGATGATTCCCATGGACAGTGTAGTGTGGATACAAAACAAGGGAGGTTATGCTTCCCCATTCAGCCTGAAAACACGGTATCTCACTGCCTGACCAGCAGCAAGTAGTATTCAGGACTGTGTACATGCAAAGCCTAGGTCATGAAGACACATGCATATATAGATGAAAAGGTTCTTAAACTATTGTTAAAGAAATGTATCCCAGTCTTATGAATAAACAGAGGACAGAGCTGAGTGTCATGGGTGGGTTGGGGAGAGATGGTGAAGGAGTGTCTTGGATTGAATTGTGTCCCCCAAAAAATATGTCAGCTTGGCTGGGGCATGATTCTCAGTGGTTTGGCAGTTACATAATGAGGTAATGTGGCAGTTATGTAATGATGTAATCACCCCCAGGATGTGATCTGATGTAATCAGCCAACTACTTGTAAGGGGATTAGTGAGGGGTGCAACAGTCTTATTCAGATGACAGCCCTGATCTAAGGGGAGTTTCCCTGAGGTGTGACCTACATCACTTTTTATCTTACAAGAGTTAAAAGGAGAGAGAAGCGAGCAGAGAAAGAGGCACTTCAGTACCACCAAAAAAGAAGAGCCAAGAGTGAGTATGTCCTTTGGACCCAGGGTCCCTGTGCTGAAAACTTTGCAGACTCAGGGCAAGATTGATGCCAAGACACATGGAGATCTCCAAGGATTGCTAGGCCCACAGCTGTTAGAAGGAAACAAGAGTCTTCTCCCAGAGCCGACAGAGAAAGAAAGCTTTCCCCTCGAGCTGGCACTCTGCATTCCGACTTCTAGCCTCCTAAACTGAGAGAATAAATTTGTGTTTGTTAAAGCCATCCACTGGTGGTATTTCTGTTACAGCAGCACTAGATAATTAGGACAAGGAGTTATGGTGGGTGAAAAGCATGGGAAACTTGTGATAGAATGGGCGAGTATCTGGGGCAATAGCCACCTTCCTCAGAAACCAACATATCCACGCATCAGCAAAATAATCAGATTAAGGCAAAACATTTTGTCCCTGTGGCAAAACTGAAACTCAGACACAAAATAAACAGTTGCATGAATTTAACCACTTCTGTTTTTGCTGATTTCAGTGTGTGTATATGTATAAGTTTATACATTTATAATTTATTGTTCAGTAGTAGAAAGACATACATCATAGAGACTGGTATTTTGTATTGTGAAGCCTAGGCTTCTAAACATGAAATCATAGCCAACCCCTCTGGGTGCAAACATAGACATAAGAACTAGTTCAGCAGCACTGTGGTTATCATCTGTTATCTGGGCCCTTCATTAATATTTATGGAGCCCACTGACTGTGCATATACCCCTCCATTATTCCAACACAACTAACACTGCACTTTGAAAATAATTTAATTTGGCCTTTAATATAATGCAGAAAAGAGAGAGAGAGAGAGAGACTTGTAAATCTAAAATAGATGCCTCAAAATAGTCTACATGGCTTAAAAAATTAATTTTTGCTGAATTAAGAACCTGTATTCTGTTCTAAAATAATCTCGCACATCATTTGGCTCCCCTCCTTATCTACACTGTCCTTTTTTTGAACTGCATTCCAGAGGAATATTTTCCCTTGCTTCTCTGTTTTGTTATGCAGAAGAGAGAAAGGGGTAAAAAATTCTACAATTTGCTGAGTACCTCATGTGTGTCAGGCTCTAAGTTAATTGTTTTACATGCAAAATCATCCAATGGCCAAGTCTTATCAGGTAGATTGTATCATCCAGCCTCAGAGAAGCTAAGTTGTCTGACATGTCTATTAGTAATTGGTGGAGAGCAGGTTAGCAGGACACCAACTCTATATGCTTTTCTCCTGTGACTTCATGCAAAAGCAGCAGAATTCTTGGGGCTCCTCATTTCTCATTGGCAATCATAGAAATCACTATTATGGAGAGAATAGGTCCTGAATCTTTGTAACAATATTCATATAATGCATACATTGCTTTAAATGCATTTCTTACTCACCTATTTTGTTCTATTTTGTGTTCTATATCACAGAGGGTTGCAAGAGGTCTTGGTCTCTGCCCTAGGAGAACTTCCCATCTAAATTACATCAACTGGCTGCCTCTCCATATAACATTAAACCCCAAAAAACAAACCCACTTTCATCGAGTCTATTCCAACTCATAGCGACCCCCATTGGGTTTCCAAGGCTGTAAATCTTTATGGAAGTAGATTGCCTCATCTTCCTCCCGCAGAACAGCTGGTTGGTTTAAATCATCAACTTTCTGGTTAGCAGCCAAATACCTTACCCATGACACTACCACTGCCAGACTAGCTGAGATGGTTCAAAATGTCAGCTGCCCACAGAACAATAATAAGCAGGGTTGGAATACTAGTTGTTCATGGTAGCCACGTTTTTTTTTTTTTTTTTTTTAATATAGTGACCAAACAATGTGAAATAGTCTGAATATAAGTTCAATTAATTCTCAACATATTTCAAGAGTAATCTCATGCTTTGGGTAAGCTGGAAAAAATAGATCAAGGAATATTTTCCTTTTAAAAATCTTCTTTGCAAGGTACTTGTCCTGATTTGACTATTAAGCAAGTCATAATGATGTTGATGGTGATAATGGCAAAAATCTATTGTGCACTCACTCCTTGCTGAACTCCATGCTAAGCACTTTGCATTATCTCATTTAGTTTTCACCACAATCCTGTGAGCTATGCACCCATCTGAAATATGAAAAAACTGAGGCTTTGTAAAGTTAAATGATTCACTCACAGACTCATAGTGAGAAGGTAATGAAGACTGCATTCAAACACAGGTATATTATTAATTATTATTATTCCATAAATACTTTTCTTAAACAGAAGAAGCAAATTATGCTGTATACAAAAAGCATTGATCTTCATTTTTGCCTGGTTATAGGCCCAGCTATGCATATGAAAGCCTCTGCCAAGTGCCTTCTGATGCATCCTGGGTCACCCTACCTCTCTCTGCAGGCTTTTCAGTGTACTGTCCTGCTTCCTCTTTAATCTGTAAGTTTTCCCATTTATGTTTTCCCTCATCTAGTCTGGCTGTGAAAAGTTCATTGTCTGATGCTGTATTGGGGGCAGTAAAAAGATAAGGGGAATGATTCCAGAAAGTTGCTCTTGAAAAGTGCAAACCTGGAAGGGAAAAAAACCTCCTGGGTGTGTTTGGCATCAGAGGAGTCTTCTCTAGAATTCTCCCATTTATTTATTATCATCATTATGGCAGTTAAGGTTGTGTGGCAACTTAGCTGGGCCTGGTTGGGTGGCTGGGCAGCTGGTGGTGGTTATTCCCCATGATGAGACTGGTAATTAACTCCATCGTGGAATCTATTGGAGCACCTGAGTAGCTGCTTTAGGGATGTGGTCTGGTCCAGTACATAAGAAGCAATTTTGAGACAGGTCTCCAGCTTATGGCAACTTGAACCCTGCATGTAGCTAAGTTGTTATTCAGTAGCCTGCCATGCTCTGCCAATCTTGGGACTTTCAATGGACTTGAATTAGTGGTCTGCCGTGTTGTTTGGTAACATTGGGACTGTGCCTTTTTACTTGTCAAC
>NW_006921650.1:7779011-7783049 GCF_000298275.1 Orycteropus afer afer | reverse complement strand
AAAAAAAAAAAGGCAAAGACAAAGTGCAACAAGGGTACACGATCTTATTCTGTACTATAACTTCATTTTGACCAACTTTAACACTTTTGCATTCATTCAAACCCTTATTGAACACCTATTCTGGGCTTAGCACTATGATAGGAAGACAAAGAAGGTACGGACTCATGATGAAGACAAAGATATAATGGCAACCCAAAGTAGCTAGTTTTTTTAAAGGTAGGATAAAAGTATTCTAGGTGCTTAATGAGGAGGTGCGTAATGAGGAGGTGACTTTGAGCTAGATCCTACAGGCTGGGTTTATCTCACATGGTGAAGAAATTGAAATAAACCTTTTCCAGCATAGCCAACAGCATATTGGAAGAAGAGCTAAGATTCCATTATTGTGTGAACATAAACATGTGGGTGAGTTAAGACTAGAAAAGGAGCATGGGATAAGTTTGGGAGTTTGGCGTTCCCTCTAGCTATTGAGACCCTATGGAGATGTTTCAGTCAATAAGTAACATGTTTGTTTTTTTCCCCCCCAGAGCCTTCTATGTGAAGGACTGGCTGGATGTGGAAAATACTGGAGATGGCCTCTTCCCAGCTGTTCCAGAGGGAATATGAACTCATTTAACTTGCAAAACTATATTGCTCTAGCCTCATTCAACCATAAAAAGCCACAAGGTCAAGAGTATCCTTTGTCAGATCTGGTCCCTTTTCAGCATCAGTCTGGATTATCTTTTCCCAAAGCTAACCTGCCCTCCATGGTTCTTTTCTGAGGGAAGACTCTCTATTTAAACTTTTATCTAAAACAGGAATTTGGGGATCATTTCCAGTTCTTCTAATCTTGGGGTGGGGGGACAGAAAGAGACAGAAAGGGAATGGAGAGAAGAGAAACAGGTCCCCTTAGTGGCTCCTCTGCCTTCAATGATTTAAATATCTTCCAGGATATAGCAAGGATTGTGAGGATGGCACATGAGCGGGTAGTGTTTTGTTGTTGTACACTGGGTCACTGGGAGTTGGAACTTGACAGCACCTAACAACAACCAGGATGGTAATAAGTAAACAGGGCTGGATATGTTTTTTTAAAAATACAGGGCTCATAAAGTAATGACTTTTCAAACTGAAAGAGGCATTGGAGAGCCAGTCTTTGCTTTTCAGGAGCAGGATACTAGAAAGAGTACAGGACTTGGTAAAGAGAGTCCGATGTATCTAGAACTGTTTATTTGACTTTAGGTAAATCTATCTCTAATAAATTCATGTTAGTTAACAGAAGCCCTGGTGACACAATGGTTAAGTGTTCAGCTACTAACTGAAAGGTCAGTGATATGAACCCACCAGGCACACCATGGGAGAAAGATGTGATAGTCTGCAGTGAAGGCAAACATGGGTATACAGGTGGATAGATCGGTGGACAGGCTGAACTATTAGGTATGTCTATGAAGCAGGGAGTGTACGCAAGACCATGTATAGGCTTGACAGACAATGGTCTTATAAGTGTATTTGTATGATCTGTAAGAATTCCCAGGTGTATAGTAAAGCTGACAAGGGACAATGTTGTAGTCACTTCTTGGTCACAGACAGCTACCCAGAGGGAGCAAGTAGTTAAACCGGTGGGCTCAGGACCGTAGTTGCAGGGGACATCAAGCTCAATTAGCATAACATACTACACAGAACATTGTTCCACCTCCTACTTTGGCGAGTAGCGACAGGGATCTTAAAAGCTTGCAGCCATTTAGATGCAACGATGGGTCTCTCCTCATTCAGAGCAAAGAAGAATGAAGAAAATGAAAGATTCATGGGAACAATTAGTCCTAGTGACTGGTACACCATGTGATCTGCACAGCCTATATGACTATGAGACCAGAAGAACTAGATGGTCAACCACTTGGAAGGGGATCTATGTAGGAGATCCTGGATAGGGAGGGAGAACAATGTGAAACAAAACTCAAAAGCATTTTTTAAAAAAGGGGGGGACCAGGTTTGCTGGTCTGATAGAGCCTGGTGGAACCACTGAGACCATGGTCCCTAGCTGATATTCAGGTCTTGAATTGAACCCACACCCGTGGCTTCCAGCCAAACAAAAGACAGGCATATGAGTTGAACATTTACCTGAAGTAGATACACTCCTTGAAGAGAACAATAATGGGAGAAAAAAAAGGCTGTTTATGCACAGAGAGACAGCTCAGGGGATAGGAGTGCATGGAGGGATGGACACAGGGAAGAGGTAACTATCGGGAGGAAGTGGGAGGGGAGCTCTTGCATTGTAGTAAATTGTGGTCAATGTCATGAGACAAAGTGTGTGTGAACTGCTGTATGGAAAGTGAATGTGCTCTGTAAATTTTTCACCCAAATCACAATAAAAAATAAAATTAAAAAAAAGCATGAAGAAAAAAAAATTTCCATACATTATAGAAGTAACAGAGTGTAAGGTTGGAGTAGCTTCTCAGAGACAACCAAACACCCTGGGAGGGATAATTACCAGGCCAGTAGGCTTCGGACCATAGTTTCAGGGGACATTATGTTCCATTGGCACAACATAGTACATAAAAATCTTATTCTACATCCTACTTTGGTGAGTAGCAACTGTAAACCTTTCCAGTGGTCATCTGAGATGCAACTATTGGTCCCTTCTCACCTGGAGCAAAGAAGAGTGAAGAAAATCAAAGTCATTTGAAAATAATTAGTCCAAAGGTATGATGGACCATGAGGATCTCAGCCTTCATGATCCCAAGACCAGAAGAACTAGATGGTGCCTGGCTACCAATGCCAACCACTCAGAAAGGGATCAAAATTGGAGATCCTGGACAGAGAGAGAGGAAAAATGTAGAACAAAATTCACAAATACAAAACCGACCAGAATTACTGGTCAGATAGTGTGGTAGTTAAGGTTATGTGTTAGCTTGGCTGGGTCTGGTTGAGTGGCTGGGCAACTAAATGTAGCATTCTCTGTGATGAGACTGGTAATCAATTCCATGGTGGAATCTACTGTGAGCAGCTGAGTAGCTGCCTTAGGGATGTGGTGTGCTTCCTGTATACAAGGCGAAGTCTTGAGGAATTGTTTTTAGCTTATGGCACACTTGAACCCTGCATGTAGCCAAGTCGTTCATTGTTCAGCAGCCTGACATGCTCTGCCAATCTTGGGACTTTTAATGGACTTGAATTAATGGCCTTCCATGTGGTTTGTAACACCAGAACTGTGCCTTATTACTTGTCAACCTTGGGCTTGTCAGCCTCAGCAGCCAACAGCTGAGTGAAGAAAAGCTTGCAGCTTCAGTGGGCTGGGAGCAGGAGGCAAAGTTGAAGCCAAAGATTGTGGGACTTTCACCCAGCCCCTACAGGCTAGCGCTTTGAACTCAGACTTAAAACCTCCAAATTGTAAGAATAAACTTCTATTTGTTAAGGCCATCCCATTTGTGGTATACTCTTGTGAGAGTGCCACTAGGTAACCAGAACAGAAAGAGAGTGGTGGAACCCCCAAGATTATGGCCCCAGGTTATCTTTTGGGCCTAGAAATGGACTTAGTTCCATGGATTGGGTCTCAGTCAATAGTAGAAAGACCTACATGCAGCATGCCGACCCTAGGAAGATGCACACACCTACCCTAGGGAGATGCACCCCTGAGCTCAATCAGCCATGAGACATCAGAGGGGTAGCATTCACATAGAGGGTAAGCTGGACAGACAGGAATATATGGATAAGAAGGGCACAGGGAGCCAGTGTAGTTACAGGGAGGTGAGGGGAGGAGAGTTTTTTATGGTTGGAAATTGTAATCTGGGCTGTGAAATCAAATGTGTGTGAACCATTGAATGTAAAACAAATCTGCTTTGTAAATTTACACCCAAAGCACAATTTAAAAAAAAAAAAAAGAGAGAATACTTTCAGCCAAACAGTTGATAGGCCTATTAAGTGAATAATAACACCCATGAGGAAGTACTCCTCAGAACAGTCAACCAAATGAGACCTTAAAGGCAGCGTTTGCCCAGGGACAAAGCTCAGAAGGTAGGAAGGGACAGGAAAGAAGGACAAACAGAAATGGAAAGCACAGGGAAGAAGTGG
>NW_006921650.1:7719032-7778576 GCF_000298275.1 Orycteropus afer afer | reverse complement strand
ACCAATGTGGCTTTTCAAAGTCTGTAAGAATTATCAAGTTGACACAATGTTTTTAATGACAATGACAAAATCTTTTGGTGTGCCCTGTATTCTCATGTTCCCTACACTTACTTGTTTCTTGCTTTAAAGTAATGAGTGTTATTGAACCCTATCTGTCAGTCATAGTTTTAGCTGGGAAGACTTAGGTTGGATTTTGCTAGCTATCTTTAGGGTGTCTTAGTGTTTCACCATCTCCTTGTCTCCTGAAAGCCCTTTGTGGTTGCTTCTGGAATGAGTCCAGGTGCTTACCTCACACAAGTATGTTAGCACTCTAGCCTCCCTGACTTACCTCTTTCCTTTTCCTTAGTTTCCAATTAAAGATGGCTGCCTAAATTGCTGCCTCAGCTATGGACAATTGGGCAAGAAAATAGGATTGCTTTCACTGTTTTGCCCCTTCATATATCAATTTGGTCTTTTTTTCTTTCTTCTACACAGACCTACTATTCCTTCTCCTAAAGCCACTGTCTGTTTGACATGACACCTGTCCCTCAATAAGCCTAGTGGCTGCTTGTGTCAAGGCAGGAGACACTCAAGACTCCAGTAAAAAGGATTAATTGCAAGAATGTGAAAGTTATCACATGCTCAGAATGACTTCTGACTAAATGTGCCCTGAAAGCAATCAATATTTTTCTAATGATTTTATTTTCTACTTGGGAAAGTCTAATGTTTTGACTATTTAAAAAGCTCCTACCACTGGCCATTCCACGGCCGCAGGAGCTGGTCACTGATGGCTGTATCTTCCACACTGGAGCCTTGTTACTGATGGCCCAAGAGTGGGAAAATTATTCCTCAAATCTCCTATTGTCCATTACAGCCTCCCTTCACCCAGCTCTGCTGCCTTTCTCATGATGAAAACAACAACAAAAAATTATAGGAAAATAACAAACAGCTAATATTTGTTGTTTTTATGTGTCATCGAGTCAGCGCCAACTCATAGTGGCCCCATGTACAACAGAACAAAGCACTGCCCAGTCCTGCACCATCCTCCCAGTCCTTGCTGTGCTTGAGCCCATTATTGCAGCCACTGTGTCAATCCTTCTTGTTGAGGGTCTTCCCCTTTTTCGCTGACCTTCTCCTTTTTGAAGCATGGTCTCCTTCTCCAGAGAACAGTCTCTTTGGAAAATATGACCAAAGTAGGTGAGACGACATCTGGCCATTTTCACTTCCAAGGAGCATTCTGGCTGCAAATCCTCCAGGGCCGATTTGTTCATTCTTCTGGCAGTCCATAGTATTTTCATTATTCTTGTTCAATATCATAATTCAAAGGCATCAACTCTTCTTCGGTCTTCCTTATGCACTGTCCAGCTCCCACATGCATATGAGGTGATTGAAAATACCATGACCTTGGTCAGGTACACCTTAGTCTCCAAAATGACACTTTGCTCCTTAACACTTTAAAGAAGTCTTTTGCAGCAGATTTGCCCAGTGCAGTATGATGTCTGATATCTTGACTGCTACTTCCATGGGTATTGATTGTGGATCCAAATAAAATGAAGTCTTTGACAACTTCAATCTTCTCCATTTAGCATGATGTTGCTTGTTGGTCTGGTTGTGAGGATTTTTGTTTTCTTTATGTTGAGGTGTAATCCATACTGAAGACTGTAGTCTTTGATCTTCATCAGTAAGTGCTTCAAGTCCTCTTCCCTTTTAGCAAGCAAGATTGTGTTATCTGCATATCATAGGTTGTTAATGAGTCTTCCTCCAATCCTGATGTTGCATTCTTCTTTATATAGTTCAGCTTCTTGATTATTTGCTCAGCATAAAGGTTGAATAAGTATGGTGAAGGGGTAACCCTGATGCACACTCTTCCTGATTTTAAACCATGCAGTATCCCCTTGTTCTGTTCGAATGACAGCCTCTGGGTCTATGTACAGATTCCTCATGAGTACAATGAAGTGCTCTGGAATTCCCATTCTTTACAATGTTATCCATAATTTGCTATGAGCCACATATTTGGATGCCTTTACATAGTCAATATAACACAGGTAAACATCTTTCTGGTATTCTTTGCTTTGAGCCAAGATCCATCTGACATCAGCAGTAATATCTCTCATTCCATGTCTTCTTCTGAATCTAGCTTGAATTTCTGGAAGTTCCCTGTCAATATACTGCTACAACCATTTTTGAATTATCTTCAGCAAAATCTTACTTGCTTATGATAGTAATGATATTGTTCAATAATTTCCACATTCTGTTGGATCATCTTTCTTTGGAATGGGCATAAATAACTATCCTTTCCAGTACATTGGCCAGGTAGCTGTCTTCCAAATTTCTTGGCATAAAACAAGTAAGCACCTCCAGTGCTACATCCATTTTTTTGTAATGGATATTCAATGAGATATTCTCAATGGGTATTCCATCAATTCCTGAGGACTTGTTTTTCACCAACTCCTTCAGTGTAGCTTGGACTTCTTCCATCAATACCACTGGTTCTTGATCATATGCTACTCCTGAAATAGTGGGACATTAACCAGTTCTTTTTTGTACAGTGACTGTGTATTCCTGCCATCTTCCTTTGATGCTTCCTGCATCATTCAATATTTTGCCCATAGGATCCAATTCAAAGCTTGAATTTTTTCTTCAGTTTTTTTGGCTTGCTGAGTATGTACTTCCCCTTTGGTTTCCAACTCCAGAGCTTTGCACATTTCATTATAATAGTTTACTTTGTCTTCTCAAGCTACCCTTTGAAATCGTCTGTTCAGCTTTTTTAGTTCATAATTTCTTTCATTGGCTTTAGCTGCTCTCCATTCAAGAACAAGTTTGAGAGTCTATGCTAATATCCATTTTGGTCTTTTGTTCCTTTTCTATCTTTTTAAGGCTAACACTTAGCTAGTGCTTATTATATGCTTATTATATTAACTCATTTAATGACTATACACTACCAAAGCTGAGGATGAGAGCTACTGGTCAGAGTTCTGATAGGGGCCATTGTCAGACTGTGGTGACTTTTAGTGCCATGCAGTGATTTTCAATAGGGGGTAATTTTGCCCCTCCCACCCAGGACACATTTGGCAATGTGTGGAAACAGGTTTGGTTCTTACAGCTAGGGAGATGCTACTGGCATCTAGTGGGTAGAGACCAGAAATGCTGCTAAACATCCCACAAGGACAGACCGTGACTACAAATAATGGTTATTTGTCCCTAAATGTCAACAGTGTGGATGTTGAGAAACCCTGGTGCCATAGGATTTAAGTCTCTTGCACCAGATTGCCTAAATTAAAAACTTGGTTCTTCATCTTATTAGTGTGAATCTTGGGTAAATTACTTAACCTCTTGTTGCCTCAGTTTCCTAGACTTTAAAATGGAAGTGACAACAGTAATGTTATTCCATGGGGTTGTTGTCATGATTGAATGTATCAAATATATAAAATGCTTAGAATAGTGTCTGACATGTAGTAAACACTGCATATGTTAGCTGCAACTTTTATTGTGGAGAGAGTTTCTGACCTTACAGAGAAAAACTGGGCTTCTCCTTACTCTTGATAGAAGTCTCTTTGAGAGGACCTCTTCAGTTCATAGGGATTAGTTTTCCTCCATCTTTATCCTAAAAAGCATATTATATCTTAGTCCACTAGGAACTTAAGGAAAAGTTATCTTTGTTCCAAATGAATGTTTCTTTTTTATTTTTTACACCTTGGTTTATAAAAGAAAGTCAAGGTTCTCTGTCCTGTACTTACATTTGGTTGCTTTGCTATTTCCATGCCTACCTCCAAGGTCAAGGCTGTCCACCTGCACCATCACATCATTAGTGATGGCTTTGATGAGCTGTGTCTATCTCCATGATATGTAGTGTTTCCAGCATGGAAATGAGGAAACAATGCCTATTTAATCATCAGGCAGAATTATAGGCTGATATCACTGGAAAGCCCCTTACAATTCCTTTAAGAAGTGAGGCTGAGGGAGGTTCACTAATTTGCCTGAGCTTCCCAGCAAGTCAGTTAATCACTCAGGAAGATTGCTATTCTCTGCTGTCTTCTGCTCCAAGTTCCATATTCTTTGCATTCTCCATTAGGGAACTTTCAGTGAACTATTTGCTCCTATATTCCAGGTCTTCAATCTCATGCAATTAGTTACTCTGTTTTTGTGGTTTGGGTTCTACTTTGAACCTACATATTTAGTGTTCGGATGGATCGGACATTTCTGACCTGGTGGACAGGCCTTCCAGAAGACTCTCTACAAGATGGACATGGGAACTTGGAAAACCTTTTCCAAAGGGAAGAGGGAGTTTGATAAGTGTGACTTGTTTACAAAACTTCATTATTATGGGGGAAGGGGATAGTTCTGAGTATAAGGTAGTGTCTATCACTCACTGTCCACACAAGACTAGTCCCATCTGAGAAATAATAAATCTGGGACACATAAAGACTGCCCTGGAGAAACCTATCCTTAGTTGATCATTTAATAAAACAATGTTCTTTGTTTACTTCACTTATTGTTAAACTGGGCTTTCTTCTTACCACACAAAAGTACCTGAGTAAACAAAGTATTTTGTGTCCATGTCACAGTTTTTCCTTTGTTAAAGCTGATTCATAGATTCTCTTCCTGCCCCCCCCCCAAAAAAAAAGAGCTAGTCCCTCTCAAAACCCGATTAGACTATATGGGAGTTCTGTGGTAAGCAGGGGAGCAGTGAATACATTTGAAAAATTTATTTCAGGAAAAGTTTGTAAAACTTGGTGCCCAAGGATCACAACTCTACATAACAGAGTGTAAAATAATACAGAACACTGAACAGTTTATCATTTGCAGCTGAGGGGAAAAAGTCATTCTATGAGGCCATGGCAGTACTACTAGATGCCTGGGTGAAAGATGGCAATGAAATGGGTGCCCAAGCTGGATTGGGCATGAGTGACTCACTGAGGACTCCAGAAATTCTTTGGGAGTATTTCCATAGGAAAGAGCCTGTGAATTCGTATTTATAATGTTAATAGTGATATGCACAGCCTAAGGAAATGGATTGCACTGGAAATTTTACAAAGATTTTGGTACTTCAAAATGTTAAGAAATGTGGTAGTTTGCTACACTTTTCTTTCAATTCTTCAAACTGGTATTTTCCCCTTGCATGCAGCATAGACTATTAGTTTCAAAAGCTTGCAGCCCATTGCTAGAAATAACATACGGATGCGACAGTCTGAAATCCTGGAGAAATAGTCTCATCATGTCATTTATGAATTCAGCATCAGACAAGGCATTCACAGCAATCAAAACACATTAATTTTAAATGACTTTCTGTGTTTTAGACCACAACTGCTATATACATATTGAAGCAGTTTAAATATAAATGAGGTCTAGACAAACATCAGGCAAAGTACAACCGCCAAAATTATAAGGTTATTGGCAAATGTTCGAATGGTAGCCCAGGGCTGAGCCTCAAAAAACTGGGAAAAAGAAATTTAAATTGTACAAGCAAAGAGATGTAACTGGATTTCATTTATTCAGTATGTTGGATGCCTATTTGTACCTGGCATCAGGCTAGGTAATGGAAGTAATGGGGGTGCTGTGAGGCTACCATGAGGAGACTGGTGGAGAACATCAGTATTTCAGTTATTACTGCTTAACAAACTGCCTGAAAACTTAGGAGTATAAAATAACCATTTTACTATCCCCTGTAACTCTATTGATTGATTGGGTTCTGTTGGATAGTTCATCTTATGCTTTCACTGGGGAGAGATGCTGAATTGAGCTGGAACCTGCAAGATAACTTCACTCATTGCTTCTAGCTTGACAGGTTTGGCTGGAAGGATGAAACTTCTCTTTCTCTTTCCATGTGGTTTCCTCATGGAACTAGCTTGAGCTCTTTCAAATGTCATATGGATCGCAAGAGTAGAAGAACAGAAGCAGTAAGGTTCTAAAGACTTAGATCCAGAACTGGCATAGTTCTAGTGGTTCAAGTGAGTCACAGGGCCAGTCCAGATTCACCAGAAGGGGACTGCTTACACAAAGGTATGACTACTTGGAGCAGTGGTTCATCAAGGCCATTGCGGGGATAAGATACTATAGACAGCTAAGATAATACCAGTGACAAAAAGATGGGGAAGCTGAGCTCTGAGCTCAGGTAGACAGAAAGAGCTGTCATAAATAGATTAAAACATGTCAAATAGCATATAACATGTATAACATTTTGCATGACATAGAATTAAGTGAGGGCAGCCTTGGGTCACTCATGTACCTTACATTATAGGGAGAGAGACAGACAACAAACAAGTAAACTAATAAATAAATATAGTATCTCAAACAGTGATACATGCTATGAAGAGATTAAAATAGAGTAATGTGCTAAAGTGAGCAGTTCAGGGAGCAGTTTATAGTATTAGATAGGTTAGTCAAGAAAGACTTCTTTAGGGAGATGATGTTTCAGCTGATCTAAATGGAGAGACAGGTCCACCTGTGACGGTCAGGGGAAAGAGCAGCCCAGGTAGATGGAACAGATAGTGTGAAGACCCTGCAGTGAGATAAACTTGGTGTGTATGAGAAATAGAAAGAAGACCAGTGTGACTGGAGTAGAGTGAAAAGAAAGAAAATGCAAATATGTGAAGTTAGAGTGGGAGGAAGAAGGTAAAAAGCTTGGATTTACCAAGGTAAGGAGTTAGGTTTTACTCTTAGTTTAATGCAAAGTCTTTTGAAGGTTTCAAGCAGAGAGGGACATTGTCCCACTTATATAATCACTTGAAAATGATCACTATAGCTAAGGATGGAGAATAGGCTTTAGGGGAGCAAGATTGACAGTAAGGAGACAGATCAGAAGGTTTCTGCACTGGTCCCAGGCCAGAGATGATGTTGACTCAGTCTAGGTACAGGTAGTGACAGAAATGATGAGAAGTAGTTGGATCCAGGATACGTTTTGAACATAGAGCTGACAGGATTTGCTAGTGGACTGCAGGATAAGGGTGAAAAAAGAGGAAGTAAGGATGACCCCCAGGATCTTGGTGAAGTGCTGGGTGGATATTGGTTATCATTGCAGGGTGGAGAGATTCAGGGCCAAGCAGGTCTGGAGGTGCTCACAAGTTCCCAGGATTGAGTTCCTTGTCAGATTTCCTATGGAATTTTTAAGTGGTAGAGTCTTTTCAAGCCAATCCCCCAGCTACTTCATAGAGCAGCTGCTTGTCTAAAAAACATCCTCTTTGCCACCATCTGAAAAAGTCTGTCTGAAAATGAAGTCTGACCTGAGAGATGGAGAGGGGTAGAGAACAAACTGATGACATTCTTTGAACTCTCAGATTCAGCCATGCCTAAAATCCATCCCACCCCTTTGCTTTCTCCGTTACCTGAGCGTACAACTTCCCCTCCTTTTTACATTGCTTAGATTAAGTTGAATTTGTGTCATTTACCTTCAAAAGAAGTCTGAGTAAAATAAGAATATATAAGTCAGGAAACAGCATAACAGAATCAATGACATAGAAATGTCCTTCATAAGTTGACAAAGTTTTAAAAACAAAGTTTACAATCTATTTCCACCTGTTCCAAAAAAGAAAAAGTCATTTGAGGCCAGTCACCATATGGGGGGACACTATACAGAAATACTATCTTTGAATGGGGGAAAATGCAATTCAGTTACTTCTTTATGGAAAAAGGGATCAAGGTGAGTTGCTCTCCTCTCTGCCTCCTTACCCAAACCTTTCCCTGTGACATTGCTTAGCTCCCTCCCCTCAGGTGGTATCATAGAAGCAGTGGGCATCCAGGGAAAACTGCCTCTTTTTAAACCAGAGTCTCATCAGCTGCAGCCCTCTGAGGCTTCAGAGTTAGGCCTCATCTGCCGACAGCTGCTCCTGCTGCAGGCTCCAGATCCCTCAGGCTGCATCCTTGAGGCTTACAACCTCTCTGGGCACAGGAAGAGCCGTATGGCACACATTTCTGAGGCACGGGAGGAAAGGAAGAGCAGGGCCAGGTTGGGAGTATTGTTAGCTTAGCCTTATTAATAAAATAGGGTTAATGATTTATTCATAGCTGGGACAATGAGGCTCTGCTCTGGAGGACAGCACAGAACTCCTACATTAGAGATGAGCAGCTGCTGGGGAAGAGATGCGAAGGTTCCAA
Source organism: Orycteropus afer afer (assembly GCF_000298275.1). Taxonomy (NCBI): domain Eukaryota; kingdom Metazoa; phylum Chordata; class Mammalia; order Tubulidentata; family Orycteropodidae; genus Orycteropus; species Orycteropus afer. The sequence goes on along the minus strand of NW_006921650.1, from coordinate 7,770,506 downwards.
GAAATTGTCTCAGGCTGTTTCTATGAGGCAGTGAGCAGATGTAGCTGACCAAGTCTGAGCTCGGAGGCAATTAATTTGTATACTGTGGATGTTGTAGAATAAACGCTGGCAATGGAGGCCTCTGGAAAGATGCCTCTTTGCTTTTCCATTTCTCATCTGAGTGTTCACCTTCTTGCTTTATCCTCTCCTCCTGGGTGCCTGGAAAATGTGTTATCTGGGGAATATCAGTATGATAACAACTGAACATGATCCCTGTCAAAGGGAGATGGTCCCAGGAAGCAGAGGAGAGGACTTACATTTGGCCTTTTCTGGTGCTAGGCTAAGCATAAAGTTAGTTTTAAGATGAAACCCTTTAAAATCATACTCCTTCTTTCCCAAATGGACTGCAGTTCTTATATATAATTAGGAAAGAGATTTAATGTACTGAAAATAACTGGGAGAGATGATGTTTAAAAAGATGCCAATTACTATGTCTCTTGTTAAGGACGTTGGTAGATGTTTGTTAGTTGACTGTTGGATGGTTGGTTGGTTGGTGTGGTTCAGGCAAAGTTAGTCAGGATTTGACAATCTCCAGAAAGACAAAATTGAGAGCACTCACTTTCCCAGCAAACCAAACCAACCTTGGCTGGAAGGACAAAAAATCAGATTTATTTACTGCCCTGTTACTGTTTTCTGCTGATGGCCTAGCATCTGAGCCTTCCTGGCCTCCCCTGTGACTTTAGGAAATTTTGATCAAATGTCAGAGAGGAGAGCTGTTTTTTGTTTTTCTCTGCCTCCCCTTAGGTGCTTGACTAGAGGGGAGAATTCAAGGCCATACGAGGTATTGAAGAGAATCTCATTGTTGGTGTGCATATTTCCACACACCAAGGCTTCCTGAGGGACCCCCTTCCCCTCTGCTCAGCTTCCCCAAGAAGAGAGCAATTTTTTCAAAGCATTTCCACCTTTACTAATTTTTAATGTCTCCTCCAGACTGGGTCTTGCCTACTGGAAAATAAAAATCTATGTTCATTGAAACAACCAAAAATAAAAGTGATCTTCTAACAGTAGCATATTTAACTTCCTCCACAACTACCAGCAGGAGCCAGGGAGAATGGCTTTTGCCCCACATATTAAGCATTAAAAATGTCTTGGGGAAATGACCACACTGGAAATCAGAATATGTTTAAATATAATTCTTAAAATTCAAAGTCTCCTTACTAAAAAATCAAAGAGGCTATCACTCTGATCCTTCCCTACAATTTCGCCAGCCCCGGGCCCCACCCTCCCCATTCCTTTTCCTTCCTCCATTCATTGCCTGTTCCTCCCAAAAGCCACCCACCAGGGTCTAGGCGGGAGCCAGGAATGTAACCTCAGGATTTGGTTTCCCAGGCTATCAGGAGATAACACTGCCTATCAGCCAAAAAATAAAGCTTCCTGACTGCAGTTGCAGAAATTACAGCTAATTATATGCTCCATGCTTCCTGCAAAAGATATATATTTTAAGCTGCTGGGCTGACTTTCTCCCTTGGCTGTATTTAAAGGTTACTTTCTGACCTGCTTCCTGGTTTAATGGAATAGTTTAAATATTACAAATCATTACTTGATTCTAATGAATCATATCTCCCCTGGCACCTCACAAAATCCTTATCATGTCAGAGGAAATTGTTGGAAGGAATGGGCCGTCTCCAGGATAATAAACAGAGGAACAAGCCATGGGGTGGTAGGTTGCAGGATCCCAGGCTTCTTGGGTGGTTGAAAGCATTTGGTCCTGGGCCTCACACTCAACCGAGCACCTGAGGCATGTGGCTAACAGCATGAACTCCTTCTCCCCTGCCTGGCATGATTGTTTGCTGGGCTTAATTGTCATCTCCTGCTAAGAACAGGTAACATCTCATTTTCCCACAGATTGTGGAAGTATTGAACATGTGGTTCCTTAAACATGCAGCATTTTCTTCCTGGGTGCGCCAAGGTTGGGCATGGCCTGAACTCATATCTACGCAGAGGCCTCCTGTTGAATTCCAGTTTTTAGTTCTAGTGAAGGCCCACACACTTTCTCTTTATGTGCAATTGTGTGGGCAGATAATTCTATCCAGCTCCGCCCGACTATTTACATGTATTGCCACATGTTGTTGTTGTTGTTATTTGCAGTCAAATTGGACCTGACTCATAGCGACCCCTCCTTGGGTTTCCAAGGCAGTGTCACTACGGAAGTAGTGGCTTCCAAGGAGTGGCTGGTGGGTTTGAACCGCCAGCCTTCTGGTTAGCAGTCAAGTACCTTAGGCACTACACTACCAGAGCTCCTTATATTGCCACATACAAATTATTAAAAAGAAGAAAGCCACCAAAATACATGTATGCCACAATAGAAGTCATATTCAAGGCATGGACGAAAAGAGCACATGAAAGCCCTTCTCACTCTCAGGAGCTGGAGGAAAGACATTAAGGTCTTGTGATTCCAGCAGAGGAAAGAGAGGCAAAGTATGACTGCAGAGAGGTCTATCAGCCTGTTCAACTAAACTGTGAAGTTCCATGTCTTTAGCCATTTGACTGAAATGCCGGTGTGGAAAGTAAAAACACCCAACCATGTGTACAGATGATTTGTTTATGTGACCAAAGGTCCTGATTTGAAAACAAGGTGGTAACAATTTAAGTCTCAACCATTCCTGTAACATGGAATTTTCTTTCAGTGTACATGGACTATAAATATGGCACTTCTGAAATAGTGGATAATCCACATTTACTTTTACGAAGGCTGAGTCTTGCAAAAGTTTTGTTTAAGCTGCTAAAGTGATATGATTCAAAGGGCTACTTTATTCCATGACCCATTCGAAAATCTCTTATAGTGACCTGGCAGTTAATTCCACCATTAAAACTAATTTATTTTTTTTCTCAGAAGGGTCCTCACTAAAATTAAAAAATCCCTGGGAGAGGTAAATTCACCTTCAGAAGGGTAAATTTCTAAGATGATGAGTGTCTGAAAGCAAGGGTTTCAGGGAAAATGTTTTAGTATCTATGACCAGCAGAGAGGATATGGTAAATGTGGGCATTCCAATGGGGACTGAAAGAGCTTCAAAGCAGGGCTGACCATGTTTGTAGTGTGAAAAGTCTGAGGAACAGTTCTTATAGACCACTAGCTAAAAGGAGAAATGTCCTTCCACTGGACATTATCACTCTCAAATAGAGAGACAAATACCCAAATGGGAAACTTAAGATTCAGATTTTATTTTATTTTTCCTAGAATAGTACACAGGTAGAATTAAAGTTTCAAATCTATTATTTTTAAGGTTTCCATTTTTAGGGGACAGGAAGAGAATCAAAAAGGGAAAAGCTATGTCAACAGAAATCTTGGAGTGACTTTTTCTGAGGAAAGTTAAGTGAAACCTGAATTCTATGAGGGATAGATTCAAGAGTAGATATAATAAAAGCAAAAGCCAATCTACAAGTAATATCATATTTCAAAGGATGAGTGTCACAAAATCTGATTTCTTGTGTTGTCCAGAGCAGAAGATAGTGCAAGACATGGGGGACCCCTTAGTTGATTTTTCCATGAAGAAAGGCAAAATGCCTCACAATCTTGGTTTTAAAAGGAGACACATCTGATGGGTATCTCAGCAACTCCATAGGTATTATCAAAAGAAGGTATCACCTTAACGCCGTCTTCAGCAATTCAATAGAAATGGCAGTAGAAGGAAAATAATGTGGGAAACCGTCCTGAGTTGAGAAAAGGATAACAATAGGCTGGGAAAATCTGGCTTTGCCAAATACTTATTCATGCTTAGTTAAACCTCAATTAGCTATTTCAAAATGCTAAGTCTCTGATGAAGAGAAGGAACGTTTGGAAGTGTGCTTTGGAAGTTGATTGGTGTCAGTTATTTTGCTGCATTGTTGATTAATGTAATTGAAGTATATATTACAGACACAGAAAAGGAAATATGACTTCTTCAGGGACCCATTAATTTCTTAAGGATAAAGTGTTTGAAGGTTCAAAGGCTTTGTGGAAGCTTATTTTAAATTTAAAATTTCCATTGCCAAGGGATTGATCACCATTCTTATATTAGCTTTGTCAAACACCAAGTTGATCTCAGTTCTTTCAAAGTTTTGTGGCACATACCTGTTTTCAGAGCTTTTTTTTTTCCCCCCTAAGAGAAGGGTGTCTTACAAGTTCTCCCAAGGACAGATTTGCTTTCCCTTTATAAGAAAAGCAAGAAGAAAATCTCTAAAACCATAAAAAGAGCAATTCCCACTCTTCCCATCTTTGGAATCTTGAAAGTCATTTGTACAAATCAGATACAGCAACTTCCTGATTCAAACACTTTTCCATATTAGTTTGTGTTTGTTTTGCTTTGACTTTAAAACATCAACTCATTTGAGTGTCTTTGTGCATTTGAAGCTTAGTAGTCTTGTTTAGGGATGCCTCAGTAAGATTATTTGAGCTTTTTCCATCTCTCTACCCCAGAGGAGTATACATAGTTCTTTTTATAGCTCTCTGCTGTCTTCCTCTGATCACTGTTTAAGGCGCTCTCATAAACAACACCCTTCGAAAGTGAGCCAAGATGTCCAAAGCACCAGTCTTTATTTGTACTGTCCCAAGAGTGAACTCGTTAGTTCAAGAAGTCAGACAGCAGCATTTCCGGCTCCCTGGAAATGCAGCCAAAAAGAAAACTGTCATTTCACATAAGGACAAGAACAGGAAATATGTCATTAAGAAATTAGGGTTAAGATGGCATTGCCACCCACACAGATGAAGTGGTGTATGAGGCCACAATAGAAATGAAAGCACTGGGACCCAAGGTTTTGCCATAGGAAATCAATAACGAGACTGCTGACACTTTATGAGTAGTTCAATAGGGAATCTTTTCTCTTACAAGGAGAAAGGTATTTTCTCTTTGTAAATGTTGCCTTTCCCTTCGTTCCCACACCTGATGCTACTGCATGGTGTTGGAAGGCTGAAGTCAAGCCAGCGGGGGGGGGGGGGGGGGGGCTCCGCTTGGCTTGTGTTTCCTTCAGGGCTGTTGCCCAGCATGTTGCCTAATTCTTGTCTAGTGTGGATGGGCAGTGGACACAAGGGCATAAGCACTGTCCCTCCACAGCTGTACTCGAACCTTGGTTCCTCATAGTTGGGGACTGCCTGGCCTGAGCTGTGGAGACACATGGCTTCCCTCTGGTGCAGAAGATTTTACTTCAAGAAATGTTGTCACTCACATTTTTATTTTTAATGCCATTTCTACTTGTGTTCACCTTTGAGGATGATTATGTAGGTGCTATTGCAAATATCAAGGAACTGTGGCGTCAAAACAGCTTAGCACTTGGCTAATAACTGAAAGATTGGCAGTTCAAACCTACCCAGAGGTTCTGTGGGAGAAAGACCTGGTGATTTGCTTCTATAAAGATTACAGCCAAGAAAAGCCTGTGGGGAAGTTCTACTCTATCCCACAGGATCGCTGTGAGTCAGAATCAACTTGAAAATACCCAACAATTGTTTGTTGTGTTTTAGGTACCACTGAGTTGCCTCTAACTCATAGTGACCCTATATACAGCAGAACAAAACCATGCATATGTCATCTTGTTGTGCTGTAGTAGCTTGTGAGTTGCTGTGGTGCTACAGGCTGTGCCACCAGTATTTCAAATACAGCAGGGCCACTGATGGTGGACAGGTTTCAGTGGAGCTTCTAGACTAAGACAGACTGGGAAAAAGGATGGGGCCATTCACTTCTGAAAAAAATTGGCCACTGACTACCTTATGAATAGTAGTGAAACATGGTCTGATATAGTACTGGAAAACCCAACAATTTTATCATTGCAAATATCTAGAAGGCAGAGGTAGGCTGAGTTGTGGTAAAAGAAGTGTGATATTGAAGACCCTCACCTTCCCCAGCTCTTCTTACAATGCTGTATTCTAGGCTGACTTCTTGTTCCAGATCTTTGTCTTAGCCTTTAGTCCCTGGACAGTGCAAATGATTAACATGCTCAGCTGCTAACCGACAGGTTAGAGGTTGAGTCCACACAGGGGCACCTCAAAAGAAAAACTTGGTGATCTACTTCTGAAAACCAGACATTGAAAATCCTGTGGAGCACAATTCTACTCTGACACACATGGGGTTGCCATGAGTCAGAATCGACTTGATGGCATTTTTTTTTTTTTTTTTTAATTTCCAGTAACTCCTTTGAAAACCAAATCCATTGCTGTTGAGTCAGTTCCAATTCATAGCAACCCTATAGAACAGAGTAGAATTTCCCCATAGGATTTCCAAGGCTACAATCTTTACGGAAGCAGATTGCCACACCTTTCTCACAGAGCAGTTGGGGTTTCAAACCATTGACCTTTTGGTTAGCAGCTGAGTGCTTAAACTCCAGGAACATGTGTATTGAGAGTGAAAATGTGTTGTGTGTGTATGTGCATTTGCATGTATGTCAGTGTGTGTGCTTGTGGTAGGGATGGGGTGTCAGGAACTAGGTAAAGCCAGTGATAGGGACTCTTGAAACCTGGGATTTGTGGGGAGTAGTTTCTTATCATATTAGGACAGGCGTGGTGCCTATTCACTTTTGTGCACCAACCGCCAAAGGCTCAGCAGATATGCCTTTAATAAAGGATATGAATGATGATGGTGTGAACTGGAGAGGAAGGGAGAGTGAGAGGTAGAAGCACAAAATCAGAGGCTACAATTTCATGAATGTTTAAAAATATCCCCAGTGGGTGGCTGGTGGGCAGCATGGAGAAACACTTAAGGGGGCTGGACTTGGCTGTGACAGTCAAGCTAACCACCCCCTCCTGGGTATCATATTCTGATCTGGCGAGCACCAGAGAGGAGGCTAAGCGGGCCTCTTCCAGGTGGAATGCAGAGGTGCTGAGTTTTTGCATCTTTTTCCAAACTTTCCAGGCCAATTTCTTCTATTCCTTGGTCTTGTCCCCTTGGCATTCTCCACTTTTAAGGAGTCTTCCCTGGGAGGAGCTGCAGGGCTTTCATAGACAGCTGATGGGAGGCCTCTGCTTTGTTTGTGATTTATTTGAAAGGGGTTCAATAAGAGGGCAGATGCCTACACTGGGCCTTTTTCTTTCCCCATTTTTCTTCAACATCTAATCATGGACTTGGGTTCTCCTCTCAGGGTCAGTCACTGACCTCAGGATACACAGAGAAGGAAGTGGTCCCTGTCAGGCGCTGGGAGGTAGGTCATGTGATCATGATTTGATGGATGAGGAAACAGGATAAGGGAAGTCAAGGGCTTAGAACTAGTTTATCACAAATAATTCCATTACATATTCAATTTGAGAATTCAAATAGAAGAGACCTCCATAGTTTTCAAAACCACACACACACACACACACACATACAAGCAAACCCAGGATATGTACTCTCTTCTCCATTAAATGGATTGAGAACCAACCTAGTAATACTCTGTCACCAAGGTCATGTTAGTGCTATGTCTCTACCAGATCAACTCCAATCACCAGGCAGGCCAGGATCTACTTTTCAATATCATCCTGCACAACTGAATGATGATGATGATGATGATGATGAGTAAGAGTGTTACACCAGCAATAACAACTGCTACTTCTATGATTATTACCATAGGTGCCAATATTGAGTTCATTCTATCTAGGTGTCACTTTTTACCTTGCAGGTATCATTTTTACCACTGCAACATGGTAGTTAACAGCACAAGCTTTTGAGTCAAAGAGGTCTAAGTTTGAAGCACTATCATCACATTATACGAATCAGAAACTAAGGATCCTAGTGTTTCTTACTTACTCAAGATTTTATACCTAGTAAGTAGAAGGACCACACTGAGGTTTGACAATTTTTCCGTCTTACTCTGGAACCTACACTTATTTCATTATGGGGTGCTATCTATCCTCAATTATTGATAATAATATGTACCATTTGTTAGATGCTTACTGTATATCAGGAACTATGCAAAAACATTTAACATACATTGCCTCATTTAATTATTTTCAATAATTATGTTAAATCACTTTCATTTTACAGAAGAAGGAAGGTGGCCCAGAGAGATTCAATAACATTCTCAAGATCCCACAGCTAAAAAGTAGTAGAATTCAAACTTGGTATCAGGACTATCTGATTCTAAAGCTTATATTCTTGACTATTCTGTAGCCACTTAGACAAGGGAGCTAGGAAGCACAGATGGATTAGTGCCATATTCACAATTTTTTTTCATCACTGGGTAGAAGGTTCTGTTGTTGTTGTTATTATGTGCCACCGAGTCAGACCCAACTCATAGCGACCCCTCCTTGGGTTTCTGAGGCAGTGTCACTACGGAAGTAGATTGCCCCATCTTCCTTCCGAGGAGTGGCTGGTGGGTTTGAACCTCCGGCCTTCTGGTTAGCAGTCAAGTGCCTTAGGCACTATTCTACCAGAGCTCCCAGGTAGAAGGTCCTAACACAGCCTTTTTAGATACAGAACAACTGTGAGTTCTTAGGTTAGAAATCCAGGTTAGTAACACAGGCAAAACAAATACACCCAATTGCAGACCCTCATATCATAAAATATTTGAATTAAAAGGGACTTTTGGAGTCATTTAGTACACCCTAATGGTTAAAGGAGTAGGGATTAACCAAAACATTGATATTTCAAACCCAGCCAGTGGCTCTGAGGGAGAAACACTCAGCTTTCATGAAGATTACAGCCAAGAAAACCTTTGGGGCAGGTCTACTCTGTCACATGGGGTTGGTATCAGTTAGAATTGACTCGATGACATCCAACCACAACAATACTCCAATTTATGTTTACAGTTCTGAAAGTTAATTTTTCCCTATCTCTGTCATATGGAGGAGATAGCATTCCTGCAAATGAGAATTCCAGCCTTGTTTACCCAAAATGCATCTCCTCTCCCCCTGAACTTTAATTTACTTGAGAGAATAAAGATGCCCGATATCTTATTTGGGTAGTTAGTACTGATAAACGTGTGCTACCTTTCATCAGCCCTGACTTCTGAACCATGCATTCCCTGGTGCTGCTATCTTCATTAATGATAGGAGTAAAGAGAGCTTGGGTCATTTTATTTGAGCTATACATGTTCAAAATTAGAGAGCATGGGCCTGGAACACAGCAGTAAGAAGGAAGTTCTTAGAAATGGTCTTTCGCTTGTTTTTAAACCTTCTTCAATAGGACTGCCTTGTTGGATTTAGTGTGTGTGACAAGGCCATCTTGGTTTGGAATTTTGACCATTCTACTCAAGACCAGGGAGACTTGAGATCGTGTCCTCTCCTCTCAAAAAACAACATGCAAGAAAACTCTGTTTCCAGGGCTGAATGGGATCAGTGGTGACAGTTGCTATAGGATCCCCTCAAATGACATATTCAGTCCCACGGTACTTTAGGGGATTTAGCTCTCACCTCTCATCAATTGTATTGTTGTTGTTATGTGCCATTGAGTCATCTCAGACTCATAACAACCCCTCCTTGAGTTTCCAAGGTGGTATCTCTATTGAAGTAGATTGCCTAATCTTCCTTCCAAGGAGTGGCTGGTGGGTTTGAACAGCCAACCTTCTGATTAACAGTCAAGTGCCTTAGGCACTATGCCACCAGAGCTCCCAAGGTATTATTAATTCTCCTTGGTTTATTTATCAATTAAATTTTTGTTCAATTTTGTGTTTTATTTTAGAAATAATAAAAGTTGCCGTTCATTAATACTAAAAGTATTATGTATAATTTCTTCTTTATAGCAACCTTCTAAAGTAAGGTGTTATCATTATCCCCATTTTACAGAGGAGGAAATTGAGGCATAAAGAGGTTAGGTAACTTGTCTAAGGTCACACAGCCAGGAAGTGTTGATTCCATGATTCAAATCTAGGTTAAGATGACTCTGAAGCCTGTGCTATTAATAATTTTATAATATGCAATAATACAAATGAAGTTTTCACTTATCTTTCATATCTTATTAAAACACCATGAATACTCTGTGATGAAAATAGGTGTATTATCCACAAGAAACTAGGGCTCATGTGAGTTGTGACTTCTTTTGCTATTTAACTTATTTAATAGATATTTTGAGTGCTTATTCTATTCTGGGAGCTCTGGTAGCATAGTGGCTAAGACACTTGCCTGCTAACCAGACGGCTGGCGGTTCAAACCCACCAGCCACTCCTCGGAAGGAAGGTTGGGCAATCCTACTTCCGTAGTGATACTGCCTCGGAAACCCAAGGAGGGGTCGCTATGAGTCAGGGCTGACTCAACGGCACATAACAACAACAACAACATTCTATTCTGGGTCTAGTGCTGTTGTTGTTGTTGTTTGCCGTCGAGTCAGCCCTGACTCATAGCGATCCCTCCTTGGGTTTCTGAGGCAGTATCACTACGGAAGTAGGATTGCCCAACCTTCCTTCATTCATTCATTTAACATATATCAACTGGGTGCCTACCATGTTCCAAGCACTGTGCTAGTTGTAAGACCAACTGTGGGATCTTTGGTAAGTTATTTAATCTTCTTAAGCCTCAAGCCTTTAGTTATAAAGGGAAGACAATGATACCTACTCTGCCATCAGGGCAAGGAGGTTAAATGTGGTGAGGGATGTAAAGTTCTCCATATAGCCCTTGATAAATGGTAGATAGATGGAAGATATTGTCCCTACCTTCACAGAGCTGATAGGCTACCAGGGAAGGTAAAAACTAAACAAGCAATGAAAACAAGAAAGGCAAAGGCTGCAATAATATGGGGGAGGGCACATCTTATTATAGAACCTTTCATAAGTTCAATATATAGACATATTAGAATTTGACAGATGATATTTCTGTTATAGTTTGGGTAGGCTCAGTCACAGCAGCAAATAAACGTAAACATGTAATGGTACAATCCAATGGAAGTTTAATCTTTGCTCAGTAACAGTCCAGAAAGATTGTAGATTGGTAATGGTTCATTGAATGGTAATGGTCCTTTGAATTATTTTGTTCCGTGCAGTCAATGGAGACAGAGGCTGATGGAGGAGGGTTTGCCATCTTCAACATGTGGCTTCTAGGATTGCCTGGAGGTGTCATGGAGTCAGCCAGAGAGAAGACGTACATGGCGGAGGACACCTGGGAGATTTCTGTGAGCCAGGCCTGGAATTTGCACATTTCACTTTTGCTCCCATTCTGTGTGAGAGAACATGGACAGATAACCTGGAGGATGCTGAAAAATTTAGTCGATTTTGTAAAAGATTTTGGTTCACAGCTCACTGTCTTTGTCATAGTTTTCAAGGTCATTTCTGTCCCTTCAATTACAACTGAAACCTATGTCATCCAGCCAGTCAACAATCTCTCTCATTAAGTTTTTTTAGGTCTTGATACTTAAAAGAGGAAGTAAAAATAAATCTGATAAAAACAGACATAGAACCACTGAAGATCAATAGCGGACTGCCATCATCACTTGCCACAATCAACATCTTTTGTGTTTATATAAACTTTAATTTTCACATTCTTAGAAAGTTGGAAGATGTTTAATTTGCCCCATATAATTAACCTCCATAAGGCTATGATTTTGAAGGAATATTAAGAAAAATATATTACTATTTGTGGTGGTTATGTTTTTGTGTCAACTTGGCTGGGCCTGGTTGAGTGGTTGGGCAGCTGGTCATAGTTATTCCCCATGATGAGACAGGCAATCAACCCCATGGTGGGATCTACCACAAGCAGTTGAGTAGCTGCTTTGGATATATGGTCTGCTTCCCGTATATAAGAAACAGCTTTGGGAATGGTTTCTAGCTTATGGCACCTTGAACCCTGCATGTGGCCGTGTTGTTGCTTAACAGCCTGCCATGCTCTGCTGACCTTGGGACTTACAATGGACTTGAATTAATGGCCTGCCATGTGATTTGGTAATATTGGGACTGTGCCTTGTTACTTGTCAACCCTTGGGCTTGGCAGCCTCAGCAGCCAGCAGCTGTCTGAGTGAAGATAAGCCTCTAGCTTCAGTGGGCCAGGAGCAGGAGGTAGAGCTGCAGCCCAAGGCTGAGGGACTTTTACCCAGCCCCTAGAGCCTGGTACTTTGAACTTGGACTTAAAGCCTCCAAACTCTGAGATGATAAACTCCTGTTTGTTTAAGCCATCCCATTTGTGGTATATTCTTGTCAGAGCAGTACTAGGTAACCAAAACACTATTGAATATATATAGAAATTTAGATTTTTTTGAGTTCCTAAAAATTCATTCACAGTAACTATGATAGTTTAAAGATATAGAAAAATAAATGTATATTGAGGTATTATAACACTGCCAGATACAAGACTAAACAATTTTAAGAGCTTTTCCCTAAAATTTTATCTGTGAATGTTTTTTTAAAAATTAAGCCATAATCAAGAACACAAAAGTTAACCATAGGTGTTAGTATTATTGGGCTCTTAACTTTGCTTTTCTGTATTTGTAAGTTTTCTATGATTTTTATATGTAATCTCCCCATCAGCCACTCCTCAGAAGGAAGGTTGGGCAATCCTGCTTCCGTAGTGATACTGCCTCGGAAACCCAAGGAGGGGTCACTATGAGTCGGGGCCGACTCAACGGCACATAACAACAACAACAACAACAAATCTCCCCATAATTAGGAAAAAATGTTATTTTTAGAGAGAAATGAACAAATCAGATTTAATTAGTATAAATGGTAGAGTGGAAACAGCCCCAGAGTTAGCCAAGCTGCATGTGGAATCTCTGTTCTGCTCCTTATGAGCTGTATGACACTGGACAGCTTCTTCACCTCTCTGAACCTCTGTCTCCTTCTGTCGTTGGAGGCTACCACCTACCAGCCAAGATTTTTGTGAGAGTTAAATGAGATATTCCTGTAAATCACTTGTCAATTCTTTCCATTCACAGTTAGAAACACAACTTGGTGGTGGTGGTGGTGGTAGTGATGGTGGGGCTATTATATTGAAATTTATAAAAGAATCTGACAAATGATAGATAATGGAAACTATGAATTATAAAGGCCTAAGGGTCATAACAACAACAACAACAAGGGTCTTCCTGGGAGCTCTGGTAGTGTACTGCCTAAGGCACTTGACTGCTAAGAAGGCTGGTGATCCAAACCCACCAGCCACTCCTCGGAAGGAAGATGGGGCAATCTACTTCCATAGTGATACTGCCTTGGAAACCCAAGGAGGGGTCGCTATGAGTTGGGTTTGACTCAACGGCACATAACAACAACAAAAACAAGGGTCTTCCTAGAGTGTCTTAGGGCTAGCAGTTAATGAACTTCTCATAAACATAAAACTGATAAAAAGAAAATTAGACAAGAAGAGGAGGGAGGTAACTGAGAGTAAGAATAGGTTTCAAGAGTCCATAGCATTATAATTTAAGTTCTCATCTGCATCTCATTATCTTAATGATCCAAAACAACAGCTCTTCAATGCCTCACACAGAAGGAGGATGGGAAATAATTTCCTTGGACAGGGTCCCTGGCCTCTCTATCACACACTAGATATTATTTCCAAATGTTCAGTGTCAAGGGAGTGTTTCACATTCTCCTGACCATGAAACAGTTTGTCTCCCTTTGGGGAAGGGATGAGTTTGGCAACCGACAGAGCAGTCTCCTTAAAGAGGCTTCTCTGGAATTCCAAAGTTCCAGCAGGAATACAGCTCAGAATGTGGAGCCTTCGTTAAAAAGTACTTTATTCAAATCAGCATCCTCCTTTTGGCATCTCTACAGACAAAACTCAGTTCAGTGTCCCATGTAGGATTTATTTCATTTTTTTTCTCCTGGAAATTTAATGCTTTTAAAGTGGCTTGATTTTGAAATGATTTCAAACTTACAAGAATAGTTGCAGTAAGAGCACAAATGAGTCTTAAGTACCCTTCACCCAGATGCCTTAAATCTCAACACTTTAGCACATTTCCTTGATCATTCTCTCTCTCTAATTATATCAAATTATAATCATTATTATTTTTAAACTATTTGCAAGCTAGTTGTCGATTATGATGCTTCTTTACTCTTAAGTGCTTCAGTACGCATTTCCCCAAAACAAGGTAAATTCTTACATAAACAAAGTACAATTATCATAATCAGGAAATTAAAATGCTATAACACTATTATTTATTTCTCAGACCTTATTCAAATTTCACCACTTTTACAAATGATAGACTTTATGACAAAAGGAAGCAGTCCAGGATCAGGCATTGCATTTGATCTCTAAGTCAAAATCGACCCATAGCAACTAACTAAGTCTCCTTCAATCTTTATTCTTCAATCCTTCTTTCCCTTTCAGACACTGGATATTGTTGAAGATTGTAGGCCCTTTATTTGTAGAATGCCTCTTAATTTGGGTTGGCTGATGTTTCCTTATAACTACTTTCACCTATTTAGCAGGAATACAACAGAAGATATTTTGAGTCTTTCTCAGCATAACATAAGGAGCTCTGGTGATGGAGTGGTTAAGCCATTTGGCTCCTACCTGTAAAGGTCAATGGTTCAAACCTATGAGTTGCTCTGTGGAAGAAAGACGAAGCAATTTGCTTCCAAAAAGATTTACAGCCTTGGAAACTCAATGGGGTTTGCTATGAGTTGCAATGTACTTGATGGAAGTGTTTGGACTTTTTTTTTTTTTTGGTTTCAGTGTAGCACACCAGGAGACACCTGATGTTAATTTGTTCTATTGCTTGTGATGCTATTTTTTTCTTTTGTAATTAATACAGTCTTGTAAGGAAATACTCTGAGACTATGTAAATATCAGGTTTCTCCTCAAACGTTGTTCAGCTAGCTTTATATTTAGTATTTTAAAATATTATCAAACTTTCCCTCTTTGGTAACTTTTGGCTAAAAATGAGCAATACCCTGTTAAAGCTCACTTCCCTAGAAAGTCATATAGAAGAAGGGTTTCCTTTGAGGCACACAAGGAAGCCCCATGACAGAGCCTTGTTCTCCCTGGGTGTCTCTGAGGCCCACTATGTCTTGAAAGATTCCTTCTTCTCCCACTGGGAGAGAAATCTTTCAAACTGCCCTCCAAGCTGGCGGTTGAGACGAACTGGCTTGGTGCCAGCTCCAGAGACTCTCCCTTCCCAGTCTTACTCCCATCCCTGAGAATGCAGACTGGTGGTTTGGTTGGGGGCAGGGCTTGCAGAACTTTTGTTTTTTCATGTCTGTGGATCTCTTTATGATAGCTTCTTATTGTTTATGTAACTTTCCCCTCTGGCAGGAGCCTAAGCTCGGAGCCCTGAGCCTAAACTGGTGGACTAGAGTGGGGCCCAGCAAGGGGCCATTGAAAAGGAACAAGAAAAGGTCCCCTGACACCATGTGAGAACTTAGGCTCTTTAGTCTTCAAGTTGTCGTTGCTGTTGTTTGCCATCGAGTCGGCCCCGACTCATAGCGACCCCTCCTTGGGTTTCCGAGGCAGTATCACTATGGAAGTAGGAATGCCCAACCTTCCTTCCGAGGAGTGGCTGGTGGGTTTGAACCGCCAGCCTTCTGGTTAGCAGTCAAGTGCCTTAGCCACTATGCTACCAGAGCTCTTCAAGAAACCCTACAAAAAATGCAGTTTGGGAGAAGTTGTACCATAAGGCCTATAGTCACCTCTCCTCAGAAGGATTTTCTGTCCATTTGGGCATCTTCCCACCATGGTCCTGTGAGTGTTCACCTTGGCTCCTTTCCCCACCAATTCCCCTTGAGGGTGAGGAGGGAAAGCCCACACCATGTCCGACAAGAGGTGTGTGGGGACACACCCTTGGGATTGGCTTTTCTATTTTTTTCCCCAAATCGTGCTTTCTTATTCAGAAACAAATAAGGGTGGGGTGGGAGTGGTGGCCTGGAAGAAAGAGATTGTCACCATTCTTTTCAGCCTGCCCAGGGTCTAGTGGGGATATTAGGATGCCAGGGTCTGTAGATAGCTACCAGAGTCACTTAGATGGCCAGCACCGAAACTGCTGAGCTTGGCCTCGTGCTGGCAGTCACACTCTATTCCAGAAACTGCCAAGTGCATTCACTTTTAACTTTCTTTTCTTCTTTTCTTTTTCTTTTTTTTTTTTAAAGAAAACTGTGATATGAATTGAAGTACATGGGATAGTTTTATTTTCAAATAACTATTCCTCTATTGAGGTGGAACTCACATATTATACTATCCACCCATTTAAAGTGTACAATTTGGTGGTTTTCAGCATCTTGACAGGGTTGTGCAACCATCCCACAATCCATTTTATAACATTTTTTATCATTCGAAAAAGAAACCCCATGCCCATTAGCAGTCACTCTCAATGGGGCAGTTTAAAAAATGGCAGACTCTGTGTTTCTTGAGCAATAGTTGCATGTCTTTTGTTGTTTCTCTGAATTTAACTATTCAGTCACTATCTTCCAGCTGAGCTGTGCCTGCAGTGGGCTCTCTGTGAAGACCTAATTAATTGATGGTAGCCGCAGTTGGTTGTTCTCCCTTTGGGGCACTAACCTGAACTTGAACTTAGTCAATTTGATTTTGAATTTCTTCTGGCCTGTTCCCTAGAGAATTGTGAGTTGGTCATCCTTGGGAAATAAACAGGATTGTGGGAATCATCTTTTCTAGGATTTACAATTTAAGTAGCACTTTCACATACAAAATGTTATTTCCATCTCCCAAACAACCACAAAAAATAACAGTATCAGTAGCAGTAGCCATCACTTATAAAGTGCTTACTCTGAGGCAGGCAGCTCTATGCTCTTTCCATACATGCATTAACTCATCTAATCCTCAACCACCAGATGAGAGAGGTATTGGTAAAATTGCCCCATCTTACAAATAAGGCAACAGAAATGCAGAGAGGTTAAGTGATAACAAGTTCAAGGTCGCAAAACTACTACTAAAGACAAAACTGAGATGTCAACACAGGCAGTTTGATTCCAACCTGAACTCTAAGCACCATTCTAATTGCCTCCTGTGGTCCAATTTTAGAGGCAAGGACCGAGTTTTGAGAGATCACACATTATGGGAGGGACCTAGTTAGACTTGAATACAAGTATTTGGACCCCAAGCTCAATGCTAGAAGCAGGCAACATGCCTCCATCAATCCATGAGTGACTTACTTCAGTATCTTGCCAGGTATACGGAATCAAGTTCTTGTGCTAAACCATATATATATGGTTTATTTATATATCCCTTATTGAAGCATCATGTCATCAAATATGTTGTTATTATGATATTAGTAGTGTGCAGAAAGGTTATCAAAATGTTTTAAGGTTGACAAGTTATAATACTTTGGTGGGCCAGAAGAATTTCTCAAACAAATCTCCAAGGTCAATTTTCCCTTCTTCACTTTTACTGCCCTCCCCTTCTTTTGCAACCTCTCTCAACTTTCTCAGTGTCTGCTATTCACAAACAAGGAGTGAAGCACATGGATTCAATAACTAAGGCAGTGATTCATGTATACTTTCATCTAATCAGAAAGAGTGATGGCAGGCCCAAGAACTCATTTTGGTTGTAGATGCTTTTAAAAGAGTTGACACACATGTCCGTTAGAAAAATAAAATTTTTTAAAAAAGGAAAAGCCATCTCAGACCTGACAGCTGCAGTGATTGGTTACATAGAAGAGATCCATGGAATTCTGAAGCCATTTGGGTTTTGTTAAGTTTGCTGAAACAGCACCAACTGTGATCTCTACCACGTTATACTGTTTAATGACTTTTGGATAAGTCTTCAGAATTAAATGGATAAGTCACCAAATGCTCCATAAAATAATTATGCAAACAATTTTCTGGCTAATTATCTAACATGAGCAGAAGTACACAGCTGCTAAGATATATGCTTGCTGTTTCATCAGGGCTGGCTATTGTTTTTACATAATTCCTTTACTGATCTTAGTGTGGTTTGGTGGGAGTGCACTAATATAACAGCTCATGAAATGAACAAGTTAAAGGCACAGCTCTGGTTCCAGCTGGTAAATAACAAGAGTGACTCACTCTGATTTTTAATTATTTTTTTTGTTTGTTTTCCAGGGCCTTCAAATTCATCCAAATGGACAAGCTTCTAACTAATATGCATATTTGTGTGGACATGCATATTTACATTGTCAAGTTTGAGCAGAGACAAGATTTTCAACTTTATTGGATACATAATGTAGAAAATGCACATATCATAACTGCACAATTCACAAACTGAACATACCACGGAAACAGCACTCTGAGCAAGAAAAAGAATATTACCAGGAATCCAGCAGTCCCCTTGACCCCCTTCTGCTTTCTACTCCCTCCAAGGGTAGCCACTAACCTGACTTCTATCAGCAGAGATGAATCTTGCCTGTTTTGGTGTCATTATAAATGAAATTATCAGGAGTGTCCCTAGGGAGGTATGCATGTGTATGTGTGTGTGTGTGTGTGTGTACTACACCAGGTGACGCTGTCAGAGAGGGTGACACCAAAATGACTGTCTATAAAATTTTTCTGCAGTTACTTATGATAACAAAAATATTTTTCATAAGCCTAGCTTACATGTATCAGCGTACCTACAAGGAAAACCCAATGGGGGTCACTACGAGTCAGAATTTTTTTTTTAATGCACTCTGGTCAGAGCTATCGATATCAGCCAATTACAATGATGCTTCGAATCAAGTGGTCTCATCTGCACACACTACAAACCCAGTTTTTTTCATTGCTGTAGTGTTTTTGTAGTCATTGATTGTATCAAATTATCTGGTGTTTTAGCTACAATAATGTAGAGAGTAGTATTTGTGAAGGAGCTCTGGTGGCTTAGTGCCTAAAGCATTTGACTGCTAACCAGAAGTCTGGCAGTTCAAACCCAGCAGCCCCTCTTCAGAAGGAAGGTTGGGCAATCTACTTCTGTAGTGATACTGCCTCAGAAACCCAAGGAGGGGTCGCTATGAGTTGTATCTGACTAGATGGCAGTGCATTGTGTTGCATTGCATTGTAGTATTTGTGAACCTATATCAATAGTATTTTTGAGAATGAAGAAATAATTAAAGGAAAAGGAGGAGAAAACTCAAAAAAGGCTTCCACTCAGTTACTAATAACATGCTAACTAATGTAATTTAATGTAGATTTTATGAAATTGTTGTCAGTATTCATATAATCTAAAAACTACTACATTTAAGCAATTTACAACTATATTTATCACATATATTAATCTGTGATTAAAATTGATAATTGATAATCCTTAATAAATTAAGGATTTTGTAGAAGCTCTGGTGGTGCAGTGGTCAAAGCATTCAGCTGCCAACCAAAAGGTTGGTGGTTCGAACCCATCAGCTGCTCTGCAGGAGAAAGATGACACAGTCTGGTTCCAAAAAGATGTATAGCCTTGGAAACCCTATGAGGCAGTTCTGCTTTGTGCTAGAGGCTCACTATGAATCACTTTGATGGCACTGGCTTTGGTTTGGTTTTTGAAGGATTTATATGGTCTGGTATGGGAGAAGGTCCATGACAGTGGGGTGACACTAAGAGTTACTGCACTGGGTGACACCAACTCTAGTGATGCCACTGGAAATAATATTGTGTGTACTCTTTTGTATCTAGCTGTTTTCCTTCAACAGCTGGTTTGTAAGATTTATGTTTGTAAAATTTATCTCTATTGTTACAATTTGTTCATTACCATTGTATTATAGTATTCCATTGTGTGTATGTACTACAATTTATTTACCATTCTACTGCCAACAGTTGTTTTTTGGATAGTTTCCAGTTTAGAGCTATTATGAATAAAACTGCTATGACTATTGTTGTGCATATGTCTTGGTAAACATATGTACAAATTTCTCTTGTGTTTATATCTAGGAATGGAATTGCTGAGTTGTAGAGTGTACATATCTTCAGCTTTATAATAACAGAATAGACATGCAGGAATGTCTGAAATAATGGTATTTACCCAGCATTAATCGCTTCACTGGGAGCTCTGGTGGCATAATACCTAAGGCATTTGACTGCTAACCAGAAGGCTGGCAATTCAAACCCACCAGCCACTCCTTAGAAGGAAGATGGAACAATCTACTTCTGTAGTGATACTGCCTCAAAAACCGAAGGAGGGTCGCTATAAGTTGGATCTGACTCCACGGCAGTGAGTTTGGTTTTGGTTGGAATCGCATCACTCATCCAGACATCCATCCATGCCCATCTAGTCATTAACTAATTTAACAAACATGTATTTATTGAGTACTTTATTTGTTTCAGGGCAGTTCTAAGCAGATATATTTTTTTCCCCATAATTACTTTTTCTTTTTCGGGGATGACACCAGGATCAGTTCTCAAAACCACCTCTCATCCACTTTCGTGATGAGTGTTGATGAAGAATGGAGCTCCTGGCTTGAACGCTCTGTCACATTTGTTGCTCTGTCACACTTGGTGAGGAATCAGTGTCAGGGGATTTCAGACCCAGGCCTCATTCTATCTACTAGTTATCTTTCTGGCCTGCCTTCCAGTTATCACAACAGTATCTAGTGGCTGGTTTGTCACGTGGGCCCTCTCCCAGCATTTCAACCTGAAAAACGCTACAGAGAAGTTGGATGGAACTGAGTGGGATCCAGTGACCAGAGCACCACTGTAGGACCTGGAGCACTTGAAGAAATCCACAGCCAAAGTCTCTTTGGGGTGAATTCATAAATGCATGGTCATGTCTCTCCAAGGCCAAAAGCAAACAGTTGCCATCGAGTCAGCTCCAACTCAATGTGCCCCATGTGTGTCAGAATAGAGCTGTGAGCCACAGGGTTTCTAATAGCTGATTATTCAGAAGGAGAAAAGCAAAGACTTTTAACAGGATTCAAAGGTGGACTTCAGAGTCTTGGAGCTTCCAGATCTCCTGTGGAGTGGAATATGGCAGTAACTTCTACCACCAGGTTCTCACAGACCTCTGTGAATTTCCCTTTCCAAAAAAAAAATTTAAGAAACATGGCTTTAGCAATGTATGAAATAAAGGATTATGAAAACTTTATAAAAATGATAGCTGATTATTTATGCAAAAGCTGCAAATTAAATAGATAACAAACTCCCCATTAGCATTAGCAGATATCACAGAATAAGATAACAGAATAAGTAACAGAATAAAATCTTCAAAATGCTGAGGGAAAATAAATATTAACCTAGCATAATATACCAAGTCTGAGTATCATTCAAATGTTCAGTGCATTAAAGAAATGCATGTTCAGAGAAACAAAGATTATTTTATCATCTTTAGATGCCTACCAAAAGAACTATTAATAGATATGTTTCAGAAAATAGACATTTTTAACCCCAAAGGAAGAAGAGAGGTGCAAGAAGGAATGATGAACAAAGAAATTTATAAATATGTTTGTAAAGCTAAAGAAGCACTGTTTAACAAAAAAGATTAATTAGGTGCTGTTCAAATAATATCTCTAGTAGTGCAGTGCCTAAGGCATTTGACTGCTAACCAAATTAGAAGAAGGTTGGTGGTTCAACACACCAGCCACCCCACAGAAGTAAGATGGAGCGATCTGCTTTCGCAAACTGCCTTTGAAACCCAGTGGGGGTTGCCATGAGACAGAATCAACTCGATGGCAGTGAGTTCAAGTAACAAGAAACTAAAATACTAGATGACAATAACATGGACAAAGGGAGTGGGCTCTCTGGAGTTCAAGTTCAAATTCACTGTATTATTCAGAGCAGGGAGTTCTGATGGCATAGTGCCTAAGGCATCTGACTGCTAACCAGAGGTTGGCAGTTCAAACCCACCAGCTGCTCCACAGAAGGAAGATGGGGTGAGCTACTTCTGTAAAGATTTACTGCCTCGGAAACCCAAAAGGTTGGGTGAGTCAGAACCAACTCAATGGCAGTGAGTTTGGTTTTGAGTATTATTTAGGAAGAAGATAAGACACAATTTCACTTCACACTTTAAGTAAGTATGCTCTTAAATTGCTAAGGGTAACCTCAGAAAGGGAGCTCTGGTAGCATAGTGGCTAAGGCACTTGACTGCTAACCAGAAGGCTGGCGGTTCAAACCCACCAGCCACTCCTCGGAAGGAAGGTTGGGCAATCCTACTTCCGTAGTGATACTGCCTCGGAAACCCAAGGAGGAGTTGCTATGAGTCGGGGCCGACTCGATGGCAAATAACAACAACAACAACAACCTCAAAAAGAATAGAAGAAAGATATTTCCAAACAAGTACATGGAAAAGAAAAGATTAAAGAACACTAGATTGATTTAATAAGAACCAGGAAGAAGAACTAAAAAAGCTAACAAAAGGCATAATGGATAGAATAAAACAAAACAATATACTTAGTAGAAAAAGTCTAGCTATATCAGTAATCTCAGTAAGTAGAAACATATTAAATTAGTCTGTTCAAAGGCAGAGATCCTCAGATTATTTTTCCAAAACAAAATCCATCTGTGTGCCTGTTATAAGAGATACATCTAAAGTATGGTGATCTAAAATACTGAAAGATATGGAAAGAGAATATTGCTGAAGAAGCAATATTAAGGCAAAAAAAAAGAGCGAGAAAGAGAGTATTATTTGGAATAAAGAAGGTCATGATTTAATGATTAAGAAGCAATTCACAGAGGCATGATAGTCACACTGAATCTGTGTGTGCTTAATAAAACAAGCTTCTAATTTACAAAGTAAAACTGACAAATTTATCTTAAAGGGAGATATATTTGCATTCTTCTTTCATAAATGAGTGGATAAAGAAGTAAAAATTGGTAAAGATATAGACATTTTGGATAACTCAATTCACGAGCCAGATTAAAGGAGACCCATATAAAAAATAAAATTAAATTAAAAAAATCTCATTGCCATCGAGTCGATTCTGACTCATAGGGACCCCTCCTTGGGTTTCCAAGGTGATATCTCTATGGAAGTAGATTGCCCAGTCTTCCTTCTGAGGAGTGGCTGGTGGGTTTGAACAGCCAGCCTTCTGATTAGCAGTCAAATGCCACCAGAGCTCCCTAGACATTTTGAATAACCCAGTTCATGAGCCAGATTAAAGGAGACCCGTATAGACCCAAGTAGAAGCCTGTATTCTTCAAATAGGGAATTTACATTCTTTTAAAAAATACAATGAAAACACTGACCACCTACCAGGTCACAAAAGAAGTCCCAAGAAATATCAAAGAATTGATAACACAGACCATATTCCCTTTCTATAATGCAATAATATTAGACATCAACTACAAAAAAAAAAAAAAAAAACCCTGAAAATCCCACATGTATCTGGAGACAAAAATAGTCTTATAAATATTCATGACTTAAGGAAGAAATAACAATGGAACTTATTAAATATTTAGAACTGAATGACCACAAAACACTACCTATAAAAACTCATGAAATGAAGAGCATGGTCTTAAATTTGCATTTATTAAAACAATGTGGTAACCGTGATGATAAAGCTGGGCAAGGTTATTGAGGAGGAAAAAAGGATGATGGGAAGTGTCTGAAGAAGGAATGTCTGCTCAGAGAATTAAAAGACAGTTAGGAAAGAAGAGATGTTGCCTGGAAGAGAACATTCTTGAAAAAAAAATTTGGTGGTAAGTTATTACAGGTTATGCAGATGTCTTGAAGGGCTTACTATAATTAGAAGTTCTACTTTTAAGGAAGAAAGCACAGTTATCCTAGATGTATCCTGATTTCCCCTGGGCCACATGGAAAGGACATTACCAATTATAATGAACTCTGCCATAATTGATAACACTTTAGGTTTTCTTTTGTATATTGACAGTGCCACTAAATCTGCACTACTCTTATGTAGGATTAAAAGGGGTTTCTTAACTTAAAACTTACATTAAACTTTTATTAATGTCTCTTCAACTTTTGAAATATGTATCAAAATGTATAAGACTCCGTCCCCAAAAAACGAACTTTAATTTGTCCCATCAAAATGACCAAGAACAGGAAGTTGTATTTCATTAATTGCCTAAATAATATTTTCTTTTTATTTCAATTCAACTGAGGAGTGCCAGCGTCTTAGTTATGTAGTTCTGCTGTAACAGAAATACCACAGGTGGGTGGCTTTGATCAATAGAAATTTATTTTCTCACAGCTTAGGGGGCTGGAAGTCCAAATTCAGGGTCCTGGTTCTAGGGGAAGCCTTCCTCTGTCAGCCCTATAGGAAGGTGCTTGTCTCTTCAGCTTGTTCCCTGGTTGCTTGGAGATCTCTATGAGGCTTGGCATCAATCTTCTCCCATCTCTGCTTGCTTGCCTGCTTGTTTAATCTCTTTTATATCTCAAAAGAGACTGACTCAAGACACACCCTACACTAATCCTACCTCATTAACGTATAAAAGACAACACATTCCCCAAATGGGATTGTAACCACAGGCAGAGAAGTTCACAATACATATTTCTGGGAGACATAATCCAATCAATAACTGATAGACATATTATGGGTTCACATTTTCACATATAGCATATTTCCATTATAACCAATGGTAAAAATAACTAAGACCAGCCCTCTCATTTTACAAATAAGAAAACTGAGCCTCAGAGTCCTTAAGAGACTTGCTCAAGATCATATATTTAGTAAGTAGAGAGCCTGAATTAGGACCCAGGGCTCTTGATTTGCAGTGTTCCACATTGATCAACATTTAAACAAAATAAAAATAAGATTTCTTTAAATGCTCTAGCTGCTGTATCTGCAAAGTAACTCTTAACATTACAGCAGCCCTGCATTCCATCCCTCCACTAAGGAATGAATGAGATATCAGCAAAGGCCACCTAATTCTGGGAGGAAATAGTTGTGTTACTTATGACCATCTAGTGTTGGGTCAATAGCATGGGGAAAAATCCAGCTGAGGATTAGGAGAGAAGAGCTTAAAACTGTATAATTTCTTACATAAATGAAAATGCAGTGAGAAAAAAAAAAAAAAAAAAAAAAAACTGATGCACAGAGAAAACCTGACAAATATAGCTATAGAGTTTTTTACATTTAAAAGAAAGACCCAAATCAACTAGTTCATCTATACTGAAATCTAAATTTGTCATTACAATACAAATTAGACATTAGACAAATCTAAATTTGCCATTACAATAGCAAAAATGTTTGGTAGCTAATGTTTTTCCAGTCCAGCTTCTACCTTATAGACATAAGCCATTACTGAAAGACAAAAATACAGGGCAAAAACCAGCCTGGCTGGGAGAGAAGAGAGAGGGCAGTGATCAACATACTTTTGCTTTCAATAGTGTTTTTGAAGGAACCACCACAGAATTGATCAGGATTCAGGTGGCCACATATAGATATGTTCTCCCAGAGCACTCTTGTTTCATATTTGACCCATTCAGTCTTACACCTTGGAAGGGTTATGTGGCTTCAGGGAGCTTTGTCATGAATTTGCTGTACCAATTTCACAAGAAGAAGGAATGTGATGAAAATGACCAAGAAACCTCAGGAGAAAAATGGTTGAATTTTCCCTTGAGTCAACAGCATACCAGACCATGAAGACTGAAAAAGTGAGCGGGATGCAATGGAGTATGCATTACTCTTGGAAAAAAATGTGATCCAGTCATTACAGGAGCTATTGTGAAACCAAATAGACATGGGTTATCTAAATGACCAGGTGATAGTGGTCAAGGTGTTGGTGACCTTGTGATAATTCACCCAAGATGGGGCCCACCTTACCTTCAGATCACTTTCCTAATAAAATCAGTTTTTTTTTTCCCTTGGTCACTATGAGTCAGAATCGACTTGATGGCAGTGATTTTGTTTTTTTCCTTTAGTGTTCCTCATCATGCTGCTCCCTGCTCCTTCAAATGAGCAGCAGAAGTAGGGATGTTCTCATGTTCCACACCTCTTTGACTTCCTCTTCTGCCATATCTCTTCTAGCTCCAGCTTGAGAAAGTCCTCTGCTTTTAAAGGCTCATGCAGTTAGCTTGAGCACACCTAAAATAATCTAGGTTAATCTTCCTCTTTTAAGGTCTGTAAACTTAATTTGGGAGCTCTGGTGGTGTAGTGCCTAAAGCATTTGATTGGTAACCAGAAGGCTGGCCGTTCAAAACCACCAGCCACTCCTCAGAAGGAAGATTAGGCATCTACTTCTGTAGAGATACCACCTTGGAAACCCAAGGAGGGGTTGCTATGAGTTGAATCGACTTGAAGGCAGTGAGTTTGGTTTTTATTTTTTGGTTAGCCCAGTGAGGTGTGTTTCAGAATGGGGAAGATATTTTCAATAAAAAATACACTATTTTAATGCCTGTAATTTGCAAAATGCTTTCATATCTATCTTTTAATTTAATCCTCAAAGAACCTTGTGAAGGATGATTTGTTCCCATTTTACATATAATAGAAAAAAAAAATATTTAGAGGATGACTTACCAACAACTACAATGATAATGGATCTTAGATCATAGCCTGTGTCTCCCGAGTCCATGTCAATTCCTCTCCCACAACCCTGTATTGCCTTTCAGACAACACCCTGAATTTCATTCTCATAATATTACTCTTCAAGTTGCAGAACAGCCAAGAATAACAGTTACAAATACCTCCCAGCCCTTATCTCTCCTATTATTTACTCTGCAGTCTTTAAAAGGTGGAAAGCAGGAGTGTTTATGTGGTCAGGAAGACTGATTTCAGGAGGAATTCTTTACTTCATCATGAATGGCTCAGCTAGTGGAGAGAAATTTGTTTGCTGTCAGAATATCACCTTCTATCCATACTCAGAAAGATGGATCATTTAATATCTGCCAGAGAGAAGTCTGAGAATTGGGCTGACTGTTCATTCCACACTGCCCTTCATGTAGAATGGAATAAAAATCTTAGTTCAAATTCAAAGTAATGTTGTTGTTGTTAGATGCCATCAACCTGACTTAGACTCATAGTGACCCTATGTACAACAGAGCAAAACACTGCCTGGTCCTGGGCCACCCTCACTATCCTTGTGATGCTTGAGCCCATGGTTGCAGCCACCATGTCAATCCACCTCACTGAGGGTCTTCCCATTTTTCACGGACCCTCTGCTTTATCAAGCATGATATATTTCTCCAGGGATTAGTGTCTCTTCTGACAACATGACTAAAGTAGGTGAGATGACATCTGTCCATTCTCACTTCTAAGAAGCATTCCAGCTGCACTTCCTCCAGATAGATTTGTTGGTTCCTCTGCTAGACCCACAGAATGTGGAAATTATTGAACAATGTCATTAATATCATGCACAAGTAAAGTCTTACTGAAGATAATTAAAAAATGGTTGCAGCAATATATTGACAGAGAACTTCCAGATGTGCAAGCTGGACTCAGAAGAGGATGTGGAAAGAAGGATATCATTGCTGATGTCAGATGGATCTTGACTCAAAGCAAAGAATACCAGAAAGATGTTTACCTGTGTTTTATTGACTATGCAAAGGCATTTGATTAGGTGGATCATAACAAACTGTGGATAACATTGAGAAGAATGGAAATTCCAGAACACTTAATTGTGCTCATGAAGAACCTATATATAGACCAGGAGGCTGTTGTTCAAACTGAACAAGGGACACTGCATGGTTTAAAATCAAGAAGGGAGTGCGTCAGCATGTATCTTTTCACTACACTTATTGAATCTATATGCTGAGTAAATAATCCAAGAGAATGGACTATATGAAGAAGAACATGACATCAAGATTGGAGGAAGAATCATTAACAACTTGTGATATGCTGACGACACAACTTTGCTTGCTGAAAGTGAGGATGATTTGAAGCACTTACTGATGAAGATTGAAGAATACAGTCTGTAGTATGGATTACATCTCAATATATATATATATATAAATCCTCACAACTGGACCTATAAGCAGCATCATGATAAATGGAGAAAAGATTGAAGTTGTCAAAGACTTCACATTGCTTGGTTCTACAATTGACACCAATGGAAGGAGCAGTCAGGACATCAGATGACCCATAGCACTGGGCAAGTTGGCTGCAAAGGACCTCTTTCGAGTGCTGAGGAGCAAAAATGTCTCCTTGAGAACTAAGGTGTGCCTGACACAAGCCATGATGTTTTTAATCACCTCATATGCATGTGAGAGCTAGACAATGAACAATGACAATGAGCTAGATGGAAGAAGAATTAATGCCTTTGAGTTGTGGTGCTAGCAAAGAATGCTGAAAACACCATGGACTGCTAAAAGAACTAACAAATCTGTCCTGGAGGAAGTGTAGCTGGAATGCTGCGTGGAAGCCAGAATGTCCATCCTTCATCTCACCTACTTTGGTCATGTTATCAGAAGGGACCATTCCCTGGAGAAGGATGTAATGCTTGGTAAGGTGGAGGGTCAACGAAAGAGGGGAAGACCCTCAATGAGATGGATAATTATTTTTAAAATTTTAAAATTCAGTGGCTGTGGCAATGGGCTTAAGTATAGCAAGGATTGTGGAGCTGGTGTGGGACTGGGCCTTGTTTTGTTCTGCTTTGCACAGGATCACTATGAGTTGGAGATGACTGGATAGCACCTAACAACAACAACAACAACTGCCAGACCATGCTATTTTCAGTATCCTTCACCAACCCCACAATTCAAAGGTATCAGCTTTTCTTTGGTCTTCCTTATTCATTGTCCAGCTTTCACACACATATGAGGCAACTGAAAAATATTATGGGTTAGGGTTGTTGTTGTTATGTGCCGTCTAGTTGGCCCTGACTCATGGGTTTCTGAGGCAGTATCACTACGGAAGTAGACTGCCCAACTTTCCTTCTGAGGAGTGGCTGTTTGAACCACCAGCCTTCTGGTTAGCAGTCAAGTGCTTTAGGCACTACGCTACCAGAGCTCCCTGGTTTAGGGTTAGGTGCTCCTTAGTCTTCAAAGTGACATCTTTGCTTCTTAATACTTTAAAGAAGTCTTTTGCAGCATTTTGCCCAGTGCAATATGACATCTGATTTCTTGACTACTGCTTCCATGGGTGTTGCTTGTGGATCCAAGTAAAATGAAATACCTGACATCTTCAATCTTTTGTCCATTTATCTTGGTGCTTATTCGTTCATTTATGAAGATTTTTGTTTTCTTCATGTTGAAGTGTAATCCATACTGAAGACTGGAGTCTTTGATCTTCATCAGTAAGTGCTTCAAGTCATCTTCACTTTCAATAAGCAAGGTTGTGTCATCTGCATATCACAGCTTGTTAGTCTTCCTGATTCCGTGTTCTTCACATAGTTCAGGTTCTCAGATGATTTGTTCAGCATACAGATTGAATAAATATGGTTAAAGGGTACAACCTTGATGCATGCCCCTTCCTGATTTTAAACCATGCAGCATCTTCTCGTTCTGTTTGAACAATTGCCTTCTAGAACTAAGTGTTCTGGAATTACAATTCTTTGCAATGTTATACATAATTTGTTATGATCCACACAGTTGAATGACTTTGCATAGTTAATAAAACACAGCTAAACGTATTTCCAGTATTCTTTGCTTTCAGCCAAGATCCATCTGAGATCAGCAATGATATCCCTAATTCTACCTCTTTACTGAATCCTGCTTGAATTTCTGGCAATTCCCTGTTGAGGTACTGCTGCAACCATTTCTCAATTATTTTCAGCAAAATTTTACTTGTGTGTGGTATTAATGATATTGCTCGATAATTTCTGGATTCTGTTAGATAATCTTTCTTTGGAGTGGGCACAAATAAGAATCTCTTCAAGTCAGTTGGCCAGGGAGTTATCTCCCAAATTTAATCTCCCAAATTTAAAAATGAGTTCTTCCAGTGCTGCATCCATTTGTTGAAACATCTCAATGGTTATTCCATCAATTCCCAGAGCCTCGTTTTTAGTCAATGCCTTCAGTGCAGCTGCACTTCTTCCTTCAGCGCCATTAGTTCTTGATTATATGCCACCTTCTGAAATGATTGAACATTCCAGAGTACAGTGACTCTGTGTATTCCTTCCATCTTCTTTTGATGTTTCCTGCATCATTCAATATTTTGCCCATAGAATCCTTCAATATTGCAATTTCAGGCTTGAACTTTTTCTTCAGTTCTTTCACTTTGATTTTCTAACTGTGTTCTTCCCTTTTGATTTTCTAACTCCAGGTCTTCGCACATTTCATTATAATACTTTGTCTTCTTGAGCTGCCTTTGAAATCTTCTGTTCATCTTCTTTACTTTACCAATTTTTCCATTCACTTTAGCTACTCTCCATTGAAAAGCAAGTATCAGAGTCCCTTCTGACATCCATTTTGGTCTTTTCTTTCTTTCTTGTCTTTTTAATGACCTTTTCCTTTATTCATGTATGATGTTCTTGATGTCATCCCACAACTTGTCTGGTCTCTGGTCACTGGTGTTCAATGCATAAAATCTATTCTTCAGATGGCCTCTAGACTCAAGTGGGATATACTCAAGGTCACATTTTGGCTCTTGTGGACTTGTTTTAATTTCTTTCAGTTTCAACTTGAACTTGCATATGAATAATTGATGGTCTGTCCCACAGTTGGCCCCTGGCCTTGTTCTGGCTGATGATTTGAGCTTCTCCATTTCCTCTTTCCACAGATGTAGTCAATTTGATTCCTATGTAGTCTATCTGGTGAGGTCCACATATAGTTCCATTTATGTTGTTGAGAAAAGGCATTTGCAATGAATAAGTCATTTGTCTTACAAAAAAAAAATTTTATGCACAGTTAAGAGAAAAATCTTTTAATAGAAACAGACAGACAAGAGACCCAGGTGTTGGAATGAACAGAGAAGAACTTTAAAATAACTATGATATTTATGTTAAAAGAGGCTACAGGAAAGAGACGGGTAGACAGACAGATAGATTTAAAAAATGGGTGGAGAGATGGAGATTTCCAGGATAGATATGAAGATTGTTAAAATGGAAATCTTAAAACAGAGAAGTAAGTTATCTGAAAATTTAAAAAAATCATTAAATGGGATTAACAACAAATTGAGAGAACAGGAAAGAGAGATCAGTGACTTTGAAGAGAGGTCAATAGAAATCATCCAAAATGAAGAACAGGGGATAAAAATTAAAAAGAAATAATAGAGTCTCGATAACAAGTGATCCAACATAGATACAAATTGAATCCCAGAAGAAGAAGTGTGAAAGAAAGGAAAGAAATACAGGTATACATCACTTAATGTCATTCACACAATATCTAACCACACATACGCCTATGGTCTCATAAGGTTTTTGTTTTTTTAAAGAGAAAGCAGCTCTCCTTTTGTTTTTTCCCCTAGTGGTTTTAAAGACCTCAAACCCAAACTCTTGTAACACTGGACCATGGGTTGATACAGGCAGGTGAGGCAGAGGACATGGCTCTGGGCACAGCCTCTTAAGCTTTGACTGGTGAGCAAACAGGAGATGGCAGCATGGACTGCAGGGTCCAGGCTGTTCCTGCTGCTCAGGCAGGCAAAAAAGCAGGTGGGGCTAGGCTCCACTTCTGTTGCCACCCTCTCAGCTACCAGTGCTGCCATTCCTCTGGCTTCCACAAGCAGCTCCAGCAGCAGCAGCAGTGGCAGTAGTGGCAATGAGGACAACTAGGAGCAGGCTCCCATAAAGTTTCAATATTCACACAGCATTCAAAGTACATAATGTCCTATTTCACAGAACTTATGTGGACATTAACTGACACATACCTGTGTTTCAAGAAATAATACCTGCATTGTTATTCTTCCTGGATTCTCTATTTCATTGATCTACTTCTACTTGATGCCATTGTCACACTGTCTCAATTACTATAGCAATATAATAAACTGTGAAGTCAGGTAGTGTTAAGTCCTCAAATTTTGCCTTTTCAGTTGTTTTGGCTATTCTGAGTCTTTTGAATTTCCATATAATTTTTCACAACCAGCTTCTTAAGTTGGCCAAAAAAAAAAAAAAAAAAACCTGCTGAAATTTCAGTCTGTATTGTGTTGAACCAATACATAAATTTGGTGAAAACTGACACCTTAACAATATTGATTCTTTCAATCTGTAACTACTGTATATTTCTCTGTTTATTTAAATCTTAAAATTTTCTTTTTTTTTTTTTTTTTTTTTAGCTTTCTCCCTATATCTTTCATATCTCTTATACCATTGTAGATGTTTGTGTATTTCTGGACTCTATTCTGTGACTTATATGTCTACTTCTTTATCAATTCCAGACTGTTTTAACTACTATAACTTTTTTTGCAAGTATTTAAAAACTTTCTTACACCAAAAGACCTCCAACTTTATTCTTTTTCAAAATTATTTTAGCACTTATAGGTCCTTTCCTCTTTGTTATAAATTTTAGACTCAGCTTATCTATAACAAAAAATTCCTCTGGGATATTGATTGGTATTACATTAAATCTATAGTTCACTTTAGAATTGACATCTTTGCTATATGGAGTCTTCTAATCCATAAACACAGGAACTCTGGTGGTGTAGTGCTTAAGGCATTTGACTGCTAACCAGAAGGCTGATGGTTCAAACCCACTAGCCACTCCTCAGAAGAGAAATTGGACCATTTACTTCAGTAGTGATACTGCCTTGGAAACCAAAAGAGGGGTCTCTATGAGTCAGATCTGACTCGATGGCCATGAGTTTGGTTTTTTGGAATCCATGAACACAGTATGTCTTTCTATTTATTTAGGTCTTCTTTAATTTCTTTCATAAGAATTTTATAGATGAACTTATAGCAACTACAGCATGTAGTTGTACATGTTTTGTTAGGTTTATTATAATTTTATTTCTAGAGCTATTATAAATTATCTATCTAAAAAAATTTAATTTATAAATTTTCATTGCTTGTATGTAGAAATATAATTGATCTTTATGTGCTAGCTCCCATTGATGAAGAGAAGATGGAAAAGTCTGGAGCTGTTGCTTCTAGATTTTTTCCCCTTTTAGCATTGGAGTTCTTTCTTCAAACAAAAGGCTATCTGTAAAACCCATGAAAGTGGCTGCTCTAGCATGTAGAGCCTGAGCTCTTTTTGTGAGTCTCCTTCTGTGCCTCAACTTACATCTCTTCGCAATGCCTAGATTTTCAGAAGCACCATTTGAGAAAAAAAATGTCTACCGCATAGATGTCGGCGACCCTGCGAGGCTGGCCGTACTCCACAGGGACAGAGTAGGGAAGTATGCACAGCTTGCTGCTCAAAGAGTAGTGCCTGGCCCTGCAGCATCACCCGAATCTCAGGTTCCACCTCAGATCCATTGAATCAGAATCTGCATTTTGGCAAAACACCCATAAGATCTGTGTGCACAGTCGAGTTTGGGAAGCCCTAGCACAGTGTGAGGGGAAGGGAAGGAAACACATGATAGAGTCATCACAAAATACGTGGCACACCAAGAGAGCTCAAGTGAATTTTGCCAAAGCTTCATTCCATTAATCCTCTTTAGAAACGTAATAATTTGTATAATAACATTAGCATTTTTTAGATTTCTTCAGGGAGTATGAGTTTATTAAAAGGATAAATTTTACTTATCTTTTCACTTTGACCTGTCAGAGCTCTTTTTGGATTTCTAAATTATCTTTTGATTATGCAACACTCCCCAATGAGGATTACAAGCTTATAATTATTTTGTTTTAAAAAACAAACTTTTCAGCTGTAAACAGAAAATCCACGATAACTTGTGAATCCTTAATGGAATATTAACCGTTTGAGCTAAAATGTACTATACACAAATAAATAAACAAGATAGAGAATACTCTGGCAAGCATCTCTCCCTTTTCCGTAGTGATGGCTCTGCAGCTCCCCATTAGACCCTGGTGTTCTTTTTGTAAATGATTGATTTCTCCACTTCTGAATACTGATAAATCTATAACAAGCTCTGATGTTAATATGATGCCAGGATGAAAAACAGAATGATAATGACACAGTAGGGGGTATAGCATTGAAAGGGAGTTGGGAATCCAGTATATTGAAAAAGAGATTTATTATCTATTCCTTTCATGATCTGACTTGAACTCCAGAAATCAGGATATCTTTTCAGTTCCTTCATCTATAAAGTTTGGGTTAGTTAGAGATTTTCAAACTAGTCTATAGCTTTGGAACTCTTTTAACTAAGGAAATTCTACATGGCAGCCCAATATGTAAAAGAAATAAAAATGAAAGCTTGATTAGAAGCTGAGGGGGGCTTGAAACTACAGGGCATGTTGCTTTTTAATGTGTTGTCCAGTTCCAACAATGGGCAATGCAATAAGCAGTACTTGAAAACCAAGAGACTGAAGCCAACTTGTATTTACTAAATAATTTTATATTTACTCATCAAAAATGATTTACAAATTACATTGCTGAGAGAAATATCTGATAAAGCAGATGAGTTATAGCTATCACTGGTTGACATGAAGTGTATCAAATTCCTACAATTCTCTCTGAGCAATACATTTCCATTCATTCTCTCCTTATAATTCCCATAGCCATCAACGTAGTTCAGGGAAACATAACTCCTGCCTGGACAACAGCCTACCAAAGAATGTTTCTCCACCTTAAGTCCTTTGGAGGAAAAAGACAAGATTTCACACACACCATCATTGCCATCAAGTGATTCCAACCCCCATTGGGTTCCCAAGGCTGTAAATCTTTATGGAAGCAGACCACCTCATCTTTCTTCTGCAGGGTGGTTTGGTGGATTCAAACCACCGTCTTTTTGGTTACCACCATCTTTCTGGTTAACAGCCAAATGCCTTAACCACTACACCACTCAAAAAACTCACTCACTGCCGTCGAGTTGGATCCAACTCATAGCAACCCCTTCTTGGGTTTCTGAGGCGATATATCTGCAGAAGTAAATTGCCCAACCTTCCTTCTGAGGAGTGGCTGGTGGGTTTAAACCACCAGCCTTCTGGTTAGCAGTCAAATGCCTTAGGCACTATGCCACCAGAGTACCTTAAAACATGCAAGAGATCCTGTAATTTGCCAGTTTTGTTTCAGAGCTCCACTGCCTGGAGAGTTGAGGCTGAAATCTCTCACCTAGCATTAATAATTCATCACTATGTGGCCTCTACTGAACTTTCTATTTTCTCATTACTCCCCCTTGGTAAGTCCTACATTCAAAGAAGTCGAGATTCTTATTGGGTATTCTCTAACGCTTAATTACTTGTGAACTGTGCTTTTTACTCAAATAGCTAATATTCATTGTTGCTGTTGTTGTTGTTTTGTGCCGTCGAGTCGGACCCAACTCATAGCAGCCCCTCCTTGGGTTGCCGAGGCAGTATCACTACGGAAGTAGGATTGCCCAACCTTCCTTCTGAGGAGTGGCTGGTGCGTTTGAACCTCCAGCCTTCTGGTTAGCAGTCAAGTGTCTTAGGCACTATGCTACCAGAGCTACTAGCTAATATTCATTAGTGACTCAAATTTTAGAGTTAGGTTATTATGGATTTTCTGTTTGTGGCTGGAAAGTCTTATTTAAAAAATAATAATAATGATTACAAGCTGCTAATCCTCATTGGGGAGAGCTACTCACTCTTTCTTATTCACACCCCACTTAGTGCCTGTCGCTCACCACTCTCTTTGCCTGTCATGTCTTATCTATATCTTCTTTATAAGTCTAAATAATACTCACCTTTCCAAGGTTCAGGTCAAGTGCCACCTTCCTAATTCTCTCTGTCCTTCCCAGTGTCTTCTCCACCCCCACTCCCTGAACTAGAAGTAATCACCACTTATTACTTAATATAGAAGTATTACTAAGCTTATATAAAGTTCACTCTGTGCTTCTACTCCATCCCAACTTAAGTTATAGCTCTATACATCTAGATGGTGTTATTACATTACTGGCTTCGATTGTCTCTCTAATTGGCTCTTTAGAGCATAGACCATGTCTTGTTCAATTCTGGATCACTCATGGTGTCTAGCAGATGCAGGATACTTAGCAGATAGTTGTTGAGCAAAATAGAATCTGTTTTTCTATAATAAAAATCATTACCTCCCTGAGAAAACCTATGTTACAAAAACAATTGTTTTAATGGAGAAAGTTGTTGTTGTGTGCCATTGAGTCGACCCAACTCATAGCAACCCCTCCTTGGGTTTCCAAGGCAGTATCACTAAAGAAAAAGATTGCCCCATCTTCCTTCTGAGGAGTGGCTGGTGGGTTTGAACCACCAGTCTTCTGATTAGCAGTCAAGTGCCTTAGGCACTACACTAATGGAGAAAAGGAGGTATGATTATTATACATCAAACCATAACTAAATTATTTTTTCTTCAAGAATTTCAAGAATAAGGTTGTTAAATAGCTGTATGTTTTGCTACTTCAAGAGATGTAATAAATTGGCTGTAGCCAGAATGCTCCTCAGAAGCGAGAATTAGCCAGACTTCATCTCACCTACTTTGGTCATATTGTCAGAAGGGACAATTCCCTGGAGAAGGATATCATGCTTGGTAAAGTGGAGGGTCAGTGACAAAGGGGAAGACCCTCAACAAGATGGATTGACACAGTGGCTGCAATGATGGGCTCAAGTATAACAAGGATTGTGAAGATGGTGCACAACCAGGCAGTGTTTCTTACAATAGTACGTAGGGTGTCTATGAGTCAGAGTCGACTTGAGGGCACCTAATATCAACAACAAGACGTACATCCTAGCTCTGTAGTTTTTGTCAAATCTTATAAATCTCATGGAGCTCCAGTTTCTTCATCTAAAATGAGGATAAAACTACCTGCCTCATAAAACAATTTAAAATGAGATAAATTAGGCTACATTCTTGAAGCTTAATGGTTTTCAACATTGCTCACTTTGTCTTCTATTCATCTTTCATTCAGCAGGTAGTCATTGGTGCAGAGGTAGGGAGGGAAAAGATATATTATTAGAAATAGGGTGCGCATGATTATTGAAAAGGAGAATATGCTTAAAAAGTTGAACCCCACTCTTCTAGAATTTATTAATCTCAAATTTTGTGGTCAACCACACAACCACATGTAAGGTACTATGCTTGGTGCTGAAGGGGATATAGAAATATGTCCCTGCCCTGGGTTTTGTGTCAAGTGGGAAGGTGGGAGGAGTGGGGGGTGAGGGAATATGGGAG
Organism: Orycteropus afer afer; assembly: GCF_000298275.1. Classification (NCBI taxonomy): domain Eukaryota; kingdom Metazoa; phylum Chordata; class Mammalia; order Tubulidentata; family Orycteropodidae; genus Orycteropus; species Orycteropus afer. Next base: position 7,733,821 of record NW_006921650.1, on the reverse strand, counting down.
GTCCTATCAGCACTCTTTGGTCTCAGGTCACCCCAACCTCTTTCTTTTCCTCTTTTCTTTCTCCTCATGGACATCTGGGATGGGTCTGCTGTAACCATCTACTCTTTTTCCAAGGATAACTGTGGGATGTGACACAGTTTCTCATATTCTAGGTTACTCTCATTTCCTTAAGTAGTCCCTTCATTTTTGTGTGGCTTCTTAAGAGGTTTGCCTAGAACTACAGGGTTGAAACAATAAAGGATAAAATTTAAAATGTTATAAGAAATATTGAAAATCTTTTAACAGTAGTATCCCTGGAAATTCTCAGGACGAAAGAAGCTAAGTTGGCTGGGTCTACCTTAGCTCTTGTCCTATGATCTTTGAAGTCAACCATGCCTAATTGTTCTTAGTTTTTTCATTAGTGGGTCATAAAGTCAATTAGTAGGTCTTGACCAACTATTTTAAATTAAAAAAAAACAGGCAAGATCAGAAAACATCAAAATGTGTCATACTTATCCTTAGTAAATATTGTTTCATGCAACACTAGTTTGTGTAAGGTATTTTTCACTGTGGGTCATCATAAAAAATGTTTGAAAAACATGTTTTTTTTTTTTTAAAGGTCTTATATATTATAAATGTCAAGAGTGAGATAAGTGGCCAAAGTTAGACTTTAGGTTGAAATCTAGCACTTTAGCGGTTATTTTCTTCTAGGAGTTTCCATTAAAATTTATGTATCTGCCATTAGGTAATGGTTTTCCCTTCTGTTATGGCTGCATGAGCCAATCAGCTAGTATTCCCATGATGTCATATTCATCTCCATTATCACCATCTCTTCTTATTTTAATCCGGCAGCTCTTTGACAAGGGACCTCAGATGTACTCCCTTACATGTGGGAGTATCACTACTCTTATTGTCCACATCTTCTGAAAAGTCCATGACCATTCTACCACCAGAAACAACCCAATCTTACCCATAGTGGTCCAGACTCCATATAGAATCTAAAGGATGCAGCAGATGTTTATTATAGTTGTTGTTTCCCTCCTATGCTGTCTCTGCCTTGCATGGATGCCTGGAAACTCCCTTTCCTTTTCTTTAGTTTCTGTTCACTGCACCACAAGGAGTCTTACATGTCAAACACTCTGTGAGCTGACATAAAATTTCTCAAGCACATATGCTGAATAATGTTTGAATCAAAGAGTATTTAATTAGTACCCTCCAATGTCCAATAGTTCTACAGTTGTTCAGCAGAAGTGGTGTTGTTAAGGACAAGGCTGATGCCTTTATCGAATAGATGAGGCTTGGCACTGCAGGTAGAATTGGGATCATGAAACCAGATGGCTAGGACTTTCTAGGCACAAAGAATCACAAACAAACATAGCAGAAATAAGTAAGGAACTGTGTATGAGTAAGTGGACCAGCCCGGTAAAATGGAGAGTTGGCTTGGAACCCTGTTACAAGGTAGAATAGACATTAATGGTGTTCTATGATATTAACATTCTAGTTTGTGGAGCAGGATTTGATGTGAAGAGACACCCAGCAAATGTAGATCACATGAGGAGCCATAATAGTAACCCATGGGCTCCAACGAGGGTGATGCAGTGAGAAATGAGAGGGAGCATCAATGTGAAGCTTTTGTAACACAGAGTCCATTGGCTTAGGGCAATCTGATCAGCAACATTATAGGCAGGCACTCGGTTCTTGAACTACTTCATTTGCCCTTCAGATGGATCTTTCCTGAATATGTAAACTCTCTCTTTAAGATACAAGCCATATGCCTGCTGCACCAAAAATTTTAACAATCTGATGCTGTAGAGATAGGTAGTTTGGGATTAAAGTCTTCCCATTGCATACTTTTCAATAATCACTTGGAAAGTCAAGAAGCCACATATAACCATGTTACTCTAAACCTTTTATTTGAATAAAAGGAAAAAGGGGTATGCAAGTCCTCTGTAAAACCTGGGAGTGTTCTCTAGAATTATTTTGCCTTTTTCTTTGGGCCTTTATTTAACTAATTGTGGTTATATAGTCTGACCTTCCTTCTCTTACAGAAGCCTTGAACTTCATGATGGTAACCTCTATTTTCTGAGTCCCTAGAGGGAGCAAGACTAGTAATTCTTAGGAATGGAGAATTCCAATCAACAACAATAGGTATAGTAAAAATTGGGGGAAGACAGCCCAGGCTCCTAGTGAAATCCTTGTATAGACTTACTGGAATAAAGTCTAGTAAGGTTTTTGGTCTGGGAAGTTTGGGGCGGGGGGGAAGCCTTTAATCTGCTCTGTGAACTATAATCGTTTCTTTACAGACAAAATCCTGTCTCTCAATAGGTATCACCTTCTCAGTGACACTACAAAAAGGTCAATCCAGGACCACCAAGTCAAGAACAGATTTTGTTGTTAGTCACTGAATTTATATCCTTCTATAAGAAACTGTTCATCTTTGTTAAGAATTAGACTTATGTATGATTATAAGTCTTTGCTCTCCTTTTTATTTTATACTAATTGTTTTCAGATTAAATAAGGTGGTTTCTGGTGGTGAAGGGGTATGCAAGGTTGAAGTTGGAGACGGCTTTGAAGAGTAGATGTTGACTGGAAATAAATACTATAATTAGCTTCAGGAGCTCTGGTAGCATAGTGCCTAAGGAACTTGACTGCTAACCAGAAGGCTGGCAGTTCAAACCCACCAGCCACTCCTCAGAAGGAAGGTTGGGCAATCTACTTCCATAGTGATACTGCCTCGGAAACCCAAGGAGAGGTCGCTATGAGTTGGGTCTGACTCAATGGCACATAATAACAACAACATCTTAACTTGAAGGATGAATTCAAGCCTTAGGAGGAGAAGAAAGTTTTGAAGAATCTTTTTAATAGAAATTATGGATACCATGTCTCTAAATAGTTCCAGGCTAGTTTCTTTGGAAAGTAAGCAGCTTCCTTTCTCCCCCTTCATATCCTGGTAAGCTTTAGTTTAATAATGATGCAAGAGGCCAAAAAAGCTTTTAAAGCTGATTTCTTTGGATTTGTAATTCCTTGCCAGGAGCTGGAGAACTGACTGGCCATGCCCTCTGTAGTCTCCTGTCTATTTGTGAAAGTAAATGATTGAAGAAGGTGCATATGTCTACACAAGTACATGTTCATGCAAACACACACATGCAGAAACAGAGACATAAAGTCTAGGGCAACACAGTACCACAGATCTGTGAAAAATATCTTCACATTAACTTAGTTTCACTAAAACTGGAATGTTAAGAGGGATGATAAACCCATTAGTAGGTTTTCTTGTCCTCAAAGGGACAGCCTGGCAATCAACAGCACCTTCCAGAGGGTCAAGTCATATCTTGCAAAGGGCTTTGGTGGAGACTTGACATGGATCCCCTGCTGGTCAAGGACCAAACCAAAGTTTGCTCAGGGAGGATCTGCAAATGTTGAGGTGAAATCACAAGGCTTTTGTGTTCTGTAATTTTCAAGGGATCATAAGTAATTCAACAGCTTTGTTTCATTCCACTGCAGTTCCTAAACACCCACCTACCCCAAAAATCACTTAGAAGGGTAATGCCAAAGTAATTACCAAATTATCCAGTTCACTTGTATAGCCAGATGTCATATCGGAGATGCAGATTTCAGGTGATTACTTAATATATTGAGTCAAGGCACAATTCCGTAAATCCTTTTCTTTCTGATTTACAAATTTTTCCTTTATTAATCAAAAGATCTCAGAAAGTTAATGAATCACAAAGGCCCCTGAAAACATCACTGCAAGACATATAAGCCAAACTTGCCCAACGCCTGAATGATTTCCTCACAATGATGCTTCCATGTAGTTTAACGTGTTAAAACATACAGAAAACAAAAAATCCTCACAACTGGACCAATGAGCAGCATCACAATAAATGGAGAGAAGATTGAGGTTGTCAAGGAATTCACGTTGCTTGGTTCTACAATTGATGCCAACGGAAGCAGCAGTCAGGACATTAGACGACGTGTAGCATTGGGAAAGTCAACTGCGAAGGAACTGTTTCAAGTGCTGAGGAGCAAGGATATCTCATTGAGGACTAAGGTGCGCCTGACACAAGCCATGATATTTCCAATCTCCTGGTATGCATGTGAGAGCTGGACAATGAATAAGGAAGACCAAAGAAGAGTTGATGCTTTTGAGTTGTGGTGCTGGCGAAGAATGCTGAAAGTACCATGGACTGCTAAAAGAACTAACAGATCTGTCCTGGAGGAAGTGCAGCCAGAATGCTCCTTGGAAGCAAGAATGGCCAGACTTTGTCTCACCTATTTTGGTCATGTTGTAAGAAGGGACCATTCCCTGGAGAAGGATGTCATGCTTGGTAGGGTGGAGGGTCGACGAAAGAGGGGGAGGCCTTCAAGGAGATGGATTGATATGGTGGCTGCAATGATGGGCTCAAGCATAGCAGGGATTGTGGGGCTGGCGCGGAATTGGGCAGTGTTTCGTTCTGCTGCACATGGGGTCGCTATGAGTCGGAAACGACTCGACGGCACTTAACAACAACAACAACAACGTGGTTCCTCCTGTAAGAGAGAGAGGCTGTTCTCTTTATCCAAATTAAACACAAAAATATGGTAACTGTTGTTGATTAAAGAAAAGAATGAGCTGTTTTAGAAGGTGGCAAAAGCACTACCACTATATATTCAAGCAGTCGTCTTAGATACCACTGCTCAGGGCCTTGTGGAGTCATTTTTTGCATCGGGCAAGGGTCTGCACCACAAGACTTCTAATGAGTCTTCTAATTCTGAGATTCTGTGATCCCATTAAACTGATAGCCAGTGGCCATAGAAGCTACCTGCTTCATTTAGCAACTCATTCTTCAGTTGAACATCCTAAGGTCAATCAAGCACAAAACTGGGAGAGTCTCTCTCTCTCTTTCCCCCACTTTCTTTTCCTTTGTTCCAGGTGGAAGAACACAGTATAGCAATACAAACTTCCCACCCGATGAAGCTGATCTGAAACACTTCCTCTTACCACAGGTTCATTCTTAAAATCATCTTCACTCTCTGAGAGATGGTCACTTCATTAATTTTATTGAAGGGACCTTCAAAACTATATTGATTTTTTCTTTCGAAGAAATATATTTCATTGATGGCAGAGCCCAGACAATAAACTCCCCAGTTGGAATTCAGTTCATTTTGTAAGGCATGCAGATCTGTGAATGGTGAGTTTTGAATTATATCCTGAAGAGCAGGAGGATGGGGAATATTTGACTGTGTCTGAGCAGTGCGCTGACCCTACAGCATGGATTCATTCAGTCCAACTCTTCCAGTATTTATCTAATTCAATGTGCCAGTTCCATGTCTTCAGAGTCGCCTAGCTACAAGATTCAGAGCAGAAAAATCCTAAACTTCTTTCCCTACATTTGCATTGTCCTTTTTTCCCCCTTTCTTCCTACTCAAACTTCGAGGTTCCATGACTGTTTATAAAATCAGACATCTTGTTTCAGAAATAGCAGAAATGATGTCTTTGTGAGGAAATGCTCTACAAATGTTCCAAACCTCAAGACAATTTTCAACTCTTTACTTTCTTTGGTTTTTTAAAAAAAGAACAATTAAGGAGAGTTTAAGGGGGGAGGTCTGGCATACAACACATTGAATCAGCTTTCAGGGTATTTTCTTTGGAGGATATGATTACAGCTGTTCAAACTTAAAATTATTTATGTTGAACAAAAAACTTGATTTTAAAAAGTCATATGACTATATATAAACTAAAAAATGACAGAGAATCAAAACTTGGCATTTTTCATGGACACATATTGCCCATTGGCTGTGGCCTCTGAAGGGGCTTTTTGGAGCCTTGAGTTGGTGGGAAATGATAAACGAAGATGAAGGATGAGAATTTTGCCTAGTTAGTCACATTGGGCTGCAGCCGAATTTGAAAACAGCAGGTAGTCATCAGAAAGGTTTATGTGAAATCTAATGAATCAGAAAGAAAAAAGGAGGGGAAATGGTTTCTTTTCATACAGGACCAGAATTGCATCTGATGTAAGTCTTGGAGAATTAGCTGACATATGGAAATTATCCTCATGTGCTCTTATGGGATAGCAGTATGAGGAATCATTAGGGAAACAGGGATATTTAGCTTTGTGAAGAGATCAGGGTGGAACAGATAGCTCTTTTGAAATATTTGTAGGGTCAGCATGTGAAGAAGGGAGTATTATGTGTTGTTCCCAAGGGCAAAATAGGGTCAATGGGTAGACATTGGAAAGACAAACTGTAGTTTAACATTCTCCTGTCTCCCACTCAGGAAACACAGCATGGCCACTTCCTCGCAGCCAGAGAGGCTCATGTAGGGGGATAGGAGGTGTCTCTGGAGCCATCCTCTGGGAACAGGGATGGGAACTGAGCAGGTTGACTCAGCTCTGGGACTGAAAGCCAAGTTACAACCTAGCAGGCATGGCTTGAGTCCAAAGGCGATATCCATATGCAGTTTAGGCAAACAGGCAACATGGAGGAATGGAAGACACATGGACTTTGGAGTCAGAAAAGTCTAGGTTGAAACCCTGACTCTATCATTTACTGTCTGTGTCGCCTTGGGAGAGTTCAGTGGCTTCTCTGAGCTGCAGTTTGCTGATCTGCACAATGGAGATACTATTACTGTGCTCAAGAACAGCTATTGTTTTTGTCTACTTAGCCTTCACTCTCCCTGCTCTAGTAAAAGCAGCTTGATTTCTCCCAAGTCAAGTAGAGTTCTAGTGTCAATTAAGGTGTGGTGGTCATATTCTGAAGTTCAAGTAGGCATGCAGCACAGGGTGTCTATTCTCAAATATCAGGACCTAGCCACTGTTTGCGTAAAGAACTTGTTAACCACTGAAGCTGGCCTGTCCATGAGGTTTGGTAGGTCTCCCTGGCTCTGGAAGTGACCAAACTTGGACTGAAGGCTCCAATCAGAAAACAAGAGAAAGGGTCTCACACTGGGAGGCAGGCTGGACCTTAGGAACTTCAAGGTTATCTTCCAACTCTGTGCAATCCCATGTTCCAATTGTGACAGGCTCATGTGTGAGGTCAGGATCCCAGGGCCTCCTTCCTAGTGGAAAGGGACTACTTTTCAGTCTTGATCTTGACTCCAAAGGCATCTGATACTGTTGATAATCTCTCTTTCTTAGCTTTCCTGTGCCTCCCCTGCTTCTGATTTTCCTCCTGCTTCTCTGGAAGTGCCTTTGCATATGCTATTATCTCTCCCTTTAACGCCCTTCTTTTCTTCATCCATCACCCTGACTCCTATTCATCCTTTAAGGGTCAGTTAATGGGCAAGGCCTGCCTCAAAGCCTTCCATTCTACCCTCCTAACCCCAGCCCCTTCCTCTTCCTTTCCTTTGTGTGCCTTCAGCACTTTCTGTTCCAGCAGTCAATACAGTGGGTTTAAACAATCCATTCTTGTCTGTGTTTTCATTTTCCACTCCACCTCAATGAGGAGAGCAGCTCTAGTAGTGCAGTGGTAAAGTGCTCAGCTGCTAACCAAAAGGTCAGTGGTTTGTGGGAGAAAAATGTGGCAGTCTGTTTCTATAAAGATTGTTGTTGTTGTTGTTGTTATGTGCCCTCGAGTCGGACCCAACTCATAGGGACCCCTCCTTGGGTTTCCGAGGCAGTATCACTAAGGAAGTAGATTGCCCCATCTACCTTTCGAGGAGTGGCTGGTGCTTCTGGTTAGCAGTCAAGTGCTTTAGGCACTATGCTACCAGAGATCCTATTATAGCCTTGAAAATCCTATGGGGTAGTTCTACCCTGTCCTATAGAATTGCTATGAGTCAGAATCAACTTGATGGCAATGGGTTTGGGTCTATTATGACGTCCCTACAGGCAGAGGACACCTCTTGCTCACCTGGAATTTCAAGTGCACAGCACAATACCTGGCAAGAGCAGATATTAAAGAAACATTTGACAAATAAGAGAGAGACGGGAGGGAGAGAGGGAGGAAGGAGGGAAGGAAGGAAGGAGGCAAGGAAGAAAGGAGGGAAGGAAGGAAGGGAAACATATGCTCCAAAGAGTCTCCCAAAGTAGATTCTCAACGCACTTTAGGATTTTATTTGTTGTGAGTATGTGTGTTGGGGATCATTCTTTGGCATTTGTCCTTGTAGTTCAAATGAGGCAGATGTAAAACCTTTTAGTTATCTGGAACTTACCTGGATTTTCTACCAAGGAACATTGCTGGGACCCAGATAGTGATCTAACCTGGAGAGACTGGTGAGAAGACATTAGGTGAATCAGATTTTAGGCTAAATATTACAGGCCAGCACTTTAATTTCCTGCTCTAGGTAGCTCCAGTCCTACATAATTCTCAGTATGTTTCCCACAAGATCAAAGATTATAGGATACTTTATGTAAAGTGCTTGAATATGTCTACTGTGGTCTTACACAAACCATCCTAAATCAAACTGTTTACCACAGGAGCCTGAAGAGAACAGAACATGCTACCTAATTACTTCTCTTTCATTAGTTAAGGAACTGACTCAGTGACGTAATTAGTTGCTTTAATCTGCCAAGGTTGTAACTCTATGACTAACTTTAAAACCAAACCAGAAACAAAACCCCCACTAGCCTGGCTTTATTCCAAGTCCTGGTTTGTTCCCCTATGGCTATCTTTATGAACATCTTAAGTGATGAAGAACATGAGGCTCTCTCACCATGATGTACACCATACCCAAAATATTTAAATGACTTGTAATTATGCTTACATTAGGGAAAGAACATGCTCTCCTCCTACTCTGAATTATGAGCTTCTAGGTTGTAGACTAACAAGAAGTTGGGACCTTACTATCCTCAGTCATCACACCGAGCTTCGCTCTCACCCACAGAAGGAGCAGCTGTGAAGCTTGCACTGGACTGCTTCCTAGGGACTGTCAGGTGGTTGGAGGGAAGGCCTGCTGCCGGGCACATGTTCTGAGTACCTGCCCTCAGCTATTGTGTTGGGCATGGGCCTACCAAGTGAAAAAGAGAGGAGGTGTGGAATGCACAAATTTATTTCATAAAACATGTCTGCTCCAGGGTTCTGGGGCTTATAGGATTTCATCTTTCTCCTACAAGGCATGAAGATTTGGAATTGGCTTTTAAGATGGGGGAGGCATGTGATAGTTTTCTTCAAGAGAGATTAGGTTTATTCTTCATGATCCATGAGGCAAAGCTCCAGGGTAGACATATTCACACTCAATGCGGTATAGAGTTTTCTATCAGACATAGATGTTCAAAGATGGAAAGGGCTGCTTCGGGGGAACTATGGACGCTATCTCCAGAAAGCTTCAACCAGAGGTTGGGACAGTGCCTCACAGAGAAATTGGGAGGCATTTTGGAAATCCAGTGGGTGAATGGGTTAGAAGATCATGGATATTCCTTTATTCCTCAAAAGTGAAAACAATCACAAGTTAAAAGAACCTAGGAGTGTGCCAGAGAGGAAGAAAATTAAGTTCTTGTCTTAAAAAGTGGATTTTTGTGGGTTCCTTGTGAATCTGCTATGAAGCATCACTGTGATTTTGATCACTAGGCAAAAAAAAAAGCCTCCAAACAAAAAATATACACATTGTCTGAGTAAACTGCCTGGAGTCTGAGAAACAACCCCAGAATCACAGAACAGCAGCATCTAGAACTTTGTTTTTAAAGAACTATTATTTTATTAGTCACTCTGAATTGCTTGCTATGCACAGAGCACTGTTGTAGGTTTGGGGAGAGTTACAAGATATTTATGACCCAAGAAAATTGTGTATATATATGGAAAAAGGAAGACATTTCTACTAACCAGAAATATTTAAGAAAAATATTGAGAAATCTTTGGAAATATTCAAATATGAAAGGAAAAGGGGCAACTGAAAAGGATTCCTGCCATAACTTAAAAGACTTGTCTTCCCTGGACCCCTTTCATACCTGTGTTTAGGTGTTGTACGGGTGTGGGCCTACAATGTGGCAAACCACATCTCTTCTAATTCACTCCTTTGTCTTAGGCTTGACATGGATGTGCAATCCTTTTGTGGAGGCTTTTATTTTCACTCAACAATGTTTTAGTTGGTAGAAATAGCTCATGCAAACTCTTTTCCTCCTTTATTTCCATTCTGCCTTATTGACTTCCCCACAGATTAAGGGAGAAAGCAACTATGGACAGGCAGGGAAAGTGAACGGGAGGAAACAGAAGAAAGAGAAAATGGTTTCTGCCTTTTCACCTCACTTAGGCTGTGCCACTAATGCTAACTAACTGTCCAGCTGATGTGAACTTCTTAATGCCAAATGAAGCCAGGGGACTGTCTACATGATGCCAGCTTCTGAAATTGTGTCCAGGCCCATGGGCTTCTACCTCACTGTGTTAAACACGTGCCCACACATGTTGTAGCGCCACGTGCATATGCACACACACATATACACATTTTCCATTTAGGTTTGGGAGAAATAATGTTTTGCCAATTCCATTCTCACTTGTACCAAATATCATAGGACATATTTCCAGTCTGAAAATTACTGTCTAATTTTATAGATTTTTAGATTGGACATAGAAAAATACCAAACCTACAGGGCTGTTATGCCAGACAGGAGTATGAGGAGAAGAAAGGTGTCAGGCAGGAGGAACTCTTGACAAACAATTTAAATGGATCTTTGTATTTTCCAAGCAGTTTTAAATCATGAAGCAGCCTACCCAGCTATCCAGAGAAAGTAGGTCAGCACAATATTTTCACAGGTGAGGAAATTGAGATACACAGTGTTCAGTGGCTCGCCCAACACGTACAACTAGGGTAGGAACACAAACCTCTGGGTTTCCAGCTGGAGAGTCAGGCAACGAGGCTGCCTTCTTCCTGGAAAGAGAAAATACAAGCCTTTAACAACTTTCATCTGATATTTTTATAGGCAACTAGGCTAAAACACCACTGCTGTAATCTAAGTATTCTTCATGTGAAAGTACACCATGGGGTAGAGTTTGAAGCTTGCGATTATTCCCCAACTTAGTATACAGTTCAAATGCTTTGTTCTGGGGATGTAGTGGCAAAAATAGTCAAAGTATACTGGATTCTAGGATTAAGTTACATGTCTTTACAAAAGTCATTTATACTCTCTGAGCCTTGATTTTTATCCTCCAGATGAACAATATTTTTGAAAGATTTTCATATAGAAAAAGTCAGAAAAACATAAAATATTAAATCACTCATAATTCCACTATACTCTTTGAAGTATAAATAATACTTAGTGGAAGTGTTCCTTCACTATCCTGCTAGTGGCATCACAAAGCTTGATGTATATCCTTCTAGGCTCATATAAGTGTATATTTTTATTTATGTCTATACAAAATTCATATTTTTATGATCTTTTAAGAACTGGAGTCATGCTGTACATACTGTTCTGTAACTCTTCTGTTACTAAACAATATAGCATCCATCATTCCACTTCACATTAATCCTGTTTTAATGTTCCATTGCATGGGAGTTATGTAATTTATTTAACAATTCCTTTTTTAATGATCTTTTACAAGATCCAAAGAAAATAATACATAAGAATTTTTTTTATGCCATAAGGCATGGTTTAAATATAGTACATTATTTTGATTATTGACCAAATATTTATAACTGCACTGCTTTTAACACCTAAACTCTTAATATGTTTAACACTTTGTAGGGAAGGAATCACCAACATCATCTGAAAATGTGACTTGAAGGATCTAGGAAGAACTATTGATAATTGAATGTGCAATACAACGTCTGCTGGCTTCTTTCAGACAAGATCAGGCACATTCAGGTGGTATGGCTGTAGACTACTGGCTTCTTTTGAAAGGGAAAATCCATTTCTATCCAATGAGTAGCCTCTATTTATCCACTTTATATTCTAAATTAAAAAAAAAAATCCTACACCTTAGTCTCATAAGTACATCAGAATTGAAGACTAGGAACTATAAATCAATATATGTGGAAAGATATGTTGATGTCATCTGAAACACAGAATAAAGAAGGGGTGTTTATTTTGTTTGTTTTGTGTGTGCTTGTGTTAGGTTTCTTTTATTTTCTTTTAAATTGCCCCTCAACTTGAAGTAAAGTGTTCACCAGTGTTTTGTCAGGGAACAGAAATCAAAATTTTTACTCAGAAAATGAAAACTGATTTTTTTTTTTCTATTCTTGATACACATTCTACAAAGTGAAAGTGAAACGGAGAACTTTATTGCTTAGGTCCAACAAGCCTGCTTTTAAGGGGAATATGTGGCTATTAGCCTTAATTTTCCAAACTCTTCTTAGACATTCATTAACATCTGTTAATTGATCCATTCTTCATTCCATTTTATCTGTGGAAACATATGAGGAAGTACACAACAGAATCTGCCCTGCTCCAGAGACCTCAGGAAAATGGTGACAATGAATGAGACTGCCTGCTAAAGACAAGGTTGGGCTACATGGTTTTCAGTCCCTAGACAACTCAATGGAACCCTTTTTATCTGAGGGCTGAAAGACAGAGGCTTAAGGGTAGGTGGTCTCTGTCACTTTCCTCCGCTCCAGTGAAGTACAAAACCACAGGCTGCCCATGAGATCTCAGAACAAGTCCCCAAGCAGAAGGAGTGTCCCAGAGCTGCAACAGAGGTGGAACCCTCGCCTGCATGGCCATGACACAGTCATTACCTGATGGTACCATGTGGCTATGATTTTCAACTTTTATTCCCCCATATCATACTTGGTGGATGCTTATAGGCACAGCTTGGGGTTTCAGGCACCCACAGCATATTAGAAATACCTGAAGGCACAATTCATGGCACATTTAACTTCCTTGGCTGGAAACTAAAAGGTGCGGTGTTTGAGTCCACCCAGAGGTGCTTGGGGAAAAGGGCTAGTGATCTACTTCTAAAAACTCAGTCACTGAAAACCCGGTGGAGCAAAGTTCTACTCTGACACATCCCACTGAATACCTGGTGGAGCACAGTTCCATTCTGACACATCCCATTGAGTTGGAATCCACCCAACAACAGCTAGCGGTTCTCTTTCTCTCCTGGTCAAGGAAACACATCAGAAAGCAAGTGAGGAAAAGTGGTATTAACATAATTTTTAATCCCTTCTGTTGTGCCAATGTTGGTTGTGCCACAGTGGCACGTCCCAGCACAACAGCTTAGGACCACTGGGCAAGATAACCATTCAGGTCTTTTTCACATCTGAATTCTTGACTCTGTAAGAGATATAAAGATCCCAGCCACAACCAGATGGCAATTCTTCAGTGGTCTTTGACCAATCAGAGTGATTTTGTACAGAAATATCCAGAAGACTGTCTCAAAACTGGGCTTTCTCCCCAGCATCTAACATGTGACCTAGAGAAAATTTCCCTTTCCTTCTTCACTCCAAACTCCACACTTGTTTCTGCCTAAAACTGCATTTGTATAAGATGGTTAAGGACAACAGGTGGAAATTCAGATCTAGTTCACATAAAAATGCATCCAGGGAAGGGTTGACAGAGAACAGGGAGGGCTCAAGGAAGCCAAATATCAAATATATGAATATCAAATTCTCACATCCTGAGCATTCTTCTTCTTCTTCTTCTTTTTTATTTTTCCTTTTGGCTTTAGATTGCTGAATAAAGGTTTTTCACAAATAGCCTCCTTCTCTCTATTTGCACTCACTCAAAATGTGTTTGAATGTCTCAGTGCTGCCCTCTCCATGGGAGAAGGGAAGAGTAGGTTCTTTGTATGTAACACTGCCCCACAAAATATAGCTTTTCACAATCGGTGAAGATTTACACCTGTCCTATTGGTCCTATTGAAAACTGATTTAATGTGCACTTACATGATTGTACAAACAAGTGTCACTAATGCTGCTGTTGATTTTGCACAAGTAGCCCAGAGGAATGGCCCACTGTGATGATCTTCACACGAGTTACACTTATGTTACTCTCACCCCAGAATCCTGAGTTCTGCATTTAGCCTTGTGTTTATAAAACATGAAGGCACTTGTCATAAAAATGTTCTGCATATAAATGAAATAATGCAAAGCGATTATTATGCTTGTTAAGAACTCAACGATATGATTATGAAATGTAAAGTGTTTATAATGAGTAAAATGAGTTTTAACTTGTCCAAACTTACTTGCCTTTTTTGTAAAATGCAATGTATGCAACTAAAACAGGGCAAGATGCTACACTGGAATGTGTACAAGGCAGAAACCTGAACCTGACAGAGACACAAACCCAAAATCAAAAAGGCAAGTTCTATGAATCATCTGTTCAGACTAGCTGTCAATATCGTTCAAATTATCAGGTTAATTGCCAAATCTCTAGTTCATTTTAGGTTGTGTAGATGGAACTTGTATCAAAATTAGATGCTTCATAAATTTCTCTTTGATGTTGTCTTCAAATTCATCTCCTTTCTAAGTAGGCTAATAAAGTTGCTTCTACAGTGGCAACAATCTTTCCAACCAAATTAAAACAGCTTAAATGCCAAGCAGGCTCAATTCTCTGCAGAAGCTAACCCATGAGCTAAGTTGCTGAGCGTAGGTACTCAGGAATCTCTACCACCACAGGAACAACAGGTGGGAATGGGGTAGGGATTGTATAGGGGAAGAGAGGCAGTTTGTCCCTGGCCTGTCTTTAGGGGACTCAGTAATGATACCAAAAACCCACTACCATCAAGTCAATTCCAATTCATAGTGACCCTATAGGAAAGAGCAGAACTGCCCCACAGGGTTTGCAAGGTTGTAAATCTTTTTTTTTTTTTTTTAATTGTGGTTTGGGTGAAAATTTACAGAACAAATTCACTTTCCATACAGCAGTTCATATGCAAGTTCAACTTGAAGTTTAAAACAAGTCCAAGAGAGCCAAAATATGATCTTGAATGTATCCCTCCTGAATTTAGAGATCATCTAAAGA
>NW_006921650.1:7715158-7716232 GCF_000298275.1 Orycteropus afer afer | reverse complement strand
AAATAATCCGAGAAGCTGGACTATATGAAGAAAAATGTGGCATCAGGATTGAAGGAAGAATCACTACCAAAGTGAGATACGCAGATTATACGACTTTGCTTGCAGAAAGTGAGGATGACTTGAAGCACTTACTGATGAAGGTTGAAGAATACAGTCTGCAGTATGGATTATGTCTCAATATAAAGGAAACAAAAATCCTCACAACTGGACAAATGAGCAACATCACAATAAATGGAAAGAATATTGAGGTTGTCAAAGAATTCATGTTGTTTGGTTCTACAATCGATGCCAATGGAAGCAGCAGTCAAGACATTAGATGACATGTAGCATTGGGCAGGTCAACCACGAAGGAACTGCTTCAAGTGCTGAGGAGCAAGGATGTCTCCTTGAGGACTAAGGTGTGCCTGATACAAGCCATGATGTTTCCAGTTGCCTGGTATGCATGTGAGAGCTGGTCAATGAATAAGGAAGACCGAAGAAGAGTTGATGCTTTTAAGATGTGATGCTGGCGAAGAATGCTGAAAGTACCATGGACTGCTAAAAGAACTAACTGATCTGTCTTTGAGGAAGTGCTCCCGAAATGCTCCTTGGAAGCGAGAATGGCAAGATTTTGTCTCACCTACTTTGGTCATGTTGTAAGAAGGGACCATTTCCTGGAGAAGGATGTCGTGCTTGGTAGGGTGGAGGGTCGACGAAAGAGGGGAAGGCCTTCAACGAGATGGATTGACATGTTGGTTGCGATGATGGGCTCAAATATAGCAGGCTCATGGAGCTGGCACAGGATCGGGCAGTGTTTCATTCTGCTGAGCATGGGGTTGCTATGAGTTGGAAATGACTCGATGGCACCTAACAACAACAACAACAACATACGGCAGTTCACATATACTTTGTCTCATGACATTGACCACAATTTACCACAATGCAACAGCTTCCCTCTCACTTCCTCCCGATAGTTACCTCTACCTGTGTCCATCCCTCCATGCACCCTGCCCCCTCAGCTGTCTCCCTGTGCCTAAGCAGCCCTTCTTTCTCCCATAATTGTTCTCTCCAAGGAGTGTATCTACCTGTGGTAAA
>NW_006921650.1:7712982-7713948 GCF_000298275.1 Orycteropus afer afer | reverse complement strand
CCATGAGTTGGGGCTGACTCAACAGCCCATAACAACAATAACAACAGAATATATTCCAGGGCCATAGTATTGGGGGTCTCATCAGATTTCATCTGACCAGTAATTCTGGTCATTATTGAGTTTTTGGATTTTATTCCACATTTTTCCTCCCACTCTATTCAGGATCTCTAGATTTGATCCTTTCCTGAGTGCTTGGCATTGGTAGCCGGGCACCATCTAGTTTTTCTGGTCTCAAAGGCCATCCTTTGGCTATGTGTCCTATGGCTGATTGCTTCCAAATTCCCTTTTTTTTTTTTTGCATTCTTCTTCGCTTCTGATGCTAGGAGACCATTAGCTGCATCTTACTTGGCCGCTTGAAAGCTTTTTAAGACCCCAGTCGCTACTCACCAGTGTAGAATGCAAAACAAGGCTTTTATGTATTTTGTTGTGCAAATTCAGTCTGGTGTCCCCCAGTACTATGGTCCTGAGATGGTAGATCTATTGGATCTCTCCCCCATAGTGTCTGGGTGTCCATGAGGGATTACTCGTGCCTGTCTACTATTGTTTCTGTAATGAGTGCAGGTATTTTTCATCACTGGTGTCTGTGCAAGATTAGCCTGAGCCGAATCTATCCTTGGTCTAGAGTATACTCCTGTTCACTGACCCCCATTTGATCCTCTCAGGTATTTATGTGTTTACCTGTACGTAGCCTGGTGTTTGGTGTTAATGGTAATGCAATATTGTGGACACATTGGTTGGTATTAGCATCTGTCCTCTATCTCTTATGTGCACAATTTGGTGTCCTCCCATTTCCTAATGTTATCATGGTGGTTGCAGATCCTTTCCGTATATCCCTCCGCTTACCCATGTCAGAGTGTGGGCCCCAACTAGCCCAAAATTAATCCCTCTCCTTCCGTCCCCATCCCAGGAACCTACAAAGTGAGTTCCCTTTCCCAAGCAAACCCTTTGCCTTTTTACAGTAATAGG
>NW_006921650.1:7711167-7711932 GCF_000298275.1 Orycteropus afer afer | reverse complement strand
AATTTAATTTTTAAAATGTCCCAGTCATCTAGCTTCTCTTCTATCTCCTGCACATTCTGGGTTATGCTTGATAGTCTATTTATGCCGTAAATTAGCTCCCATATTTACCCCTATTTTATCTTTGATGAATTTTATAGTTTTAGGTTTTACAGTTAAGTCTTTGATCCAGCTTGAGTTTGTTTTTGTGTATGGGGTGAGGTATGGGTCTTCTTTCATTTTTCTGCAGGTGGATATCCAATTTTGCCAGCACCATTTGTTAAAGAGGCTGTCTCTTCCCCATTTAATGGGTTTTGGTCATTTGCCAAAGATCAGTTGTCCATAGATGAATGGGTCTCTATCTGAACTTTTGAGTCTGTTGCATTGGTCTATCTGTCTATCATTGTACCAATACCATGCTGTTTTGACTGCTGTGGCTGTATAGTAGTTTTTAGGGTCCGGGAGTGTGAGACCTCCCACTTTGTTCTTCTTCAAAAGTGCTCTGCTTATCCGAGGTCTCTTTCCTTTCCATATGAAGTTAGTAATTATTTTTTCCACGTCCTTAAAAAAAATGGTTGGAATCTAGATTGGGATTGCATAAAATGTGCAGATTGCTTTAGGTAGTATTGACATTTTCACAATATTCAGTCTACCTATCCACGAACAAGGTAGGTTCTTCCATTGGTGTAATGTAGTTGTCTCTTGTAGCAGTGTTTTATAGTTTTCTTTGTATAGGTCTTTTGTGTCTCTGGTGAGGTTTATTCCTAGATATTTTATCTTTTTAGTAAC
>NW_006921650.1:7696861-7710377 GCF_000298275.1 Orycteropus afer afer | reverse complement strand
TTTGTTTGTTTGTTTGTTTTTTAATCACCTGTTCAATTTCTTCTTTTGTTATAGGTCTGTTCAAGTATTCTATCTCTGAGTGCGATAGTATAGGTATCTTGTGATTCTAGAAAGTTGTCCATCTCTTCTAGGTTCTCAAATCTGTTGGAGTACAGTTGTTCATAATATTCTGTCAGTATCTTTTTATTTCCATTGGTTCTGTTGTGATGACACCCTTTTCATTTACAATTCTTGTGATTTGGATCTTCTTTTTCTTCTGTTTTGTTAGATTTGCCAATGGTTTGTTGATTTTGTTAATCTTTTCGAAAACCAGCTTCCTTTTTTTGTTGATTTTCTGTTTTGTTTTGTTTTCTGTTTCACTTATTTCTGCTCTGATCTTTATCATTTCCTTACTTCTAGATACTGTAGGATTCTTTTGTTGTTCTTTTTCTAGTTGTTGGAGTTGATGAGTTAGAGTTGATTTTGTTTCTTTCCTCTTTTTTGATGTATGCATTATTACTATAAACTGTCTTCTGAGTACTGCTTTTCCTGTGTCCCATAGGTTTTGGTATTGTGTATCTTCATTCTCATTTGTTTCTAGGAATTTTTTTAATCTCAGTTTTTATTTGTTCTATTGCCCCGTAATTTTTGAGCAGTGAATTGTTCAGCTTCCATGTTTGATATATTTTCCTTGATCTTCCTATTATTAATTTCTAATTTGATAGTATTGTGGTCTGAGAAGATCCTTTGAAGTATTTCAATGCTTTTGAATGTAGCGAGATTTGTTTTGTGTCCTAACATATGGTCTGTTCTGGAGAAGGGTCCATGTGCACTGGTGAAGAATGTGAATTGTGTTTTTGTTGGGTGGAATGCTCTGTATATGTGTAGTCATAGGCAAGTTTGTTGATTGTATTGTTGAGTTCCTCTGTATCTTTGCTGAGTTTTTTCCAGTTGACCTGTCTCTCTTTGAAAGTGGTGTGTTAAAGACTCCTACTACTATTGCAGAGTTGTCTATTGTCCCTTTTAATTCCGTTAATATCTGCTTCACATATTTTGGAGCACTTTCATTGGGTGCATAAATATTTATTATTGTAACGTCTTCTTTGTCAATTGACTCTTTCAGTATCATATAATGTCCTTCTTTGTCTCTTATGATGTTTTTCACCTTAATGTCTATTTTATCAGAAATTAATATCACCACCCCTACTCTTTTTTGGTTACTATTGGCTTGGTATATTTTTTTCTATCCTTTAACTCTTCATTTGTTTTTATCTTTGTGTCTAAGGTGGGTTTCTTGTAGGCAGCATATTGATGGGTCTTCTTTTCTTATCCAGTCTGCCACTCTCTTTCTCTTGATAGGTTCATTTAGTTCATTCACATTGAGTATAATTTGTGATAGGTATGAATTGATTGCTGTCATTCTACTGTGTTTTTTTGTCGTGTTGTTGGTGTTTCCTTGGTTCATAAATTTTTCTGTGCTGAGTTCAGTTTGTTGCCTAATGCTTCCTCTCTTTTCTTCTTTATTGTTGGTTCTGTGCTTATTAAACCCATGTTTTCCTTCCTTCTGGATTTGCTTACGAGGACTGTTTTCTCTGTCATTACCTTGGAGTACATTCTTGTCTCTACATTTTTAGGACAACGCATTCTGAGAAGACATTGTCCTGTTTTCCTCTCCATTTGGAAGTTTGTACCTAGAAGTTTTATTCCCTCCAATAGGTTAGTTGCTGTTGTTACATGCCGATTGACTTCCTTGGTTTTTAGTGTACAATGTTTTATGATCTTATTTTGAGTTTTTAGTTCTGATTTGGTTTTAGTGTTGATGCCACATATGCTGATTTTGTTGATCTCTGTTGTGAGTTCTCTATTGGAAGAAGTTCCTTAAGCATTTCTTGTAGGGTTGGTCTGGTTTTCACAAAATCCCTTAATTTCTGTTTGTCTGAGAATGCCTTGATTTTGCCCTCATATTTGATGGATAAGTTGGCTGGATATAGGATTCTTGGTGGAAGTTCTTTTCCTTCAGTGTTTTATATATGCCATCCCATTGCCTTCTTGCCTGCATGGTTTCTGCTGAGTAATCAGAGCTCAGCCTAACTGTTTGATTATTATAAGTAATATTTCTTTTGTCCCAGGCAGCTCTGAAAATTTTTTCTTTGCCTTTGGTTTAGGAGAGTTTGATTACAATATACCTTGGTGTTTTTCTCTTGGGATCTATCTTGTGTGAGGTTCGATGAGCTTCTTAGACAAATACCTTTTCTTCCTTCTGATATGGGGGAAGTTTTTTTGTTAGTTTCTTCCACAATTTTCTTGATTTTTTTTACTTATTTTTTTTTGCCTCTTCTTGTTCTGGAATTCCGATGAGTTTTATGGTTTTTTGTCTTTTTTTTTCATGTCATCCCATATAATTTTTAAGTTCTCTTCATTTCTCTTAAATCTTTGTTCTGATTTTTCTTCATAAAGGCTGGTGTCCAGGGATTTGTCTTCTAGTTGGGATAGAATGTATATTCTTCAGACAGTTCTGACCTACTCTTTTGTGGTTCTACTGTGTTGTGTAATTCTGTAATTTTGGTATTCATCTTCTGTATTACTGACTGCTGTTTCTGTATGAATTCTGATTATGCATTAATCTTGTTAGTTTGTTCTTGAATGATTTTCCTGAGTTCTTCCAGGGAACTGTCTGTGTTCTCTTTGCTTCTGTTTGGGGTTTCCTTAGGCTCTTGCAAAGCTCTATAAAATATCTTCTAAATTTCTTCTCAGATAATTCTATTGCCTCCTCTTCTTCCATGTTTCATGAAACCTTTGTTTGCGGTTTTGCTTCTAATGCCTTGTCCTGTTTTTTTGTTTGATTTGAGGTTACCTGTTGTTTCCTAGACATTTTGAGGTTGTCTTTAACTGTTGGTTATGTATTAATTTGTTTTATCTTGGTTTTACGATTTAATATTTTGAAAAGGTGAAGCTGGAGTATTTTAATTTTTTAGTTATTAATTCAGGTGTGCTGGGTTGATCTGCAGTTTTCTTTGTGATGGTGGAATCACTGTGTGGAATGTGGATATGGGTTTCTGTTTGTTGTAAAGAGGGTTTAGAATTCAAACCAGGAGGTATTATGGTGGCTGAATGTGGTTTCTTCTATTGGATGAGTGAGGTTATTGGCGGAGAAGGTGACAGAGGAAGAGAGGAAGAAGGAAAGCTCCCTGCTGCTATGGCTTTGAGTGGGCTACTAATGATGACATTGTACTGTTATTCACAGGCCCGTAGCTCAATTTCAGCAAAGACCCCAGTTGTTAGGGGGTTGCCACTTTCTGCCAGGCTCAGACACACCCAAAAACCCTGCTCCCAAGGCCCCTCAGTGCCAAAAAGCTGACCCAAGACAACTGCCCAGCTCCACGATCCACCACAGGAGTTCCTGTCTTGGCCCGCCTGCCTGTGGCACTGGCTCAGACCATGATCTGTGCAGGAGTTTCTCTCTGGGTCCACCCACCCATGGCACCAAAGATCTGCTCGGTTTCAATGGCATTAGAGTCAGGCTAGTGCCCACTCGTACCCTGTGGTCTCAATATTACTGACAAAATCAAGTGCAGACCCCTCAGTGCCACTAAGCTGACCCAAGCCTGACTGGTGATCCGCTGAGGGGGCACTCCCCAGGCCTGCCCTCTTGCAGCACCAATGGATCCTCTGCTCGGGTTTCAGTGGCACTGAACATGCCCGTTTGCACCTAGCTGAACCAAGTTACCAATAAAATCAGGTGCTGAAGGTAGATCCTTCGGGTGATCGCTGGTATACTGGTGTGGTCGCTGGTATGCTGATGTGGTGTGTCTTCTTCCTCAACCCAGGGAGGTCTCAGATGGCCTTTCTCTCCTGCTGGTCGGTGCTCCCCCAGGGAGGTCTCCAATGGCCCTTCTCAGCTGCTTGTCAGCGCTCTGCAAGATAGATCTCCTAATCTTGTTATTTTTTTCCCTGTCCCTTTCTCCTTTCTAATTCTGCTCTTCTGAGTTTGGTGCACTCTGACTCAGTAAGCTGTTCAGAGCACCAGAATCCCTAATTCAAACTGCTATCCCTAGTTTTTCAAGTACTAAGATGCTAGAGGGAATTAGCGTGGTGATTACTGATGAGACTCCATTTTGAACTCCTATTCTTGTTTCTTATTCAAAGAGAAACATCAAAGACATCATATGCAGGACCCCTTCACCTTCACCTTGGAACCTATGAAGGTGACTTTATTTGGGAAAGAGCCTTTGTAGATTTAATTTAGGTAAGAATCTCAGGATGAGGCCATCCTGGATTAGGATAGGCCCTAAATTCAATGACACATGTCCTTATAAGGAAAGAGGAGTGAGGGCACGTGGAGGGAAGAATAATGTGAGGATGAAGGCAGAGACTGGAGTGATGCAGCTACAAACCAAGGAACACCAAGGATTGCCTTCCACTGCCAGAAACCAGGAAAGGAGCATGGAATGTCTTCTCCCTCAGAGCCTCCAAAAGGAACCAACCTACCAACATCTTGATTGCAGACCTCTGGCCCCCAGAACTGTGAGAGAATAAATTTCTGTTATGTCAGCAAGCTTGGGAAAATTTTTTATGGCAGCCCTAGGAAACAAATACACCCATCACCATGTATGTCTCCTACTTCTCCTATCTAGAAACAGCCCCTGCACTTGCGCTTTGGATTCCACCTCATGTATAACCTCCCTTCTCTCCTTTATATCCTTTGAAGCGGAGATTTCCCACTGACATTAAACGAAAAAAATGTTATTTCAAGTAGGTTTGCTAGATAAAACACAAGGTGTCTAGTTAACTTTGAATTTCAGATAAATAACAAATAATTGTTGTATAAGTATGTCCCAAATAGTGTACAGAATATAATTATACTAAAAAAGTATCTGTTGCTTATATAAAATTCAAATTTAACTGTTGTTGTTGTTGTTATATGCCGTCAAGTCAGACCTGACTCATAGCAACCCCTCCTTGGGTTTCCGAGGCAGTATCACTACGGAAGTAGATTGCCCCATCTTCCTTCTGAGGAGTGGCTGGTGGGTTTGAACCGCCAGCCTTCTGGTTAGCAGTCAAGTGCTTTAGCCACTATGCTACCAGAGCTCCTATGTAAACTTAGGAGGGCCAGAATCCAAAGTCAGAGTTCTTGCCACAACTGAAGAGGGAACAACTAATGAGAAAGAACATTGACTATGAGTCACCTTCATTCTAAAGGTTTGGAGGAGTTGATCAGAATGAGGTTGGGGAAGATGAGCTAAAACCAACTCATAAACCCACTAGCAAACATACCCACAAGAGAACGAGTGAGCATTCAGACACAGGAATTGGAAAATTTGTTCATGAATTTTTCAACCAGGTAGAGGAGGCCAGCTGCAGACAGATATTATCATAATAGTCAATGAACATAGACAAGCCAGGGCTGGGGCCCTGGTGGGACAACTGTGCTCAGTGTATGAGGAAAGAAATGGGTTCTGACTAAACTACCAATCGAGAGCCCACCTTCTATGAGTCTGGCACATGAGCCATCTCTTGCCACTTGAGATTTTCACAAGGAAACCTGTCCCTCTTCCATGAGTCCTTAAAGAGACTGAAGGTAATCAAGGTGATATCCACTGAAGGTTACAAAATGAGCAAAACAGATTCAACACCCCACTGTCTCCTGATACCTATGCAAAGTACCACCTGAGAGAGAGATTTTCTAGTCCATTTCCTTTCACAGGAAATCCCACACTACCAAACAACTCATACTCTCAAACTGAAGTTTCTGGATGACTCTTCTATTGAGATCAAGGCAGGCTGAGTAAATACTCCATGTATGCTTATCACTACAGGCCCTGAAGTGTAAATGAGTGTGGAAGTTGCCTTTTGGTGTCAAAAGACCCGACAAGATTCTTTTCCAAGTGGGATTGGAATTATTAGTAAATTTTTTGAGCTGAGAGGCACTCTTCATCAGCTGTAAGTATTTTTAATTGGTTTCCAGGGAACACCTGTGCTAGGGTTATAAGCATCAAAGGCGATAAACAACTTAATTATCCTACCAGAACCATTAGGAAAAAGTATCACTGTTGGTGAGCTTTCTTTGATGCCTTCTTTTGAAATGCCATCTTGCTACTATTGTGAGGCTATTTGTAGAGTATTTCCCAGAGCTTTGATGCTCCCTTCATAAATAGAAAAGGCTATGAGAAGTAGATTAGTGAAATTAATAATATTTGCACTGGTCAAGTGCAGTTTAAGTTACCGTTGGAGGTAGCTGCTTCTTGGAGGGGCCCATGGGTGATGCAAATGGTTCAGTGCTTGCCTGATGACCAAAAGGTTAGAGGTTTGAATCCCCCCAGAGATGCCTGAGAAGAAAGGCCTGGCAACCTACTTCTGAAAAACAAGCTGTTGAAAACTCTGTGGAGCACAGCTGTACTCTGACACTCCAAGGGTTGCCATGAGCCAGAATCAATTGCACGGTGATTGGCTTCTCCTTAGAAAAGCAGCAGGTTACAATCAGAAATCTTGAGAGAATGTTAGAATCTAGAGACAGAAAGCATATGAGGAAATAGAAAGTCCCAGTATTGGTACCCATTTTTATCATCATGGTTTCAGAGAGAAGAGGGTTTCCAACCTCAGAGGCTGTTACAGGGAATGAAGGAAAGCATTTTGGGATCCTGTATTTTGTACATTTCCAATCATTGCCCCTAAATTTTATCATGAATACCAGCTGAGACACGAAGGCAGAGTGTGTCAGACTATTCAGTTGTTAGTAGGCCAGACTCTCTCCTCAAAATATCTTCTTTTCTAGGATTCCACCTTTGGGTTGTGAAGGTTTTTTTTTTTTTCAAACTTTCTAGACTGCTCTGTCAGAATACAATGTCCCTTAGAGATGTTATTAAAAACTACTACTATAATAGCAAACCTGAACTTTTCTGTAGAAAGGAAGCAACATCAAGAAGTAGATTCAAACAGAGACCACAGAAGGACTTTTCCAGATTGTTTTGCTCAGGACCAACACTGAGTTACTTAGCATTTTGGTCTTGCCTCCTTTTCTTATTTCTCTGTCACTTGAAAAACTCTGGCTCTCAGGTTCACTCTGTGAAATAAGGTTATGTTGTTAGCCTAACCTGTGTTTTAAGCTGGCAGAAATGAATCAAAAACTATGTTTTAAGCTCCTGAGAAAGAGGTGCTATAAAGATTCAGATGAATATGCTATAGTCAGTTTTTAAATTCTTTCTGTTTTAAAATCTGATGGCTGTGATGAAACGAACAGAGTTGGAAAGGGACCTCAGGCAAGCTATTTGTTCTGGTTACCTAGTGCCATTCTGATAACAATATATACCACAAATGGGATGGCCTTAACAAACAGGAGTTTATTCTTATAATTTGGAGGCTCTAGGGGCTGGGTAAAAGCCCCTCAACCATGGGGTCCAGCTCTGCCTCCTGCTCCCAGCCCACTGAAGCTAGAGGCTTTTCTTCACTCAGACAGCTGCTGGCTGCTGAGGCTGAGAAACCCCAAGGTTGACAAGTAAAAAGGCACAGTCCCAATGTTACCAAAACCACACAGCATGCCATTAACTTAAGTCCATTGTATGTCCCAAGGTCGGCAGAGCATAGCAGGCTGCTGAGCAATGACACAGCTACATGCAGGGTTGAAGCATGCCAAAGGCTAGAGATCTTTCCCAAAGCTGCTGCTTATATAAGGGAAGCAGACCACATATCCAAAGCCAGCTACTCAGCTGCTTGTGGTAGATCCCACCATGGAGTTGATTGCCAGTCTCATCATGGGGAATAACTACCACCAGCTGCCCAGCCACTCAACCAGGCCTAGCCAAGTTGACATACAACATAACCACCACACTATTCCTGCCTCATTTTACAAATGAAGAAACTGAGACCCATCCGGAAAATGAAGCAATCAACCCAGAACTCTTGGTGACTTATCCAATGGCCCTTCCCAGTTGATTCTGCTGAGGAAAATCTTGCACTCTAACTGGGACTTAATCGTGTTAAGTAATTGTCTCCACATGATATCTTAGGTAATGGATAGAATTAAAGGTAAGCCACAGTGGCCACCATCTTTTCAACTTGGCCCCAAATCAGCAGTCTACCAATGAGCCAAAACATTAACTTCCCAAAGCTATTTTGAAGCATGGAATGTTACATCACAATAAAAAAACTGTCAATTGGACATTAAAAAAAACAGAGGTTTTTAAAAAGATTCTCAAATGCCTGGTTCAATTGCTTTGAATTTAAACTGGAAAGGAGCAACTGAGAAATTTATTGTTCTGATTTGATCCTTTCAGAGGTGTACTTTCTTTGAGTGCTAGTGAGTCTATAAACCTGAGGCTCGTAGGGGGCCTACAGTAGAATTTATCTTGTTTCACACTTACTTGTACCACCATCCATCTCCCCTTTCTCATTTCCCCTTGCCCGTTTCAGCTACTTTAAATTCTTTCTGAATGTTGATTGGAATTGTTCATGAAAGAACAAAAGTTCCAGCTATACCATTTACATAATATAAACTTTAAAGAGAGAGAGCATGTGGTTCAATTTTGATGATTTCATATTTGTTATGTGGCACATTTTGGCTCCAAGACAGCATTTAAAGAATCCTGGTTATCTGAAAACAAATTATCCCAGTCTGCAGACAAAGGCCAAGTAGGGATCACCATGTGCTCTGAAGACCCCAATACCTCTCCTTGTCTCAGGCCTATTTCTGAGACCTTTCTAAAGGATGCAGATAAGAAAGATAAGGAAGATTATTCCACCAGAGTTCCAGTTTCACACTAGTAAAAGACACACATCTTCCTGCTATAGGTTCCGCTTGTATCTACAGGGAAGAGCAAAGCCTTGAGCTTCATTCACAGTCTTTGATAAGCAATCAGACTGCGGTCATTTGCCTGTGTGGTAATTTCTGTTAACTGGTGGTAATGGAGGTTGTAGACAAATTACCATTATGGGAGCTTAACACTCACAACTCCTTTGGTTTTGAGTAGAATAAATGATGATTTTTCAGACAACAAAATCCATATTTATGAATTCTGCATCTCTACCTGTTGCTGTCAAGTCAATTCTGACTCATAGTGACCATATAGGACAGAGTAGAATGGTCCCATAGGGTTTCCAAGGCTGTAATCTTTACAGAAGCAGACTCCATATCTTTTTCCTGAGGTGGGCTTGAATCACCGACCTTTTGGTTACCAGCAGATTGTTTAATCACTGTGCAACCTGGCCTCCTAATTGAAGTGAGGAATGTGAAAATGTCTATGTCTCCTAGCAGGCCAATAAGGGTGTGATCTCGCTGAGATGTTTTCAGTCTTTCTAAATGCCTCACCTCTCCTGCACGGAGGGCTGGGCCAGTTCATAGCTGTTGGAGGTATCCAGTCGTGATCAGTCTTAAGCTGCAGGCAGGGATAGGCAGCACACAGGACTGAAAGAACTGGCCAGGTGGTAGGGGCTCCAGTGTAACAACACTAGACTCCTTGCTTCCTTTTCCCTTGGGAGCCATATGGCCGTGCAACCTGAATCTCTCAGGTTTCAAAGCTGAGCCACTGGGGTATTTGTAAACTCAATGTAGAACAAGCAGGTAAGCAGGACTTTCCTTTCTCTAACTCAAGGCTAGTCATCTTAGTATTCCACATGACAGGACTAAAGATCAATGAAGAACACTTTCTAACATGTGTGCAAGAACTGGGCAAATGTGCACCCTCCATCTAAATTCCCAAGAGTAACACAGAAATTGACACCCCCTGAACCATTTTTTCCCCCAGTAAACATATATATATCATTTGCCAGTTCACGATTTTTCATGTGTACAATTTACTGACACTAATTACATAAATAATATTGTGCAACCCTCACTAGTATCCCTTGCCAAATTTTCAATCACCATAAACAGAACCACTTTTAAGTGGAACCAGCAGAGCAGTGATAATGTTCCGAGGGAATCTGCTGGTTCAAATCCATCATGAGGCCTTTCCTATTTTGAGTTCAATAACTGGGGAATTGTCATCTTTGTGGATACTAACACTGAGCCATGTGCCAAGCACGAATGCTTTCCCAACTTTGGCTACTATGCTGGACTGACTCTAAATTAGAACATATTTCTCATGTGCGTTAAGGCCTACTTACTACTTTGTTGTAATGTATAATTATCAAAAATGATGCTTAATTGTTTAATTATGAGATCAAAGGGTAGATAAGAACTTGCTGCAAGTAAGATATAAAACCAAGTCTCTCTGTATATAAAAAGATGTGTATATTACATATGCATATGTACCATTCATGTACATACAGATCTATAAGAATTTTATATGAGTGTTTGTATCTTAATCTTTCCTTACATATATTTTAGACACATCAAATTGTCATCAGTCTTGATTCAGCAGTCATATTTGTGGACCACATGAGAAATGCAACCACATAATTAATAAAGAAATGGTTTGGTTGGCTCAAGATGTGAACTTTCATTAAACAAATCTGCTTTAGTAACAGTGTTTCTGAAGACTATCAAGAAGACTGCTCTACTGACCAACATTGACCTTGTCCTCATGTTGCTCTCATCTTTGAGAAAATAATTCCATCTGGTGAGAGCCTATAGTAACTGAATTATATGTACTACCAATTCAAGATGGAAACTGGGTGAGCCAACCTGAATAAAATTTCTTAGTTGGAGTCTAGTACTTACCCCAAAGAAGGGGTGATCCTTTGAGGAAATATGAAGAAAGGAATGTTCATTTAACCTCTCTCTGTGATTTGGGATGAATAGCAGCACCTGCAGGAGAAAAGATATGAGACCTGAAACATTCAAAGAAATTCCAGATATGTGTTCGTCTCACAACCACATCTTTTCTGAAAAGCATTCCTTGTGGCCCATTTTTCAAATGTGGTCCCTGCAGGATTGGGACAGTTATCCCAGCTTACAATGGTTAATAGTAATAGCTACTATTAACTGTGTGCTTACATGTCAGAAACTGGACTGTTTTACTTGGATTTATCTATACCCACTCCTCCCTTATTGATATGGTTAAGTTCCAAAGACCAGGTCATTATGCAAAATCCACTTATGCAAGGGAGAGAAGGACATGGAGGCAGTCCTGGAGGCTAGCCCCTCAGAACTACTGTGCCCCCAGCAATTCTGTGCTCTTGACCCCAAGGCCTTGCTGTCAGGGCTGGTGCTTGAGCAGACCTGCAGCCACCGCTGGACTAGAGGCACAGTTGGTGGCCCTGGAGCTTGGGCAACTCATGGTCAGGGGTCAAGATGGAAGGTAAAGTGGTGGTTGCTACCCATGCCCATGCTCCCCACAGCTGCCCCACCCACAACCCTAGCCACCTGCCCCTGCCCTGCAGGCCAAGAGGACTCCATGGAAATGAACAAGGAGGTGCTGGTCTTGGAGGACTTGACATCCATGACCTAGAGCTGCAGACTAATAGCTGCTTGGAAGAGGAGCTCAGCAGCAGGGGCCCTGGAGGAGGGGGGTAGCTGGCTTGCTGCAACCTGCAGGCCCTGAATTACTCCCAGTACCTTTCCTCCTGCAGGAATTGGTCCCTCCAGGGCACATGAATAGAGAGGAGCAGCAGAAGCAACCTCCTCCACCTCTGCTTCCTCCAGGGCCCGTCTGGCCACTCACAGGCCTTTCTGGAAGGGCTCACTCAAAATCCTGTCTCCTGTTTTACAGGAAGAGCTGCAACAGTGGCTCCAGCATAGGGATGGGCGTTCTGGACTACTGGCTGCTTCTGCTGTGGGCCTGACAGACATGGGAGGCTCTGCAGGCTGGGAGCTGGATGCTAGGAGGAAACCCAGGTTAACACACAAAATACTGGGATAGTAGATTGTTTTTTTACTATTTCATAAATGTGACATGTCAGATAAACAAAATAGTTGATACGTGAGGATGGGTGTATTTATTTCTTACGATGATCCTGCATTTTATAGATGAGGGAACTGAGGCCTAGAGAAGGTAAATAAGCCGGTAATTACACAGCTAGTAAGTGGAAGAAGCAGAACTGGAACCCAGACAATCAGGTTCCAAGATCACATCACTAATCACCAACCTGTATTTGCCTTAGTTTGGGAATGGTGCTGAAGGTTTCAATACCTCACAATAGATTTTAAATAGATCATTTTCCACCCATCCTGTATGTTCTTAGTGGCTGATGGGAAGTCTTGGAAAATATCTACCGAGAAAATGAAAACAACAAAAACAAAAATGTTCTGGTGAAACTAAGTGTCTCGTCATGACTCCACCCTGAGGAACAAGTCATGACTCCTGTTTCCCCTGCTTGGCACGGACTGCTGCAGTCGAAGCAGGAAGCACAGTGGCAGTTAACTGTGGGGTAAGTGTGTTTAGCAGCTCCCACTCCTGGGGCTCATTACTACAAAGGTGATGTCACAGAAATGGTACAAGTCACCCATGGAAGAACTGGCTAATGACACCAGTCCCACATGCCCAAGCCCAGAGGTAAATTATGCATTCCCTGAGAGGAAGCCTTTAGTGCTGCCACAAAATTATTAGGGCTGTTAAACAAAAGGCTGTTGAATCTCTATTTCCTTAGCTATCTGGTACCATCATGTAATACCTGGTATTTTGAAAAGAGGATTGAGAGGATGTCAGGAAACCCACAGGAGAATTATGTAAATCAACTTTGCATTCCTAAAATAAACCCTAGATTTGGTTGCTAATTTTATTCAGGACTTTTGTATCTATTCTTATGAAATTGTCCTGATATTTTATTTTCTCATGCATCCTTTTTAATGCTTGCCTCTTAAGATAAGTTATAGAATTACCCCATTTTTCTGTCTAGGTAGTGAGTTTAGAACTGCTGACCTTCTGGTTAGCACCAAATATCTTACTCACCATGCCACTAGAGCTCCTTACCGGAGAAGAAAAGTGGCTGCAATGACTTCCCCTAAGGCAAGTTCCTCATAAGATAATAATTGTTTTCCTCAAGTTCTACCCCTAGCACCTCTCACTGTCTCTAGACTGTTAACTGATATAAAGTCTCAGACAAGCTCAAACACTACTTCTAGAAGAAATAGTTTATGTGCCAAAAAAAAAAAAATTCTGAAACTAGCTGATATAATCTGGTAAACTTGGCTGTTCACCAAAAGTCCGGCAGTTCAAAACCACTAAAAGCTGCATACCAGAAAAACTCTGGTATGTACTGTAAATATTCCTCTGATTTTTTCACAAAATCATCTGTGGCCATTTGTTAGAGTAACTGTGTACTGTTGAAAGGGGACTATCCAGACCTGAAGTCTATCAGTAAAGAGTTAGGGCTAGAAATGATCCTGTATGACCTAAAGTGATCTCCAGTTAGGGTGGAATCTCCTGGGACATAGTGATAATGGAATTTTGTCCCAAGAGTGTCTCACAGTAGGTCCAAAGTGTTCACAGACCCATTCTGAGGTTACTTCCTGCACCCTGGGATAGTAAATATACTAATCGGCTGATACAGCCCTCACACTGGGATTCAGATCCGTATTATAGGGCTATTATGACAGAAAGAGGAGCTCTGGTAGCATAGCGCCTAAGGCACTTGACTGCTAACCAGAAGGCTGGTGGTTCAA
>NW_006921650.1:7687438-7695636 GCF_000298275.1 Orycteropus afer afer | reverse complement strand
GACGGCACTTAACAACAACAACAATCAAAGATACGAAGGATACAGGAGTCATATCTCCATTATATCCCTGTTCAATTCACCTATCTGGCCCTGAAAAATCCTCTGGAATTATGTGGTTGGTGGTGAACTATCCATCGTCTATGCACTAACTAGGTGTTAGCTCCAATTGTATCTGCTTTGCCACAAATGGCATCTTTACAGAAAGTAAATTAACAGAGCCTCTGGTCCTTCATAAGGAGCGTTGATGGTTAAAGCATTGGGCTGCTAACCAAAAGGTTGGTGGTTAAACCCACCAGCCACTCCATGGGAGAAAGACAAGGCAATTTGCTTCCATAAAGATTTACAGCCCCGGAAACCCTACAGCGGTTGCTATGAGTCAGAATTGACTGGATGGCGGTGGGCTTGGTTTTTGATCTGGTCCTTCATATGTGACTAGTGATTGTGCTCCTCTCAACACTCCTCAAGAGGGAAGATAAAAAGCAATTTACCTTCATGTTGTAGGTACAGCACAGCACTTGTGAAATCTGTGCTTTCTGTCACCAAATCTTAAGATCCTGGTTGCTACTACAGGTGGGAGGAGGAGAAGGGCATTTCTAAGAGGCACACGGAAAGGGTTCCACTGAACATGAAGCTTCAATTACCACTTTTTGGACTCCTCATGCCAGTGGATCAGCAGGCAGAGAAAGGAGCTACTGTGTTGGAAATGGTCATCTGCCCTGATTACCTTAGGGAACTAGAGCTGTTGCTTCAGACTGCAGACAGGGAGGAGTATGTCCAGTATCAAAATATTAACTGAGTGGCCGCTCTCTGGACTATACATACTCATATTGGCTCTCTCGCCTTCCTTGCTTCATTCTCCTTGACCCTCTCTCTAGCTCCTTGGGATTCTTCTTTCCCCAAAACTAGTACTTCGGAAGCCTTTGTCTCAGACACTATTCTTGGGGAACCCAGACTAAGGCTGCTTTTCCACTCATTAGTTCAAATGTACTTACTTAGAGGGAGAGAATGTATATGACAGGCAGTTTACATATTTCTTATCACTTAATCCTCATAATGGCTCTCTTAGTTTCCTAGGGTTGCCATAACAAAATATCACAAAAGGAGTGGCTTTAAAGAACAGAAGTTTATTTTCTCACGTTCTGGAAGATGTTGTTGGGTGCTGTAGCAACCCCATGGGACAGTGTGGAACTGCCCCATATGCTGTAATCCTTATAGACAGTTACCAGCTCTCTCTCCCGTAGAGCCTTTGGGTGGGTTTGAACTTCCAAGTTTTAGGTTAGCAGCCAAGCACTTAACCATCATGCCAGCAGAAGTCCTAATTCAAGGCTAACAACAGGATCATATATTTTCTCTCTGTTCCCTCTAGGGGAAGATCCTTCCTTGTCTCTTCCAGCTTCTGGTTGTTCTGGGAGTCTTTTGGCATTCCTTCACATGTAGTTGAAGCCTCACATGATCCCATCTCCCTGTGTCTAACACTCTCCCCATGTCTGTTCTCCTCTTTTATAAACACCACTCAAAAAGGATTAAGACTAGGACTCACCCTACTCAGGTATGGACTCATTAACTGAAAACAGAAGAAAAGCATATTTCCAAATAAGGTCACATTCACTGGTTCAGGGGTTAAAACTTCAACACATTTTTTGAGGGGGAAAAACTCAATCCATAACAATGACCTTAGGAGGTACAATTGTTATTTGTGCTTTCTACATAAGGAGACAAATTCAGAAAAGTCAGGAACTTGCCAAGAAACACACAGCTAATGAGTAGCATAGCCAAGTTTTGAACCTGGAAGAGTCTAACTCTAAAGTTCAAGTTCTTTCCCATAGACCTTTTGGCCTGAATCAACGATGACAAGATTAAGTGCTCAGAGCGAAGACAACTCCTTCTCTCATATTATTCTGATAACCCACTTTAAGCTATCAGCAGTTAGTTTTCACTTTAAAATTTAGTTTTTCTTTTTAATCTGTAATTTAGTATGCAGTGCCTCGTGTATGCAAGTAAATATTGTAGGAATATTAAAGCAAATGGCAGACTCTTTTCCAGGGATCTACTTAGGATCTTATCATCCTGAAATGTTTTATGGAGGAAATCAGAATGCACTCTTTCATAATACTAGGATTTTAAGAGGGGAATATAAAGTAAATATCAGCTCATTAAAATTTTTTCTCCTTCTAGAGATAATTTGAATTTAAAAAATAAATGCAGCACAAAAAAAGCATGAAAAAAAGAAAAAGGTGAAACCTTATCATATAATTTCAAGTTTGATTATATGTCAGAAAATAGGCTAAACGACAGTCAGGTAGAAAGAAATACAATCCACACAGGAAGTGAGAAAAGGTTAAAGAGGTCAACGGGAATTAAACCATGATTGAAGCTGGGTGGAAATTGATCTGTAGGCGCTAAAGGCCATTCCTGCCTTTTAGAATGTTATGCATCAATGAAGAGAGAACAGAAAGGTTTCTGCTCTTTCTAGATACAATATATGTCATTTCTGAGCCAAGGTTGCTAATTCAAGACAGCAGTGGAGTCCCAGGGCACACATTCTAATATTCCACACCTGTTGGTAGATATTGAAATAGGTAAGGTCCTTTAATAGAGCTCTGTGGGGCTATGAGTCATAGGAATTTTGTTGGTTCACTGGCTGTTTACCTTTGTGGAAGCTGAAAGCAGACTGACTCAATTCAATGCAAACAGAGGTGAAAGTGGCAGCTCCGGCTTTGAGTTGATACGGCCTCTGATGGACCGCCATCTGTCCTCCGGGATGTGTCTGCTCAGGGCTGACAGGAGGAGGCTGGGAAGACTTGTGCTCCACTTGGAATCCTGTCATGGTGATGCTTCTGGATGTTAGGGCTTTCTTATTTAATGAAAGGAAATGAAATTAAGTGATGTTTATAATTTTTATTATGAATGTTAACATTATGAAAAATTAATCATTATTGTTCATAATGATGACAATGACTACCATTTACTTAGTGTCCACTTTGTTCTAGGTTTTTATATACAAATTGCTAGTACTTATAACTTTCAAGGCAGGTGTGATTATTCTCATTTTCTATATGAGGAAATTGAGTCTCAGAGGAAAAAGGAAAAGCCTAAAACAAAGCTGAGATAGTAAATCAATCTAGGTTCCTCTGTACTCTTTCCACTATAAAATGTGGCTGCTGATTCACTTCCAAAGGTCTAGATAAGCAAGGGCATACAAACAAAAAAAAAAGGGAGCTCTGGTAGCATAGTGCCTAAGGTGTATTATAAAGTAGAGTTAATGTGCATTTTTAGAATGGTGAATATATTAGATTAAGACTATTGCCATAGAGCATGGCTAAATCAACAACAACAACAACAAAAAATAGAGTTGATTCACTATGAATAAAAATCACTAGTCCTGTGATTTTTTGCAGTCCAATACAAATGGTCATCTGGGGCAGGAATTTCAATATTAATAATCTACATTTTGATTCTCAAGGAAATTCTCAGTTCAGAGCACCTGGAAGTCAAGGTTCTCTTCTATAGACTATTAGGGAATATCATGGCAGAGACTGCCAGCTCATCACCAAGCCTCTTCTTCTTCCTGAGTACACAGACTACATCCTAGCCTCCCTTGCAATTAGATGCGTCCATGTGATTGGGTTCTAGCCAATGGAAATTAAGTGGAAGTACCCCTTCCTCCCCTGTTGTTGTTGTTATGTGCCATGGAGTCGGACCCGACTCATAGCAACCCCTCCCTGGGTTTCCGAGGCAGTATCAGTACGGAAGTTGATTGCCCCATCTTCCTTCCGAGGAGTGGCTAGTGGGTTTGAACCACCAGCCTTCTGGTTAGCAGTCAAGTGCCCATGGAAATCTCCAACTGAGCTATCCTCCATGTTTCTTCTCCTTGGTCCATCTATATGCAGATGAGACTGGCGACCCTAAAGCCACATGTTTAATATAACGGTGCCATAACGTGGGAAGAACGTATGAACCTAAATAGCTATGTGGAAAGCCACCCTCTAGAGGTAGATTACCCAAGAAGCAGGTAAGCATAGGCTTACTTGTGTTTACTTACTAATTCGTAGTGAACAATTTCAAATGGCTTTCACTACATAGGTGACCTTTCAGTTAGCAGCCAAGTGCTGAAGCATTGCTTTGTTTAGTATATAGTAGTAGCTAGCTCTGGTGGCATAGTGCCTAAGGCACTTGACTGCTAACCAGAAGGCTGGTGGTTAAAACCCACCAGCCACTCCTTGGAAGGAAGGTTGGGCAATCTACTTCCGTAGTGATATCACCCAAGAAACCCAAGAAGGGGTCGCTATGAGTCAGTCCTACTTGAAGGCACATAACAACAACAACAAACAGCTATTATTAGATTTAAGGAGGGTACCTGGTGGTTGCAATGGTTAAGTACTTGAATGCAAACTGAAAGGTCATAGGTTCAAAGGCACCAGCCACTCCATAGGAAAAAGATGTGGCAATCTGTTTCCATAAAGATTATAGCTTTCGAAAGTCAATGAGTCAGTTCTACTCTGTCCAACAGGGTCACTATGAGTTGGAATTGACTCGATGACAATGGTTATGGACATTAGATGTAAGGAGTCCTGTGGCTCAGTGATTAAGTGTCAGGCTGCTAACAAAAAGTTCAGCAATTTGAACTCATCAGCTGCTCCATGACAGAAAAATGGGGCAGTCTGCTTCCATAAGGATTCACAGCCTTGGAAACCCTATGGAGCAACTCTCCTCTGCCTATAGGATCACTGTGAGTCAGAATGGACAAGACAGCAATGGGTATTATTAGAATTACAATGAATTTTGTTCACTATGTTTATGAAAAGCATACAAAGAAAGATCAGACCATGTGTTGCTGTTGTTGTGAGCCATCAAGTCAGCTCTGACTCATAGAGACCCCACGTACAACAGAATGAAACACTGTCCAATCCTGCTCCATCCTCACAATCCTTGCTATACTTGAGCCTACTTTGCAGTCACTATGTTGTCACCTATCTTGTTGAGGGTCATCCCTTATTTTTGCTACCCTGTATTTTACCAAACACCATATTATTCTTCAGGGAATGTTCAACATGACCAAAGTAGGTGAGACGAAGTCTGGCCATTATCGCTTCCAAGGACCATTCTGGCTGCACTTCATCCAGGCCAGATCTGTTCATTCTTCTGCCAATCCATGGTATTTTCAGTATTCTTTGCCAACACCATAATTCAAAAGCATCAACTCTTCTTCGGTCTTCCTTATTCATTGTCCAGCTTTCACATAAATGAGGTGACTGAGAAGATCACAGCTTGGGTGAGGCACACCTTAATCTTCAAAGTGACATCTTTTTGCAGCAGATTTGCCCAATGCTGCTATATAACATCTGATTTCAGACCATTTACATCAAAGTATAACAGCTAAACATTTGGGCTACTAATTCTATATTTTCCTTCCTCATTTGTGTCATAGCAAAATTAAGTTCATTTTATTTTGCATATTTCAAGAATTAAGGCACATCATGATGATCATTTCCAATAAACTCCTGAAAATGCAATTTAACACACTTTTTAAGTACCTCTAACTTACAACACATAGTGTTGATTTCTCAATATGTTGAATCCTGTACTTTATTTAGCTCTCAGTGGTTATTTGTAACCGTCTATGATGCCAATTAATAATGTCATCAACAAAGTTCAGCAAGATAAGAATGGCCTCGTCTTAGGCAAGTAGAGAACTACTTCAAGAACTACTGAAAGATAAAGGTGTTTGTTGTTGCCACTGCTATAACTTTTTCCAACATTCAGCATCTTAAAGTGATGTAAATGAATCACTTATGCAAGATTTTTGACGCAGTAAGTAGAAGTTATTTATATCTTATGTGTTTGCAATGCTCTGGGATTTTAGAGTGGCACTAAACAGACAAGTGAAAGAAGGAGTGAAGAATGGTTAAAGAAGCATCTTTCTTTTCATCCCTGGCATGTCATCAAGTGAATATATTCTAATAGTCCCATGACTTGGGGCTTCCACGGAGAGAGAGTACAGTGTGTTTGATTCTGGCATCATGTATCTTAACGTTGTGTAATTTTACAGCATAAGCTTTCTCAAATATTTCCCATTATTGCAAATGCTTTAAGCCCTTATTAATCAAGGCTCATTCCTTTAATCATCTCCAGTACTTGTGGCACACCATCCTCATGGTGGACAATCATCATGGTTACCATTAACTGCTATTATTGAAGGGAACTACAGCTCACTTCCTCCACCTGGCTAAGTCCCACCCCTGACCGACAGAAGAAGAACACTGCAGCTATGAAGCTCTAGTAGGCAGGTTTGTAATGCACAAGCGATGAGTCGCATTTGCATTACCGGAAGCGCACTTGTTTTCCCTCCCCCACAAACTGCTCTGGAAAAGCACTTCTGTGCATCTCTTTGGACAGCAGTGGTGATCTGAAGAAAAACTTCCCTCCTTGAAAGAACTCTTTTTATTCACAGTGGAATACTCTTGAATTTTGCAGATCGTCCGACCCACACAAAAAAGTTTTGTTTTGTTTTTTTTTCTTTTAATAGTTGAGGAAATAAGCCTAAAGAAAATGTGTACCTAATCCTATTAGTTGACTTAATATAGAATTATTAAAGGCCTTGATATACAGGATTTAACACAATCTTTCTAGCAGGGTGTGATGTAATCTGTTTTTGTTCCTCAGCTAGCAGATGGCTTACCTTTAAGTAATTTCCAATATGTTAAGAGATCAAAAGCCATCCTCTCGCCACCAAGTGGTAATCGTCCTGCTCTGCTGGGGTTTGCTTGGTACTGTGGTAGGGATATGCAAAGGCTCCTGGCATTTCCAAAGATAGAAGGGCGACATTTCTTCAGACTTTGAAGTTAATAATCCTTCAGAAGTAGAAAAACTGAGGGATTTTTCAAAACCCTTTTAATGTTCTATATGCCATGTGCGAAAGTAAATATCTGAGGAATCACCGAGGGCTGGTGCGAAGCTTGGAGGAGCGCAGGAGCTCTCCGTACATGTCGAGCAGTGGCGCGTTTCTTGCAGCAGTGGGTGTGAATAAGCTGTGCTTCCACCAAGTGAAGGACCTCTGGTGGCACAGGGCTTAAGGCATTTGACCGCCAAGCAGGAGGTTGGAGATTCAAACTCACCAGCGCTCTGCGGAAGGAAGATGGGGCAATCTACTTCCGTAAAGATTTACCACCTTGGAAACCCAGTGGGGTTCGCTATGAGTCGCAATCAGCTGGATGACAGTGGGTCTGGTCTGGCCCACAAAGTAGCGTTATTTGGAGAATGTGGTTTCTGTATTGAATGTCTTGGGATTGACACTGGAAACAAACGTGAAATTCGTTGACTTCATTGTCTTTGGTGAGTGAGCCCAAGCTGCAGCCAGGACACTTCCTATGGCTTGTTGGCTTTCAGTTGCTTCCTCAGGCCTTGCCTCAGAACAAACAAACAAACAAACAAACAAACAAAAAACACCCAAACTCACTGCCATTGAGTCAATTCTGACTCATAGAGATCCTCTTTGGGTTTCCCAGGTGATAAATCTTTACAAGTAGATCGCCCCATCTTCCTTCCGTAGTGTGGCTAGTGGGCTTGAACCGCCAGCCTTCTAGTTAGCAGTCAAATGTGTTAGGCCCCACCCACTAAAATGATGTATTGGTAAAGAGATGGGGTAAATTTGCATTAGGGATTTACGGTGGTAGTGTAATGCCTAAGGCACTTGATTGCTAACGAGAAGGCTGGCAGTTCAAACCCACTAGCCACTCCTCTGAAGAAAGGTTGGGCAATCCACTTCCATAGTGATACCGCCTCGGAAACCCAAGGAGAGGTCGCTATGAGTCTGGTCGGTCGGACTCCACAGCACATAAAAACAACAACACTAGAGAGAAAAATGTTTTATATCTCAGCAGTTTAATATGCTCCTAATAGATCCAGAGCCCACAGTCATTTTAAAAGTCAGTCAGATTTTTGTGAAATTCTGAGTGAGACAACCCTGCTGAATCTGGAGTGCAGGGAATCTTAAGCATCTCAGGGTTTGTTACCACCTTTACTTAAGGGTCTTGCTTTAATACAGAGAATTTTCATTTTCTTCCTTGAACCAGTTCTTTTCAGGCTATGTAAAATAAAAGACATAGTGCCTACGGCACGTGACTGCTAACCAGAAGGCTGGCAGTTCAAACCCACCAGCCACTCCTCGGAAGGAAGATGGGGCAATCTACTTCTGTAGT
>NW_006921650.1:7681777-7687338 GCF_000298275.1 Orycteropus afer afer | reverse complement strand
GTTGTTTTTACCACTTTATCCTGCTTCTTTGTGTGGACTGTGATGGTCTGTTGTCTCTGAGGCATCGTGGCATTGTTGTATTTAGATCTCTGTTAACTGTTTGTGAAGAGCAGTCAAGGGTGATTCTGGCTTTTCTTGATGGTTTTTTATTGTTGGCCTGTTGGTGGAGAAGGAGGTAGTGGCTCTCGCTCAGTAAGTAAAGTTGCAGGAGGTGTGGGTGTAGTTGTGTCTTATGGGGACTGTTGCTGTCTCCCACTCAATTAGACGCAAGTTACAATTGAATAACCTTCAAAAAAACTTTTCAGTCTTGCAGGTCCGGAGGGTCCTTGTGGTTGCTGGAAAGCATAACGTGTTCTTAAGCCTCAGGAATCTGTGAGAGCACTGTCTCTTTAAATATCCAAAATAGTCAAGCAGCTTTTAGACTTATAAAATTGTGTCACCCTCTGGACCAGCAAAATCCACAGCTCGGCCCCCCTTTGTCTTCACCTTCTCCGTTTATTCCCCAGTCACCGTGCACAGTCTTCCGTGCAGTCCCTGGCTAGCAGGGCTGATTTTTAGGTTAATTCTTAGGTCCTACCACCATTCGGGAATCTCCAAGCTGTCTGTGCCATGAGGATTGCTCAGGATCGCTGCCAGACCACAGCTCTGTATGTATTCTTTTTTGGTATTTTCATGCAAATTATTCCACTAGTTGGGGTTTAGTCCACTTCTATATCCTTCCCTTCAAGGCTCAGGGGCCAGGATTATCTTCTGTGTCTGTATCAATTGGTTTCCCTTTTCTTTGTTGAAGAGTGTCTGTGCAGTCTTTCTGCCTAGTCCGCCATCTTGCCAGAACTCTCTAGAGTTAGTTTTTGTATATGTTGTGAAATATGGATCTTGCTTCATTTTTCTGCAAATGGATATTCAGTTTTGCCAGCACCATTTTTTACAGAGACTATCTATTCCCCCATTTATTGGGTTTCAGCCCTTTGTCAAAGATCAGCTGTCCATAGGTGGATGAATTTGCTTTTTGGTTCTCAATTCCATTCTACTACAGTTCTCCCATAGTACCAATATCAGAATGTTTTGACTATTACAGCTGCATAGTAGGTTTTGAGATTGAGGAGTGTGAAGCCACCTTCTTTGTTCTTCTTTAATAGTGTTTTGCTTATCTGAGGTCTTTTTTTTCTTTTTATATAAAATTGGTAATTAGATTTTCCATCTTCTCTTTCAGAAGTTTGAAATTATCTTCTGGTTAACCTGGTTTTTGATGAGAAGTCTACTCTAATTCTTTATCTTTCTTCCTCTGTATGTTAGTTCCTTTCTTTCCTCTGGATTCCTCAAGATTTTCTCTTTGTATTGTGTTCTCTGCAGTTTGATGATTTTACTCCTGTGTGTTTTATTTTTTTACTTTTTTTTGAGGGGGTGTGTTTTTGTTTTGTGATTATCTTGCTTGGTGTTCTTAGCTTCCTATATCTGTGGCTTAGTGTCGTCATTAACTCTTCAAATTTCTCAGCCATTATTTCTTCCATTTCATTCTCTTTCCCTTTTCTTTCTGGGATTCCAATTATATGTACACCTATTCCTCACTTATCAACATAGTTAAGTTCCAAAGACGAAGTTGTTATGTAAAAATGGCCATTATACTCTGGGAGTAAATTCAGAGGTGGCCCCATGGGGCTGCTCCCTCCCCTTCACCCAGTATCCACAGCTCCCTCATCTCTGCTTTATGATTTCCATATTTTGGGTGGATGGATTTGTTTGTGCCATTTCAAACCACAGGCAGATCTGATTGGGTCAGGATTTGCAGCCAGAAGAGTACCTGCTCTACTCCCAAGCCATGCTGAGTTATTGCTATCCATCAAATGCCCACACACCTAACACAGCCACCTGCATGCCCCAAAATCTTTAAGTGGGTAAACAACAGGATCCTAGCGTCTGTGTGAAGTGACTGCCTGCATGCACTTTCTGTACCCTTCTGCCACCTTCTTGCAGACTCATGGCCCAAAGCCACAGCTCTTTGCAGACAACAGGGCAGCCACTAGCCTGCTGACAGAGCAGAATTCGGTGAAGCCATGGCACATGGGTACAGGTTAATGGTCTGAAGCCCTGGAGTCTAGCCTTTGCTGTCTCTCTCTCTCTTAACTTTATTTCCATTAAAGACTGGGGAGGAAGAGAGGTAAGATGGGAGGAATTCAGGAATTGGGGCTCAGGAGAGTGGTGCTTTCTCTCAAAACACATGGGTCCTACTTTGCTTTAAGGTAATTTAAGTACATTTTTCACTACTGTTGTAAAGGCAAATTGTCAGATAAGATAGTCAATGAGTGAGGAGTAGGTGTATGTTAGACTGTTTGGTGTTGTTCCACAGCCCTTAGATGCTCTGGTTTGATTTTTTTTTCCTTTTCTTTTTTCTCATTTTTTCCCTTTGTGTTACAGTTTTAATCATTTCTAATGAGCTATCTTCAAGTTCACTGCTTCTTTCCTTGGCAGTGTCAGGTCTACTTATAAGCTAGTCAAAGATTTTCTTTATCTC
The DNA here is from genome assembly GCF_000298275.1 of Orycteropus afer afer. Classification (NCBI taxonomy): domain Eukaryota; kingdom Metazoa; phylum Chordata; class Mammalia; order Tubulidentata; family Orycteropodidae; genus Orycteropus; species Orycteropus afer. Next base: position 7,684,826 of record NW_006921650.1, on the reverse strand, counting down.
TATTATAGTGGCTTATTATTATTATTATTTCTAGGAATTTCATTTTATTCTTTCTTATAAATTTGATCTCTCAGCTGATATTACTCATCTCATTAAGCAGATTGTCCTCCTCCTCCATTTGGGCCCTATATCATATTATTATTACTTATGGCACTCCTTGGAAGGAAGATGGGGCAATCTACTTCTGTAGTGATACTGCCTCGGAAACCCAAGGAGGGGTTGCTATGAGTCGGGTCAGACTCGATGGCACATAGCAACAAACAACAACAAAAATAAAAGAAAGGTCTCAGCAGGAAAATACATTCCCAGGCATAAAGGAGGCCTAAGGTTGGATCTTTCCTTTGGAGATAAAATAGATTGCCCGAACTGAATGGCAGGCCCCTTTACCGTCATCTGCTCCTCCTTTTCACCATTTTGGTTTATGCCTTTATGGCTGGAATGTTGGCCAGGAATTGATGGATAAGTAAACATCTAATAGCTACCAAGAGAGATACAAGAAGAAAACAGGAAATAGAATTCCAGGGGCGTATTTCAGAACTCTGAAGGCAACAGGCTTCATTTGGTAAGGAGATGTGGGTAAATGGCCTAGGGATGAGAAGAAGGATGAGATGAGAACTTGAAGTATTGTAATGTTATTTGAAATTTCCCAATGTCAGCAAACCATGCATGCATGGAGAGTACCTATTTTCCCAAAGCAGACTCACCAAACTTTTTGAAGCTAGAATTGTCTACTTTCCATTTTAAATCTCAGACAATGAGAGGGAATATCATCCCTAAACACCCTGATAAGATTCTCCTCCAACCATTCTGCGTTGCATTTTTCTACTGAGACATTTCTGTTATTTTAACTAGCTTGGGAAACTGAGTGAAAACATAAAACCTCCCGTATCAAAAGCAAGAGCTTGTAAGAGTGAGGGAGATTCTTCATAATGACTCTTCTACAAATCTCCCCAGCTGCAAATTGAACTTGTTCTCTCTTTCTCGAATGATCTCAACACAGCTGTTCCCCATGGTTTTTGGAATCTCTTTCCTTGTGGTTTTCAAAAACCTTTGTTATGTCTCTGTTTTCTTCTCTTCCAGGTGAAAGGGCCCACTATTTCTTTTGCCTACCTTTATTTATTGCCTCTTGCTCCTTCATAGATTTGCCAAAATTCACTTCACTCCACAGGATGTGGTAATTCAACTAGAAGGCTGAGACTATGACAAACACCAGTTTGTCTTTGCTCAGTCATGTGCATGTGTATATGTGTGTGTGTGACATAGCATCTATATAGTCTGACTTTGAATGGAATATCTAAAATCTAATTTTAAATGCCTAGAGAGCCTGAAAAAAAGGTGAATTTTGAAAAGTCAATGATTCTGTTAGATAATAGGTGATAGTAGTTGCCCATTCTATGAGACTAGAGAGGCAAAGTAGTAAACTATCATTGGACTGAGTGAGATTGGAGTGGGAATGCGAGGGTCATCATGGAAAACATAAAATCAAAGATAAAAATGATGCTAGAGTCACTGCTCAATTATTCAGCATTGGTGGTGTACAGTTAAGGGGCAGCAGGATCTAGAATATTTCTAACATTTTCATGATTGCTTAGTTCTTCCTGTACTACCACCTAAAAGGAAGGAGCAAGGCTCCATGATTTTTATCAACTTCTACAGTCTAAAATTGACTGAACATGCAATCAAGATATGTTGCTTATCACTGGTGATTGGAATGCAAAAGCTGGAAATAAAGAAGAATCACCAGTTACTGGAAATTTTGGCCTTGGTGACAGAAATAATGCTGGAGATTGCATCATAGAATTTTGCAAAACCAATGATTTATTCATTGCAAACACTTTTTTCAACAACGCAAATGGTTGCTGTACACATGGACTTTGCAAGATGGAGTACATAATAATCAGATTGACTACATCTGTGGCAAGAGGACATAGAAAAGCTCAACATCTTCAGCCAAAACAAGGCCAGGAGCTGAATGTGGAACAGACCATCAACTACTCATATCACATGCAAGTTCAACTTGAAGTTGAAGACAATTAAAACAAGTCCATGAGACCAAAAATGTGACCTTGATAATATCCCTCCTGAATTTGAAGACCATCTAAATAATAGATTTGATGCATTGAACACCAGTGACCAAAAACCAGAAGAATTGTGGAATGACATCAAGAGCATCATCCATGAAGAAAGCAAAAAGTCATTAAAAAGACAAGAAAGAAAGAAAAGACCAAAATGGATGTCAGAAGAGACTCTGAAACTTGTCCTTGACCAAAGAATAGCTAAAGCAAATGGAAGAAATGACAAAATAAAAGAGCTGAACAGAAGATTTCAAAGGGAAGCTTGAGCAGACAAAGCCAATTACTATAATGAAATGTGCAAAGACTTGGAGTTAGAAAACCAAAAGGAAAAAAAAAAAAAAAAACGCTTGGCATTTCTCAAGCTGAAAGAACTGAGGAAAAATATTGAACTGAGATGCAATATTAAAAGATTTTATGGGCAAATATTGAATGATGCAGAAAGCATCAAAAGACTATGGAAGGAATACACAAAGTCACTGTACCAAAAAGAACTGGTCAATCTTCATCCATTCCAGGAGGTGGTATATGTTCAAGAACCAATGGTATTAAAGGAAGAAGTCGAAGTTGCACTGAAAGAATTGATGAAGAACAAGCCTCCAGAAATTGACAGAATACCCATTGAGGTGTTTCAACAAACTGATGCCCCACTGGAGGCACTCACTCAGTTATGCCAAGAGATTTGCAAGACAGCTACCTGGCCAACTGACTGGAAGAGATCCATAATTGTACCCATTCCAAAGAAAGGTGATCCCACAGAATGTGGAAATTATCGAACAATATCATTAATATTGCAAGCAAGTAAAATCTTACTGAAGATAATTCAAAAAATGGTTGCAGCAGTATATTGACAGAGAACTTCAAAGATACAAGCTGGTTTCAGAAGAGGACGTGGAACAAGGGATATCATTGCTGATGTCAGATGGATCTTGGCTTAAAGCAAAGAATACCAGAAAGATGTTTACTTGTGTTTAATT